>NW_027175876.1:1707315-2154815 GCF_023055335.1 Clinocottus analis
AACTTTGAGTGCATCCTGCAGCTATACAGCTTTACAAAGTGCGTACTGTTACATGCATCCAATTGGGACATTGTAGTTTATCGTTGCGCTGCACTTTAAACTGCGCAGCTACATGAGCAGATATAAGATATAAGTGGGTCAGAACAGCTAGAAAATAATGCTGACTTGCAAAATGCAACCGGATGTAGAGCATCCTGGTATTTTTGGCATGCTGGATTTGACATACATACTAAATCTTATTCCGGCGTATGAATAATATTGTAGTGCAGGTATTGAATCACAGTTTGTAAGCACAGCTGCAGTATGTACTAAAAATAAAAAAGTATGCAACTTTTAAAGCGGTGACATGTTGATTACACTCAAGTGACTTTTCTAGTATCCTTGAATTTCTCATTTCCGCTTCGAACTAGTATGCATTGAATAATGCCGCCTTTTACTTCGGCAGCGGAGGTTTTGTTTGACATAAACCACCCTGACGAGCTGTCTGCTGGTACACTAGTTATCTATGTGACGCTCGCTGTGGTTTAGTGAGCGATTGTGCGCTTTACGGAGTCGCTCTGTAGGTGGCAACACAGACTGTGACTGAACACGACAAGCTCTCATACAGTTCGGGTGCATGTGAGGGTCTCTGCTTCCTCTGTCCGGAAGACGGGGTTTGGTTGGTCCAACAGTGTAGCTGGTTGTGTGTGTGTATGTGTGTGTGTCTCTGTGTGCCACTATAGTATTCACGTTTCTGGGACACAAACAGCTGTTTAGTGCTGTGATCTAATGAGCATTGATCTCAGGCAGTTCCAACATGCATTGCTGAAGGTCAGAGAGACAGACTGCAGAAACTAAGTTGTTTTAAAGTTAGATTTGGGCAATAATTCATTACGATAATGGTTGTCTTTCAATAGAATCGTCATTAAATCATATATCGGGATATATATACTTAATGATTGATAATAACAAGCACATACAAACTCAAATTCTTCAGGAAATCTGATTATTTTGAACTTCAGTTCTTAATAAAATGAGATAATACTCCGTTCTTTTCATTTTTAGTATTTAACATCCACAAGAGTAACCAAAACCATGGGGTTATTTCATTTATTTATTCATTGAATCACCAGAAAACATGCTATATTGTGGTATATTGTTTTATGAAATAACTTATATGGTAATAAGATGTGTTGTCCATTCCCCAACCCTATTCGATGTTGTTTTTGAAGGTCACATGTCGTTGCCAGGCTTTAGATTTAATACCAGCACATCATAGAAAGTCCCGTCTGGGTAGTTTGTTTTGTTTTTAATCAGAAAATGAACCGGCGGTGTTCATATATCATCTTCCATAAGCGTCTGAAAATCACACGAGGTTCATGCTTGATGAAGACATCTCATCCTGTCCGGGGTTTCTTCCTTTTTCCATTGCAGAGGGAGTTAAAGTAGAGCCGGGGGTTTGTGATTCTAGTCTCGCTGGAGCCCGAATGTCTGATTCCTTTTATCTGTCTCGTGTCCGTCTCCGTCTCTCCCACTTACACCCTGGAGGCTGGAGCCTCTTCCCTACGCGAGTCTACTGGTCCGACACGACGCCATTAACCTTAAAGTTAGTTGTGCATATTTCATATCCGGGGGTTTTGAACTGTTGGTCAGACAAAACAAGTCAATTGAAGCCCCGCTGCAAACGTTAATAGTGTAATTAGACTTCACTGAACATGAAATATGTCTCTGTTTGCAGAGAGATCTGCAGTTAAATGACTGTTTTTAAGGATTAAAAAATGGCGGATTTCTTATTTCGGTTTCCGACATGAGGGTCTTGAATAGCCGGAGTGTTTCATATGATCAATTTGTTTATTCATTTGATTCATAAAACTGACTCAATGCAATTTTATTACATATATAGGTCATTCATAATCAATTTATATCACAGTTACTGTTAGCAACTAGCTGTCTATGAAACTCGTTTGAACACTGATCTCTCTCTATATATATATTTCTATATATATGTGCTTCTTAATGCTCGTCGTCGGTGCCAAAAGTTTGGTTCTGGTGCTCGTGAGCACTACCACCGTTGTCCACAGGGACCGCCAAAATCAGCAATAAACGAAAGTAGTCACCTTGAGACGTGCAAATAAATGCAATAAGTTCTCCTGGGATGAAGCCTCGTCCAGCCGCGTTCTGTGACTACAGATGACGGCCTTGTCCGTTCACTCGTGACCGATCGTAAAGTGTGACAGCGGGATTGACGTGTGGCCCCGCGGCCGCCCTCCCACCACCATCACCACCACCACCACCATTTGCGTGGATCAGAGTGTTTCATTATAAGCCCTGAAAGTGAAGTGTGGGCTCTCATCGATCCGTGCATCATCACTGCTGCCCGACGTTTATTGACAGCAGCGGTCGGTGGTCTGCGTGTGACCCACATGAACGCCAGAATTAATAGATTAATAGCGCGTGTGCTGAATTAATGCAGGACGAGAGCGACCGCATAGACGGGAAATCGGAAAGTGGATGCTTCGAGTGTTTCACAAGCGTGTTTCAGGAGGAACACGCTTCAAAGAGAATAACTATCCTTTCCACAACACACCCACACTGTAAGCTAATCGTGAGCGCATCTGGCGCCTGCACTGGAATAAATCTAAATATCTAGGTTTACGGTGTTGCCTTTAATGCCCCCCAGCTGGACCAGAGAGTCATGACTATCAGCGGAGGTCAGACTTCTCTCGCGGACGCACAGCTGCGTGCCTTTGAAGTCGCGCAGGTGTGCATTCTTTTGACGTTTTCTTTTTCCGGAGACGACGGACATTCGGACGTGTTTTCCAGCTTCAGGCTCGTTGACGCCGCGGCCCTCTGATGTTTGGCTCAGCGTGGTCGCACGTTTAGGATCCTCGAATTAGGTTTAACATCGGTGTTCACTCTCACGAGCTGCTGGGAGGAAGGTTTTTGTCTGAGTAATGCATCAAGTGACTGTCAGAGATGAAAGGAGAGGGAGTAAAATATAATAGAGGGAGTTATTATTGGACTTATATTCATCAGACGGTCACAAATATGACTCTAAATTAACGCTAACGTCAACCATTTAAACTTAAAAGGGACAAAGATCAACTCCTTGTCACCGATATCCAATCCAGCTCTTGGGCGACGTCGGTGCATCTCTAATCAAATGCAAAACTTTCAGCGACCGTGATTTGTTTCTCAAAATCTACCCACTGAGACGAATAACGTATTTGGTTATGTTGAGTCGATTCAAAGCGCTTGGTTCTGGTTATGGAAAGATCGTGGTCCTGCTTGAACTGTTAAAAAAACGTGCAGAACAAGAATGACGCAGTACTTTGTGGGGCTGGACACTGAACATAATCCAGGGAGGCGTAGGGTTTTAGTTTAGTCTTTAATCTTCCTGTTGTTTCTTTCTACTAATGGCTGCGAAGAAAAGTGACGCTTTTACCAGCTGCCACCAACCTCGCATTCATTTTGCTCCATTTTGAGTCAATTTCCATGACAAATATTCACTTAATGTGGCAAAAAAAATCAACAACGCACATCCGTGACGCTAAAATATCCGCTTTGTTTGTGTTTCTCTGCCTGCACCGAGGAACATCGATGGACGTGGATGTTTGTGCATTCATGTTGCAGAAGCTGCGATGCGCAAAGCTGCAGCCACGTGTGAGACAAACGCGGCCCACGTTTGTCTTAACGCGGTCCGACAATCGCGGCCCAAAATGGAGAGCGACGCCGTGCACGTCCGGTGTCAGGTGTGAGGTCACGTGTCCCGGGATCTGTGTAATAACACAGTGCATTCTGGGTGACAGTGTGAGTCATCATTATGCACGCGGAGGCGTCACAAGGCGAGAGCGCTGAAGCTGATCTGCACAGACGTGTGCTTTTGTGTGTGTGTGTGTGTGTGTGTGTGTGTGTGTGTGTCAGAGAGCGAGAGAGGTAATCAAATCTTTGTGAATGAGAGGGAAATCACTCCTCCTCCTCCTCCTCCCTTCCCCCCACCCCTGGATCTCCCTCTGCCAGCTCCCATCGGCGCGCGGCGTAATTAAAACGCTCGGTTGATGTCAGGGAGGCGGCGCGCACGCGTATTTATTTTTTGCAGCCGGGAATCCGACCCGCGGGCTCGAGAGGACGAGCCTGTGTGTGAGTTAACCAAGAAGACGGGGGAAAAAAACCTCAGAGACCTCTGACCTCCTCCTCTTACGTCACGGCTCTCACATTTAAATCCCTTTTCTTTTCTGTCTCCACCTTGTGCAGCGTGAGCGCGTGCAGGTGGGCTGCGGGCGGCCGTGGGCCTCGAATGGAACCGGGGAGTCAGACGGGATTATGCGGCGCTTGTAACTGGGTCGCTACGCATTTTGGACAGTGACACATTTCTTTGTTGTTTTGACTCCGGCACAGTGGGTTAGAAAGGAAACGCTGGCAGCGAGGTCAAAGGGCGCGCAGCTTCCCTTTCAGGGCGTTCACGTCTCTGTTGTCGGAACTGTGTCGCAAATTGTTGGCCACTTTTTGCCCCAATTTTAGGGATGCTCGTCAAGTGTTTCCCTGCGATTCATCTCTTTAAAAAGTGTTCATTTGCATTTTGCCTCAATAAGAGAGTTGAAATGCTGCATGAGTTTCTAAAGGGCAGAAAACTCCTTCAGCTGATACAATAAATGCTCTTCAGGCTTCACTTAAGGCGGTGACCTCCTGATATGACTGAAGGATAACGAGGTGACGGTTTGCATAAAACATAATTTAATAGAGACAAAAGCTCAAGCTGCTGCAGCAGAGAGAAGGAAAAGGAGACATTCAAGGGGAGAAGGTGAGCAACTAAGGAAGCTTCATCACACGTCTGACCTCTCATCCCTTTGACACACACACACACACACACACACACACACTTACTCCGTCATGCTGTTTTTTTCGATTCTTAGAGGTCTTAAAAAATAAAACTACATTTGAGTAAATGTTTCTGCCGCCTAATCAAGTCGTATGTTATCGGGTCGATATGATTTTCAGCTTCTGTTTCTATATAATGCATTTAGTCCTCGACTCCTTTCTTTACAGCGATTGAATAAAGGCAATAAAAGAGTCTGTAAAAAGGAAGATATGAGTTTACAGTTAAACACGATTCCTCCCGGTTACACTGGTTGAACTCTTGCTTCTTCGCGGTACATCCTGCTGGAAAAAACCTTCACATCTTAACATGGGATTCAGTGTCATATTCAACAGTCACAGTAGCACTGTGTCTCAAACACACACACACACACACACACACACACACAGTCAAACATATGGACACACACAGCGGAAATGGAGGTGTGTGCCTTTGAGGATTAGAATACAATCTGCTGCCGGAGTCTAACCTGAAAAAAGAGAGAGCGAGAGAGAGACAGAGAGAGAGAGAGAGAGAGAGGGATGGGGGATGGGTGTGTACTGTAAGTAGAGGCTGGATGTCCTTTCACCCTTCCTGTTCAGCCTCTCCTCTTTTCTCTCTCTCCAGCTCTCCTCTGTTTCCCTCCCCCTCTCTCCCCCTCTCTCTCTCGCCCGGCATCCAACATCCAACGCTCTCTACCTGCCCGTCCATCGTCTGCTAAACATGCTCCTCACAATCTTACTGTCACTCTCAGGAGCATTGTGCAAAAAAAAAAAAAATGCATCGCACAAGAAGTGCAGACGACTGCACCGTCCTCTTTCCTCCGTCTGAGGAGGAGAGATCACCTGCACGACTCACGAGTCAAAGGCCAGCTGTGATTGGCCGGCGGCCAACGCGTCGTCTGCTGCATATCGACCTCTTTGCGGTGACGTAGCTGTGCGGGTACGTAGCCTGTCGAGCTCTGGAAGGGCATTCATGACCCAGTGAAGACTCTCCAGATCTGTGTGTAGGATACACATACAGAGAGGCCTAATATTTAGTGGGCCAGATGTATATTTATATATATTTGATGAAAAAACCTAGGCCCAATCCCAATGCCCTCCTAAAGCCTTTCACCCTAAACCCTCAGGGACTTATCTGACGTCACCTGATAAATGTTTGAGTGTGAGAGGCGGTAAAGTGCTTGAAATGGATTTATCGCTTTGACGTCTTATCATGTTATATGTACAATCGTGGGTATTTATTTTATCTTTTTTTTTACCGCTCGACTTGAGCGTCTTCTTCCAGGGTTTTTGCCTCACCAGGCGAGAGCCATTTGTCAAATAATCTATTTACTCGGATTTGTGGAAACAGCTTTAATAATAGAAATGAAAAGTAAATTGTCGGCGAATAAACCAGCTGTGTGATATAATCTCTGCTTCTTTTTTTTAATGTACAGTCTTAATCCTCAATGTTTCTGCGTTAATGAAATATGGCAGCCATTTGTCACTTTTAACCACTGGTAACCGCCCGTGTTTAATGTCACTCGGCTATGAATTGTGGGTAATTTCCTCAGGTGGAGTCTGCAGGAATGCGGATATTTACAAAAAAGGGCTCAAAATGTCTGCGATGGACCCCAAACACTCGACAAGTGGACAGCGGGACGGCGCTAACCCTGCGAGTCCTGTGTGGAAATATCGATTATGACGACTGGAGACGCAACCAGACATGTTTTATGAAACGCTTTAATCTTTCTAACTCCTCTGGATGTGTTGCCAACATGAGTAAAGCGTGGATCACCTACCTGTCTGAGTCACAGTCTCATCAGCTGTTTAACTTTCCTCTCGCTAACCTCACAACTTTGTGGAGCCGCAGTACTTTAAATTTATCCGTTCTAAACCTGTGCTTACAATGCTGTGCGGTTTTAACGGCGTCACATTTGTGCGAGAGAGCTAAACGTGATGCAACTCACTGCAAGCAGGCGCCCGTGTCGAGCTTGAAGTAAATATATTTGGTCCAGGGGGTTTTTGGCTGCTGTCGGCGGGCGAGCGACGGGTCTAAATTGCGACGTCCTCAACGATTGCAGAGCAAACCGTGTCAGCCGGCAGTCCTGCAGCCGGTCCAATCAATGGAATTGCCTGCTGGCAAAACTGAAGCGGGACAGATGTGGGTGATGTGAGCTAGAAAGGATATTTTTTTTTCCCCGGGATGAGAGAGGATGTACAGCAAATATGGGAGGGATTTATTGGTTGGAGGCAGGTTGCTGTGACGTGGAATCGACCCAGAAGATTATAGTGTTACGGCCACACACCATGCACTTACTGTATGCAACCTGTAAGCTACCAGCCGGAGCAAGAGGGGGGATGTTGAAGAGGCCCATTGTTTGGTTGCTTATTGTGTGTTTTAATTGTATGCACATTGCATATTTAAATCTTCCCGCTGTGTGTGCAGGTTTAACATGAATGGCTCACAGCCAACTGAGCCACAAGTTCAAACAAAGGGATGTATTGCTTTCTCTCCACCTGTGTCCCTGGAAGTGACACATCCGCGTGTGTGTGTGTGTGTGTGTGTGTGTGTGTGTGTGTGTGTGTGTGTGTGTGTGTGTGTGTGTGTGTGTGTGTGTGTGTGTGTGTGTTGTATACTCAGCTCCACCCAAGCCCGGCATGCCAGCCTCACATCATACGCGAGAAAAGACGGGAGCCATCAGATGAATTAAAATCTGTTGCTCCTCCTCCCTCCTCTCTCCTCCTCCTCCTCCTCCTCCTTCCTTTCTCCTCCCTCCTCCCTCCTCCTCCACCTCAACCCGCTCCCTCCATACGGGCTCATGCATCCTCGCCTCGGCCAATCCGGCATGCCGTGAGAGGAGGAAGGAGAGCGAGAGAGGAGAGGGAGAAGGAGGGGCAGGACCAGCAGCCTCCGGGGCTGGCTGCCCATCGTTCTTGTCACAGCTGGGAGGGGAGAGATGGAGGGGAGGAGGGGAGGAGGAGGGGAAGAGGAGGGGGTGATGGTGGAGGGTTGAGAGGGAGGAGGTAATCCAATGAGACACAGAGAGGAGAGGCAGCGCGAGGGCAACGCCTCACAGCACCGGGAATCTCTCTCTATCCCCATCTCTCTCTCTCTCTCTCCCCCCCCTCCCTCCTCTCTCTGAAGCGTAAAAACCAAAAGACTCTCATCTCCCATTCAGTCTCCTCTGCATGTGGCTGAGCGCTGCTCTCAGGTTTTTTTTTTAAAGCCTCTCCTTCTCCCCTCCTCTCCTCAGTTCAAAATCCTCCTTCACTTCCTCCTGATTTTTTCTCTCGACCCCCCTTGCCAGAGGACGAGTCGATGACCACAGAGCGGGATTATTTTTTTTTTCCGGGGTGTCTTTCAGGGGAGGCAGCGGCATCGTTTCCTGGAGTCATCTTTGTCCTTTTGCGCTCGCGGCTGCTGAGTGCACAGAGGCTGCTAGTGGGGAAATAGGTTAGTGTGCCTGTTTCGGTGGCGGCGGCCGGCAGAGGTGATTGAATGCGCTGTACTCGGAGGAGACGAGGAAGAGGGGGGATGCCTCTGTAGCCCTGCGACCACTCGGGGAGAGAAGGTGATGCCGGCGCCCGACTCCGACCTTTAGCGGCAGCGACGACATTCGGGGACGGACAAAAAGAAGAAGAGAACGCCTGAATACAGACTTTTCTTATTGATTTATTTCTGCATTTTTGCATTTTTTTGCGGTTTGTTGTCGCGGGACTGTTTGTGGACACCATGGACATCAACCTTCAGTCGCACCGGTTTTACTTCCCCCAGATCTACTGCGCTGAACCGGGGGCACAGCCGCAGATCACTGAGTTCAAAGTCAGGTAGGCTTCCAGGGGAAAGGTGTTTACGACGGACCCGCCAATCAATACACCAGAGGCAAGACCCTCATTCCTGAAAGGAGAGGGTGTGGGGAGACACCCAGGTCTGACGTCTCCATTTGCTTTTGTCAGCAGCAGCTGCCTTTTAGATCCACCCCAAAATACGTATCCGGAGCCTCCTGATTGTATTATCTGCATCTGCTGCTGTTGCATGTAAAGCATTTCTATGTGTGTGTGTGTGTGTGTGTGTGTGTGTGTGTGTGTGGAGCGCCGCTGTGAGCGGCTGGTTGCCCTTGCAAGGGGGATGGGGCTGCATGCTAATGTGTTAGCTAGCTGTGCAGAAAAGTGTGAGGCTCCCGGGGGGAAGCAGAGGGCATGGGCGGCCTTCTCAAAGGAGCTTGCCAAGTTTTCGGATGGAAGCGATGACAGTGGCCCAGTTGTGTTGTGTCGCGGCGTCCTGCGGGCCGCCGTCGCCCTCTCGTTAGCCGCCTCTGTGGCTCTTTTGTTCTCGGTGTTTACGCGTCCGTCCGTCAGTCTCACCCTTTCCTGCTATTCCTCTCTCTCTCTCCCGTAGAATCGACGCCGAAAGCGCTCATTGGCTCGTTGCATCCGCGGCCGACGCCTGCCGTCACGGCTTCGGAAAGACGCACGCTCAGACGTGCAACAAGCTTCCCGGCTCTTTGTCTCGTGGAGATTGTGATCGTGGGAGCCGCTAGCGACGTCGGCGTCAGGAAAAACGAAGACCCCGCGTTCGTCAGTCGTCAGTCGTCAGTCGTCTGTCCGACGAGCCCCTCTTTGCGTGGAGACGTCCTGGTAATCTTGTGCGCGATACGTTTGCCGATGCCTCCTCTAACAGCTCTGATTAGTGCAGCTTTAAGGGACTCAGCCAGAGTTTTTGCCCCCCCCCCCCCCCCCCCCCACCTTCCCTCCTTCACCCTCGCTAAGCCAGCTTTTAGTTTGGTCGGATGCTACAGGCCGGAGCAGCTTTATGAGCTACAGCGTGTCGCTGTCACGGCCTGGCGAGAGTCTTGAGGGGCGATCGCGGCGCCGAGGCGGCATCGCCAGAAAGGAAAAGTAAAGACTGTGTGCCCAGTTTTTTTTACTCGTACCCGTCTGGACCCACTTTAGTTCTCCTCATCGCATTTTTTTAATGGCTCGCCGGCTGTTTAATACCCAGGTTGGTGCTTCACTTTCAGAAGTGTTTTCAGCCCAATCGACAGTTCGGTCTCACCTCAGTGACCCGAGAAACGTCCACATCAGCAAACATCGGGAAATGTCAGCAAATATCCGCGTCTGATGCGTCTGTGTAGATCTCAATGGAAGAAAAAACGATGGAGTCTCGCACATATCTGGCTCACACCTCTCGTAAAGGAGGCACACACACACACACACAAACACACACATGCACGCACACAAACCCTGCGTGCATTTGCAGAGATTAAAGAGGTTTAAAGTGCGATGTGTTTTCACAAAACCAATCCAGTCCCTTCAGTAATATTAATGTCTCGCAAATCAGATTGTATGCAATGAATACTTATTTAGAGAAGATGAAGGATACGCATGAAAATACACATATAAATAAACTGCCATGTCCATTTCTGAGCAGATTAATCACAGGTTTTCCTGGCTGCGACGTGAATTTTAACGCAATTCATTCAAACAGGAAATGGGCTCGACGACACAGCGGCGAGGTGAGCTGATTGAGACGGAAGAAGACGGAGATTTGGAGATTAAGAAATATGAGAAATTGAGAGAGAGAGATATGGAAAGAGAGAGGGAGATAAGAGGGAGGGGGAATAAGAGACCTGGAGAGAGAGAGAGAGAGAGAGAGAGAGAGGGGGGATGGTGAGAAAAGCAAAGCTAAGCAAAAGGAAGAGAGAGTGGATTGTAAATGTGAGAGTGAAACAGTCGAACGGATGCATGTGGAATCAGAGGAGAAAGGAGGAGCCGGTGTGATTATGAAGAGAAAAAAAATATATAAATAAAAAAGACACGCCTTTGGAAAAACCCTCTGCTGTGCATGCTGGGATATCAGCTCTGGGCTCCATGGCGACCGAGGTATAGGCGGCGCAGTATATAGCCGGATAACCATGACAACCGGTGCTCGCCAATCCATGGGAGCGTAGAGAGACATGTACGGTGCATGTATGCACAGGAAAAAAAATATATATATATATATATAGAGAGAGAGAGAGGGAGAGAGAGAGCTTGTGGAACCAGCCATCGACTTCATGAATCCCGGCCTTATTGTCTAAATTGAAGGATCGTTGCGTCTCCTAAACGTCATCAGAAGATGATCAGAAGGAGAAATAAGCGTTTGTCTTTTGGACAAATAAGCGACCGGAGGAGGGGCGAGCGAGCCGAGGTGTAAAGACAGAGCACCGCCTCCCATCGAGGGCCCCGTTTAAACATTTTGCAGTTTCATTGGTCAGTGGTTAGCATGTCTTTTAGCAGAGGATCAAGTCTTCTGCATTGTTTTGCACAGATGGAAGAAGTGACAAATAAAACTGACTTTAACCTTTGACCCTTGACTTTGAGCCCCGGCTCCACTCGTCCATGTCCTTGTGTCCTCGATCAAGTTAACTTAACCCCAAATCGCTCCTCGTCGCCGGTGGATAAATGTAACTTGTTTGATTGAAAGCATCAGCTAAACGTAATGTAATGGAGTCAGATCAGAAAGTATTGTTTCAGAATCATCTTTATTGGTCATATGTGTGTACAAATACATGGAATTTGACTCCGGGTACACATGTCTCTCATCATACAGATAATAAACAGTATTAATGAACAACAGATGGCCAACATGATGCTACAGGTGTAACTTAACTCACCTCAACATGCTCTGTGTGAGACAGGATAAGCAAGATTCCTCCAAAACGCCGTCATTTCTGTTTTTCCGTAAATGTTCAAATACTCACGTCTTTTCCTCGAAAACCCTAAAAAAAAATAGGATTTCCGTTGTTGCTGCTATGTCTCCCTCTTCAGCTCACTCACTTCATTTCCCACCTGAGTCCAGGAGCTGCCGAACATCCCCGCTTGGGGCTTATGGTCTGGAGGATGATGCAGGGGTCTCTCACGACATCCCAGAGGAGAGACCCGACGTCTGCATTTTATTCCCTCGGTTGTTGCCTGACAGATCAGAGACGGACTCCACCGCGCGGCACGCGTCAAACAACGAGAGAGAGAAAAGCGAAACGTTCCTTCTGGGTCACTGAATCCGCCGACGGATGATTTGTGGCACGAAATGGGAACCGCGAGTCCGGCGTGACGCTAAGAGGACGAGTCGGTTGATTACAGTTGCGTGAGTTATTAGGTCCCGCTGCACTGCAGCCTGCAACGGAGAGCACTTAACCTGATGGCCTTCAGCAAACACAGCTGCAAAATGGATCACGTGTGTGTGTGTGTGTGTGTGTGTTTGTGTGTGTGTGAGGCTTCGCAGTAAGTAGCGGTAGTTAAACGGTATCATGGAGCACCGCCTCAGGGCTTCCTCCTCTCCTTCCATTCGCTCTCACCATCCGTCTTCTTTCCTTCCCGGGTTGAGGACGTGTGTTTTGTTTCAGCTATGTGCTCACCTGTGCAGCCTTCTTTCTCCCTGCTGGGAATCTTTTGAAGAAAAAAAAAAGTTTCCCCCTCTGCCAAATGGAGACGCATGCATTTTTTAAAGCCTCCCCCCGCTCTCTGCTGCGCTCCCTATCCTCAGTATCTCCTCTGCTTCCTCCATTCATCTTCCTGCTTCTGTCTTGATTTGTCTTTTCTCATCATGTCTTCTTCCACTCCCTGGTCTAAGCACCTCCAATCTTTTAATTTGTTCCACTCATATCCGGGCTGATCGGGAGCTGGCTTGACCTCCTTGTATGCTCGCACACTCAGTACACAAAGTTTTGAGTCCTCTTATGTGTGTTTACAGTCGCACGTTGCTTCAGATGGAGGTGGACGAAGGACGTCCTGAGGCGCCAGACTCTATTAAACATTCCAGCAAAAATGCTCATTAAGCCCGGATCAAGATTCCCACGAACAGCAAACTAGACAGGAATGTCTGGCTCTCGGCTGGACTCGAAGACTTTAATGCAACACAAGAAAAACACAAGTTAAATGCCACTTAAAGGAACAGTTTGGCATTTTTGGAAATACAGTTATTACATTTTTTTTGACGAGGGTAAGACGAGAAGTTTGATACCACACTTGGATGTGTCTGTTAGATGTGGAACTGGGTCCAGGAGACAGTTAGCATAGCTTAGCATAAAGGCTGGAGAGAAGGAACAGTTAACCTGGTGAAAAAAAATTGAAAAAATGGAACAACACAGCTCACTTATTAACATGTTATTTCATATAAGCTTTAGTGCTCTTCTATTTCTTTGCCATGCTATCTGGTTCCCTCATTTCTAGTCTTTATGCTAAGCTAAGCTAACCGACCTTCGACTGTGGCTTCATAGTTAACATAAAAATATGATAAAGTAGTATCAACTATCTCATCGTACTCTCAGGGAAGAATACGTTGTTTTTTTCCGCCGCTGAAACGTGGAACTATTCCTTCAAGGTGGTCTTCGTGCATCTCATGAAAACTCGTCGGGTGCCACCGAGTTCACAGCAGATTAACGTGTTTGTTTAGGGCTGCAGTCAACTCATCAGGGATCTATTGACCATGTGTGTTGTCTCTGCCAACGCGTCTGTTATGTCAGAGGATTTGGTCGTCTTTGCGGAGACATAAAGGACCATCCGAAGTCTGAATCCCCCGCCGCTGAGTCTCTCAGTTATTTTCCACTCTCTTCTTTCTGTCTCTCTGATGTAAGCCAAGTGGGGTCAGACAGTCCTGTCTTTAATGTCAGCATCGGAGGGAACAGGTACATTTAAAGACAACGGTTAAAGCGAGCTCGCCAACTCTTGTCAGACCGTGGGTTCCTGTAGTTTTGCTGACGTGACAACACCCCGTTAAGAGCTTTTAGATTATGCACATGTGGCCGAAATAAAGTCAGAAAATTACAAAGTCCTCCTTCAATCCACTCACACGCCACTTAAACTCAATGTTCATCTCAAAGCTGTATTATCTTATCCGTCACACTTCATAATACACGCGTTTATTAGCCAAACTTTAGAGCTGCGAGTACTTTACCGCATTAAACCTCCTGATTCTGCCCTCCCTCCCCCCAACAAGATCTCCCACCGCTGTGCTCTCTCAGCATTAGTGCTCGGGGTTGAGGAAACTCTTAAATGCTTTACGCGATCATGCGGAGCAGCAGTAAAAGAAACCTCATCCTTGCACTCTCGTCGCAATCTCTCAGCTGGAATTAAAACCGTAAAATTTCCGACCTGTTTTACGACGCCGGGACGTGGCTTTTTTTCCTCCTCCTGCTCGTCCCAGCTGACCTCCGACCGTCAGAGGCGTTTAAAGGCTTTGTTAGCGGTTTGAAAAGGGAAACGACAACAACAACAACAACAAAAAGCCCAAAGCAAAGGCCGCATGTATACAGTAGACACAGCGAGTTGTGAGCATGCTTTACGGTCTGTGGAGTCCAGTGGTGCGTGCCTCCGAGGCGACGGGACAGCGGTTAGAGCTCAGACAATATTCCACAGCGTTACACTCGTGTGGAAGCACACAGCCGCACTAACACACAGCCGCGCTAACACACAACTGCAGCCACGTGACACACGTATGTGATGACGAGACGGGGCATTGAGTAGTATCGCTACAAAGACAGAGGTCTGTGATTAGAGAGCAGGCCGTCTGCAGGCTCGTGCTGCTGTTTCTTTTTTTTTTCTTTTTTTATTCATATCTCACTGCTCATTCATCTTTTCTTCACAGCCATATTTTCTAGGCCAAGCGAATATTCCACTCCAGTTGTCATGCCAACAGATTAGCGTGCTCTTGCGTGGTCTCAGCAGTAGAGGACAGGAGTGTGTGTGTGTGTGTGTGTGTGTGTGTGTGTGTGCGTCTGTATGTGCATGTGGCGTCCTCTCTGCAGCGTCTCCAGGCTCTGGCATGCATTCAAATACACACAAGCTGAGGACTCAAGTACACACACACACACACACACACACACACACACACACACACACACACACACACACACACACACACACACTTAGACTGTTTGATTAGCATGCTTTTGAATAACTTTTCAGGCTTCACATCACATAGAGCTTTGCAGCATCAAACGCAACCAAAGAAATGAAGCCAGTATAATGCGCATAAGAACTACAAACGTGTTTTTATTGAAGTCTTTAAGGCTGATGGTTGGATAGAAAAAGAAGCCGAATGCAAATATTTTTGCGACTATGAAAAGATCATAATGTGTGTTTATGTTTCTGTACAGCGTACGGACAGATGAATGTATTTTTTTGGGTCTTGAGGTTGATTGAAGGGACAGGAAGTGCTTAGTACCCTGAAAGCACTGAATTCATAAGCTTTTGTGATGTTAAAAAAACACAAGGAAAACAGCATTAAAGGATTAAGTGACTTAGCATTAAAATCGCAGCTGTAAATGTCAGTGAATCTAACAGGCGTTTGAATTAACCATCCAGGAAATCATAATGCCGACCGGTTTCAAGTCTCTGCTAGAAAGTTTAACACATTATTGATGTGAACCACAACCAGTCATACATGTGAACAAGTCTGCAACCTCTGCGAGACTGTTTGTAAATGCTAACGTCAGCACGCTAACATGCTCACAATGACAATGCTGCCAATGTGCTTTATGTTCATCATTTTGGCTAAACGTGTTTTTTAAGTTTAAGTTTTAAAAATTGAAGTTTTTAAACAAGTTTTACTTTTTTAAGTTTAAAAAATAATAATATTTTTTTTTTTTTAATTTTTAAAGTTTGAATTATTTATATAGTTTTTAAGTTTTTAAAATTTAAGTTTAAATTATTTTTTTTTCAATTTTTTAAAAATTCAAGAGCTGAGTTCTAATTGAAAAAAATCACATAGCAGGTTTTTTAGGAGGTGGAAGTGGAAATTTAACCCCCATTTTCACCCCAATGCATCCCATAGTTCAGATATTTCATAGCGATCCTTGTTGAGATATTTAGCCTGACAGAGAGCTCAGTGTGGCTAACGACACACATACACACACAATATGTAATACATGGCTATAAAATCAGTGTTATGTTCGTTTAAATTACGATTTCCTGTCTATAATATGTTGAATCGGTGTCAGCGGTCTAAAACAGATTGGCTTTGCACAATAGCCTGCGAAAACTGGGCCAGAGAGAGATGATTTAAAAGTCTGGGTCCATAGAGATGAAGCTTAAAATCTGCAGCTCTATTTTGGTACTCATATGCGGTGTCATATCCAACAATAATAACTATTACTGAGTCATGTGACTGCAGCTTTCCCATGAACCTTTGCTTTGCGCTCAACCGTCTTCTCTGTCAGGTCACAGGCGGCCTGTCCTGAACTATAACATGTAACACAAGCACACAGGGAGTGGGTGATTTCCATATTTATTAGGCTCGTAATCTAAATCAGCCACGGCCGGCTATTTTTACACTTTTGATTTGCAAGTTGAGCAATTTGGTTTGTTTTATAACTGTTTGTATTGGAGCCCAGCAGGCTGTTTGACAGTCTGCTGTCAGGCCCGTCTTTCCCTCTTCTGAGTCTTCTGCCTCTATTCATCCTCAGATGCTTCACCTTTTTTTTTTTTCCACTTGGCCCCCGTTCACCACCAAAACCTCAAATACGCAAGCAAGCAAGCTGCTTATATAACCGGCCTCCAAACCAGCACGACAGTTTACATTCTCCAAGACCATTTTGTCACAGATATATGCATAAATATGCTTCCACAGATAAACATGCAGGGATTTATACCAGCGAACAGAAGCACGCACACACACACAAACACACAAACACACACAGCTGTCCTTGTTCATTTGATTCCCAATTATATGGGGAAGCTTTAGAAAAGTCAAACAATCAGTTCACTTCCAGATACTGTTGTAGACAGATGGGCTGGAGGCTATAATGTGGCTTTCTTTAGTCATTTTGTGCTGTAGGTTTAAGGACAATAAAAAAAAAAAACATCTTTAAAAACCCGGGTCGGATTTTCCCCACTTAGGTTTTTATATATAATCACATAAAAGCAACAATCAGAAATATTAACTACTGTTACCGACACTGTAGCTTTAACCGCAATGCAAAGAAATCGCTGCTCGAGCGGCTTCAAAAGATGCACAACACATACATTCATGTATGAATATTGGACTCAAGTCGTCATATGTGAGTAGTGTCAATTGTTAACATAAAATGCAAATGTACATCACTTTAAACTGAGTTATTGAAGCGGGGGTAAAAAGCCTTTCTGAGCTAAACTATCAGTTAGCAAGCTAGTTGGCTCATAACGTTAAGTTTAAGGTACATTTAAGCAAATTACAACAAAGAACTTTGAAAACATTGTCACTAAAGTTTGATTATAAACACATACAGGAATATATACAGACACATGTTTACTAAACATTAGCTAATTATTAGTTTAAACATTTTTAGGGAAGGGTTTATTCGCTGTATTGAAACGATAACTGGTTCTGTTCGCGCTGCCGTCTGCTTCTAGTTGATTCCCACCACAGTCCTCGTTGCAGAATTTTTTTCCATTTGCACATCGAAACTTTTTTGATAATTTCCCAGTTTCACGAGAACAAAGCTGTCTGAACATTTTCGCAGAGCAAACATGGCTGACATCCAAAACAGCAGGCTCTAGTTTCACAGACGCCGCAGCAGCAGCAACTGGGACAAACTCGCGTGGACATCTTGACGCTTGACAGCAGATAGACTCAGATGGGAGCAGAAATTAATGTCATTTACTCAAAGTGGCTCCTCATTATGCCAACTGGCCCCTGTGGTTGGATCGCGGTGTCGGTTTAGCACGATTTATCTCATTTTCCATGAAAGCTGAGGTTTAGCTCGGGCTCAGGCTCATTGCTAATGTAGCATTGCCCTGGCACGCTTATAAATGTTTAAGCTGTCAGCTGTTCTTTCTTCTGCTTTATGCAGCTTTGATGTTTCATGCAGATGAATGCTCACACGTGCAGAAATGCAACACACACACACTTGTATGCGCGTACAAGACGTTTCATTGTGCGTCCCTTGTTGGGCCGGTCCATGATTTTCCTCCTGTCTAGTGGAACAGAGAGCATTTTGTCAAGGAGTGAGACAAAAAAAAAAGACAAACAATTTGTGGTGACGATTGTTCTGCCAGCTAACTCTCTGGGATTTGGCCGTCCTCTCTAAGCAGCTGGCTGCGGGACACAAAGACACTTTATTATGATCCGCTTCACTCGGCTTTCACTGCTACTGAGACGCAAATCCCAAAACTGCCTCAAGGTTTACAGTGAAAAAGGAGCGTGAATCAGCAACCGAAATGGAAATGGACTGAAATAAAGATTTTAAAGCAATTGGGCTAAAAAATGTGACGTCTTTAATTAAGTTTCTGTCTCGTTATTCACCTGTGAGGACTTGACATGCATCACATTAATATGTGATGGAGAAGGTGTGGATGAACTCATACATATGGATTGCTGAGGCGGCGGATCAGCAGACAGTAATATTAGCCAACAATATGGCGGTTAAATGTTATATCGGGTGACTGCTTTGAAACGCTCGAGGTCGCTGCGGCTACGCGTCGTGACGTCTTTGCACATGAGAAGCAATTTGGATACAAATATTTGAATACGATATTTGGTTTGCAAATGTCAGGTGCCACGCTCAACGGACAGATCACGCAGATCACGTCTCATATCAGAACGAGAGCGGAAATAATAATTGATAGTCATCCCTGATGACTGAGCACAATAACAGGTTGTATATTTGCCATTTCACAAGACTAAACACAGTAGTAGTGGCATGCATTGTCCACTATATGTACAATCTAAAGCTTTGCATCCTCTTTTCTCTCTGTCTCTAATGCGTGATGTTGTTTATTAGGATATAATGTATTGACGATTGCTTTGAATTTCATGTTGTTTCCACGTTTTCTCTCGCCGGTGCGTCAGCGGGAGGTTTACTACGTATCTTGTTCTGGCTTCAGCGGCATCATCAGATGAGCTAATCCTTCAAAATCAGTCCAGAGCATTTTGATCTCCTAATGACGGCCACTGCTGCCCACTGGCTCCTTTCCACGCAGGGACAATACTGTCAGGCAGCTTGTTGGCTTGATGGAATTCTGTCTTCTTGCTGTTTTGCACTATTTGCATCCTTTTTATGTCCTTAATATGTAGTTCTTGATGATTTAAGCTTTGATTGGTGCTTAAATCATGAGATCAGACATCACTCCAACAGTTAACAGTGCTTTGCTTGTTACAGTTGTCAATAGGATCGCTTCAGTGTGCTTTATCAAAGTAGTCACTGGCAAAATTGAGCAAATTTCTCTCGAATTGAACTCAGATGTTGAGCTTAAAGTCACAGAATACACCCCAAAACTGTACAGCATCACCAGTTAGAATACCAGTCTCTTTATTTTTTAATGGTGTTCATTTGTTAAGTATGAAGATGTGTTTGTTGTCAGCTCGCTTTTGTGAGAAGAGTGATCTCCTGATGGTTTCATTTCATCTTGTGGGATCAACCTTTCACATCCTTTCTGAGTTTGCTTTCAGAGCTCGTCTTCGAGGCGCTGTACGTCTCTGATGTCTTCAGTTTATTTATCCCGAGGTTACAGTTTGAGGTGGGAAAAAGTGCAAATATAGAATATTGACACGGTGGTTCTGTGGCCTGAGGCCGTGATGAAATATCTCAGGAACGCCTGCAGGGGATTTATTCAAACTTGGCACAAACGTCCACCTGGACTCAAGGATGAACTCATTCAAATGTGGAGGTCAGAGGTCAACCTCACAACCGCCCCATTCTCGAGAAATCTCAGGAAAACCATAAGTAAATTTCTTGCCGTTCGGCATAAACGTCCACCTGGACTCAAGGATGAACTGATTAGAGTTTGGAGCTGAAAAGTCACTGTGATCTCACACATTTTTTAGCCGTAACTCAATAATTGATATGCGTATCAGGAGAATTTGACACGTTTGTCTAAAAGGATAAATTATTAAGTTGGATACACATGGACTAAACAACCACGAGGCGGTAATTCTAGTTTTTGTTCTTTTGCCACTTGCATGAATTTCCACTTGCATGGACCGTGAAACAGTTTCATCCACATCATCGTCGCTGCCAAGAAAAGAAAAGCTTAAACATTACGGGCCACACGCGGCGGCTTTCTGTGGTTTCACAGTGTCAACAGATGGGTTTGCCTTTGCTGTAATGTTCAACACCGCGACCTTTGCACTCCACTCTCACTGTTGGCAAAAGGCCAAAGTTTACTGGCAACCGAAAGTAATTTCATCCCATTTGAGGAGAAACTTGTCACTTGCGGGTTTGTAAAAGAGAAAAATTCTCCAACTCCATCTTTTTCGCAGCCTTCGGCTCGAGGTTCTTGTCACCGTCTCTGCTTTCGGTTACCTTTGCAGTCATTCACCCCCCAAAAAAATGAAGTGTAGACGAACGGTATTAATCTCGAAACCGCGAGTGTGTACAGAAATTTGCATGCGGCTTCTATTTCGGGCACATCTTTCTTTTGTTGTTTCGCGCACCGCTGCCTTGAGCGCGGAGGCCCCGGAAAAGTGGAGCAGCACAATGGCTTTGATGTTGTGATGTCTGCAGGGTGGTGTACGAGCTGCCGCGCGGACGGAGACGGAGTCGCACACGAGGCCCTCTGACAGCACAGATTAGTGTAACAGGCTGGCACGTGCAAACACTCACAGCCACACACACACTGACAGGAGTCTACACAAATGCTATCGCGAGAACAGAGGAGCAGTTATACTGTTTAATGTTTCAGTTACCAAAGGCTCATCACTGACTCAGAGCTACTGATATTAGCAGTTTTGCTAACGGGCTTGAAACTCTACGTACGTTAATTTCTTCCCAGATGGGAAACCAATTTACACAAAGCCAATAAATTATGTGTAAATGTAAGAATTTCCACCTATACTCTATTGCAAAAGGCCATTACCGAGCAGTAATCGTGCTATATTTAAATCCCCACCTCCTTCTCTGGCAGTTCATCAGCCGAAGAGAGGATCAAAGTACTAATTATGTTTCAGGCTTCAGGGTTTTTTTTTTGTTGTTGTATGTGAATAGTTCCTATTACCTGAGTTTTCCTCTGTCAAAAAGCGTATCCCTCTCCAGCCCGACAGCTCATGGTTGTGCTGTTCATCTCGGATCAGAGGGGTGACGGTAGCGGAGTAAATTTAGTGCAGGCAGACAGGAAGTGCGGCGCCAGAAATAGAGAGGGGAACGAAGCGCTTTGACAACTTGAAGCCGCTGGTTAGAGAAAATAGAGGGTGACTGGTGCAGGTGTGAGCCGACTGTTATACGCTCATCAGCGATGAAGCGAGGCGCTGAGCGCTTGTGAAACGCTTCCACCTGACCTGTGTACTGTGGGCTTTTTTAAATGGTGTGTATGTATAAGAGAGAGAGAAACAAACAAATGGTGGAAGGATTTTGGGGCGAAGCAAGCATCTCATTAACCCTGCGATGACCTGAGACTCGAGGGAGAACAACTTAAAGAGGCTGCTGCGAGTGTGTGAATCTGTGTGTTAGTTTGAAGATGAAAAAGAGATTGCATTTCAGCCATAATTACTTTTTTTTTCAAACAAGCAGCAATGTGGATGAATAATTCATGTGTTTATCATTACAGACCCTCATTAATGTGACCTTAGACAGACACACTGACCTAATAACTTAACAGGTTTGGTGCTGGGAAGCCAATGCAAACCCATAATAATAATGATAGCATGTTATTATTTCAGTGTTAAAGTAATTCAAGCCACACGTCAGAGTGCACAGGACACTCTGGAGCACTTGTGGGAAGTGTTGGACTGGGTTTTTACTGCAGGTGCTGCAGCCATAATTTGCACAGCAAAACCTTTCGCATGCATCTCTCTCAGCGTTTTGTGTTGCATTCAATGACCTCCGGTGAAGTCAGCTCTGTCTGCACTCTCAAGGAAAGTCCTGGAGATGTTGCTGCTGGATTTGACTGTAACACTTTGTTATGTATATAAGAGCCCAACCACAATTTGCACCATCATTCAAAAATAGCTTTTTAGCCTTTAGAGTGAGTGAGCTTTTTATTTTTACTTCCCGCTCTGTGATTGGACCGATTCTTTGACTCAATGGAAGACGATTTCCGAGCAGCTCCCTGAGATTTCTCTGTCTGTCCCTGTCAGCTTGAATTTACGTTGGCACGGACATGAACAGGCCATGAAGGAGGATGGCATTTAGAGTGTGTGTGTGTGTGTGTGTGCGTGTGTGTGTGTGTGTGTGTGTGTGTGTGTGTGTGTGTGTGTGTGTGTGCTGTCAAGGTACATTCCAAGGCATCTGATTTATTTATGTCCTGCGCAGCAATTGTTAATTTTTCAACGGGTGTTGCGTGGTGCGATCCACACAAAGTTCCTGCATCTGTGTGCGTGTGTGCATGCACGAGTGTGTGTTTGTGTTTGTGTGTGTGCGTCCTATAACTGTCAGTCAGAAAAACTTGTTTTCTTGTTGCTTTAGCTTCTTCACAGCTCCTCTCTCTCTCTCTCTCTCTCTCTCTCTCTCTCTCTCTCTCTCTCTCTCTCTCTCTCTCTCTCTCTCTCTCTCTCTCTCTCTCTACCACTCTCCTCCCCCCCCTCTGTCTCCGTCATTTCTCCTGCTCGCGTCTCTTTTAGCACAGGAAGCTCATTTATTCATGCTTCTGGGCCTCTGATGCCATTTTGAGCTCCTTGCCAAGAACTCTGTTTTAAAAATTAACAGAGTCGACAAGTTAAGGAAAATAAATTAAACACATCGTTGCCCTGCTGGTGCTCGGGCATGCTAGTGTGTGTGTGTGTGTGAGTAAGACTCAACCTGAGAGAAAGTTATTTATAACTCCAGCTTAAAATGCATGCAGCAGGGTATAAGGAGCTTTTTTTCTTCCTTTTGTGGAGTTATTTGAATAGACTCTGTTACAAGTTTCAACCGCTTCCCCCTGCTCTCTTCTCAGCGTGCTTTGAAGTGAACGAGAAGGACAGCTAGTATTATTTTCTTTATCCTAATGTTAGCCTGTTGCTTTGGGTTCATGAATACTATATCTTCGGAAAGGATAAATGTGTTTCCGCCGCTTCCAGAGTCCTTTTCCTCTTTCAGTGAGGCTTTGTGAAAACATTTCTATCCCAGAATTAATTTTTCCCCACAGTGGGATGGCAAAATGAGACAATATCCGAGCATGAAAATCCCGCTCCCTCTTAAAAGAACAGTTTCACGCGTTTTGAGAATCGGCTGACTCGCTTTCTCGCTGAGCGTCAGATGAGAAGATTGACGCCACTCACGCGTCTGTAAGTGTGAAGCTGTGGAGCCTGGAGGCGATTAGCAGGAAACAGAGGCCTCTGCAGCCCCTTTTAGCGCTCGCTAATTTGGTAACTTGGTGTTTGTTTAATCTGTGCGCAGACAGAAATGTGTTATAGCGTGCTAACATTTCCTTGTTAGCACAAAACGCTAAGTACAGGCAAGCTAAACAATACTTTGTATATGTGGTTTAATCTTGATTAAAATCAACAGTTTACTCATTGGAAATACTCATTTGTGTATATTATTTTTTTAAATACTTTGAACAAAGCCAAGCTAGCTTGCGTTCAGGCATCATGAGAAGCTACGCTAACTGTGGCCAAGCTACAGATGAGTGGTATAATTTTTAGGGCAAGAAGCATCGTTATCCAAATGTGAAACTATCCCTTCTATAATATCTTTTAAACGGCACCCATGTCTTTAATTACGTAGGCTATGATGCTCTCCTGCCTCTCACTGGAGGATTATTCATGATGCGGATGCAGCAACTCTTCAAGCCAAGACTTTTCCCCCCTTTTTCTTTTTTTTCACTCCTTATATTCTCTGACGCAGCTCTTTCACTCGGCCTCGGGGGTCGATCCACTAATTTTAGCTCGGCAAAGAGGCAAAGGCACAGATGGGACTCTTCTCGTTAATCTCATTTGCAAGTCAAAATTGTTTCTCTGTTCCTCCCCTGTGTTTTTTTCCCCCCTCATTCCTTCCATACGTCCACCTTGATCTTCTGTTTTCCTCTTCGCTTTGCAGCGATTCAGCACATGCTTTTTTTTTGCCAACCGTAGAGACGGCGAACAAAATGCCTGCGGCTAGAAAATGTTAGATTTCATGCACGTAAAAGGATTATTATACCGCCGCCCTATGTCTACCATGCATACGCTGGACACTAAAATCATGGCGGGATGGGACAAGTTAGCTGTTAGCTGTTAGCAAGCTACTATGGTACGCTAAAAACATAACACTGGATAGCTTTCTGATATATCCCGATTCCACTATAAAACAAGTAGCATTATGTCAAAAGTATTTAGCGTAATTTACAGAATTAAAACTGACATTTGGACTAAATGCTTGTATATAACGTTGGGCATCCTGACTGTCAGGATCCCGCCGTTTTCCCGCTTGACCCTGTTGGTTGTGCATCCCGCACCACACTGCATGTTTATGTGTTGTAGCAGGGTGCAGGTTCGATCCCCGATCCTGGGCGATCTTTCTGTGTGTAGTTTGCACGTTCTCGCCGTGGCGGCGAGCGTTCTCTCCAGGTTCCTCCCAAAGACGGGCAGCTTATGTTTAGCTTAGCTTGGACACTCAAAAATTGATAAACCTGTCCAGGGTAAACCCTGCTTTTTCCCAACGTCAGCGGGGATCGGCTCCGGCCTCCACGCGACCCCGAACGGGATAAGCGGTTTGGATAATGGAACGATTTCTAGCAGACGAAAGTGACAAGGAAGCACCTTCAAGTCAATGGAGGGCCGTGGATTGTTTACTCGTTTCCTCGGCCTCTATATGCACGGTCATTAAACACCTCTTCTGTACTGTATACCAGTGTGTGCGTGTGTGTGTGTGTGTGTGTGTGTGTGTGTGTGTGTGTGTGTGTGTGTGTGTGTGTGTGTGTTACAGTGAGGGAAAGTTAAGAGAGTCGGACCGTGATAAACACGGTCAGATGGAAGAGCAGGCAGACCCAACACTGGAGGCCACACACACAAACACACACACACATCCCACACACACACACACACACACACGCACACACACACACACATTACGATTGCCTCTCATTAAGAACGTCACCAGATGCTTGACAAACGCTTGATTGCATTTGGATTAGACTATTAGTGTAACACAGGATTAGCAGACTGAGCTGTTGCCTTGTTCACTGCAATGATCTCATTCACATCCCTCAGACAAGCAGCGGTCATCTCACTGTTGACCCCGAAAACACATTTGTTATTGTGTTGATTCTCTTGTGACTCGTCAGATGCATCTTAATGGTTTGAATGTGGGTCTTACTGAAAGAATGTCTCAATATATATAATATATCATAATAAAAAGTGTAAAAATAGCTTGACCTTAAATCAGTTGTTTCTTGAATGAACTCTGGTTCTCTGTCACCAGCTCTCCTTCATCTCTGTCCTTTTCTCTCTCTCTCTCTCCCCCAGCGAGCAGAGCATCTGCCAGGCCCGGGCCTCGGTCATGGTCTACGATGACACCAGCAAGAAGTGGGTGCCCATCAAGCCCGGACAGCAGGGATTCAGCCGCATCAACATCTACCACAACACTGCCAACAACACCTTCAGAGTGGTGGGCGTCAAACTGCAGGACCAGCAGGTAACGCGCGGACACGCCGCCGTTAGCTTAGCGTAGATATGTTTAGTCTCCAGAGAGAGAGAGAGAGAGAGAGAGAGAGAGATTTCGTACCTTTTTGTTGGTTTCTGAATGAACTCCGCCCTCTTCCTCCTCCCTCACAGGTGGTCATCAACTACTCCATAGTGAAGGGCCTCAAGTACAACCAGGCCACCCCGACCTTCCACCAGTGGCGAGACGCCCGGCAGGTCTATGGCCTCAACTTCGCCAGTAAGGAGGAGGCCACCACCTTCTCCAACGCCATGCTCTTCGCCCTCAACGTGCTCAGCGCTCAGGATGGAGGTGCGTCTCCCCTCGGTGTGTCGCACATGGAGGAATACTCACCGGTTATGGATGGTTTCCTCGAGGAGCTCACACACATGTTACCTACCTGTCGCTCAGCTTCCTGTCTAGAGCATCAGCCTGTATGTTTTGGCTTCTTGTGCTCACATATGGTCAATTCAGGAAGCAGATTACAGTAGAGGAGGCTCAACCAGCTTATTATTATTATTATTATTATTAGTAGTAGTAGTAGTAGTAGTAGTAGTAGTAGTAGTACATAGCTTTGGATAGATTTGTGTCAGCAGATGAAATGCTCGGCAGGTGAACTGTATCAGAGCAGTAAAAAGCAAACTTTTTAATATATTGTTTTTTATAAATCCAGCTATATTCACATGGTACATGTCAAAAGAAAGTTCAGGAGGAACCAATTGCTGTTTTTTTTCTTTTTTATATATATTATTTTCTTATTATATATTTTCATTATTTTATTTATTTCAATTATTTTATTTATATTTAATTATTATTATTATTTATTTTGTATTATATATATATATATATATATATATATATATATATATATATATATATATATATATATATATATATGTATGTTGGGGGTTTTAAGCACACTAGGTTATTTAATTTTTATTTTAATTTAATTTAAAAAAATTTAAGCACACAAAATATCTTGGTTGCTTAAGCCTCCATTGCAGAACATTAGACTAATCTAATGTTACATATTACAATCCCACAGACAATTTGGATATTTTTTTTTACTTACACTAAGAGCCAATCAGCTCTTTGATCAGGCGACAGCCAGGCGTTACCCATCATGCCCTGGGGGTCTCGCGGTCAGTGGGGAGCGACTGCGGCGCTTGGCTCAATCTTGTGAGGTTACCGTCGCCTCGGTGAGCAAGACGTCAAAGCCAGTCCGCATCAGGTCGCACACAAATCTATGTTATTAGTCCCAGCTGTGTTGTCCCTGCTGCAAGTCAAGACGTGGGGGGAAAAGACTTCATTAAAATGGTGGATGCACATGCAAGAGAGCCAACCTCCTCCTCTTGAGCTCCGTGTATATACAAGTGTGTGTGTGTGTGTGTGTGTGTGTGTGTGTGTGTGTGTGTGTGTGTGTGTATACACATACATTGATATAGAAGGAGAGGCAGAGTGAGTATCACAGCTTGCCCGTCGTTGCTGCAGCTGCAGTGTGTCTCCCCCTGCAGTCGCCTCCAGCTCCTTAATGTGAGTCATTGAGCAGACCTCCCCTGGGTCCCGTGCTAGAGAGCAGACCTTTTCATCAGCCTAATAACACGGGGACGGGGACAGGGGGGGGGGGGGGGCAAAGAGGCTCGAGTGACAGCAGCCAAACAGAAGTGGAGTAAAAAAAACACACAACAGACTGGAAGCGTTCATCATGCTACCAGCAGTGTCTCCAGTCTGTGTGTGCAGATACAAATAGCAGCTTTCACGACTGTGTGTGTGTGTGTGTGTGTGTGAGAGACAGAAAGAGGCATTTCATTATAATGTATGTTGGTGTGTGTCACTTCCCCCCTACGTGGAAGAAGATCTCACATATTTTTTATAAAACACATTCACACCCCGTAAGGCACAGATCAGGACGAGGTGTGCCGGCCCCCTCTAGTGGCAGGAAGGTCACACCTTGACCTTTTGGTCACTGCGTTGTTCTCACATTGGAGCGCAGTGTAAACACTGTAGATTGTGGCAGAATGATGCAATAAACAAATGAAAATAACAGTGTTTGAGACGATTCAGAGTTCGTCAGAGAGACACCTCAGGTGTAAGACAGAATTAAAAGATTGCAGTTAAACTATTGAGACAATGGACTTTTGTCTTATTTCTGACAGTATTTTGTATTTTTTTTGTACATCTCTATTTGGAATTTTGTCCAACAAACTAAACTAAAACTAATTAAATGAATAAGTGACGATGACAGCTTCACTAATGGGAATGGTAAATGATTTATTCATTGACCAAAATGTTACCGCTTTGGTCCATTTAGTGGATGTTTTGGAGCTTTCAGTCATAACACATGACCCTCCACTTAAATGTTGAGATGTCCATCTATTTTTTGTGAGAGAAATCTGAGTAATACAGATTTATTGAGAGTGAGTTTGAGGATAATCCTAAATTGCATTTTTAGCAATAATTATGTGTTTCACTTAAACTTATCAATTTTTTTACCGAGGCTTCTGGAGTGGAGATGAACGTTAATCAGCTCGCTGTTATGTGTGTGTGTGTGTGTGAGTGTGTGAGTGTGTGTGTCAGCGCAGCCCACAGACAAACCCGACCTTTTGAAACATTAACCAGAGATGCTCGCTGCGCTGCTGCTGCCCGCAGGTGTGGGTTACAAGAAGATGACAGATGATACTGTGGCGGGGAGGGGGAGGAAGGAAGGTGAGGAGAGAGAGAGGGAGAGAGAGAGAGAGAGAGAGAGAGAGAGAGAGAGGTAATGGAGGGGGAGGAAGGGCAGCTAATGGCGAGAGATGGTCAGCAGGGAGTGGGTCTGTCAGTGCCTCTGTGTCTGCTACAGCCGGTTCCTCTTCTTCAGCATGTCATGTAGGTACTAAAGCTCTCTGTGTCTGCACTTTTGTTTCAAGTGTGTGTGTGTGTGTTGTGTGTGTGTTTATAGCTTATTAAAAGTTGAGGTGTCCACTCCTACAAGTGTGTGACTTCCCCATGTTCTGTCCTGTGTCGTGTACCAGTGTTTTGCCTCAGTAGAATCATTTTGGTTCTTTTCTCAGGTCAAAGTTTAAAAACAGACTTGATTAAAAGGGAGAAATGTCTTTTTATTGCGCTAAAGTTGGAAGAACTTTGCTGCTGTGAGTGAGTTCACAGGGACGAGGTACCCGATAGCGGCGTGAGTCGGGTCCTTTGTCGTGTTATTTTGGGGTTTTCTGTCACTCGATCGACTTCGTCGGCTCACCAGAGAGTCTCCTCCATCAGAGACGTGAGCGGCGGAGAGGATCGACCCTGAAAGGAGCCGATGCCGTAAAAACCTTGACATCAGAGACACCTTTTTGTTTCATTAGCCGGGAGAGGTCGGCCATCTTTGGAAGTCAAATGGAGGACACTTGTTGTTGTTTGCTTTGTAGACATTGACACAGACTTTCCATTTAGAGCTCGATTGCAAACCGACTGCAAATCAACCAAAAAATGTCCTGACGCACTGCAAAGTTTCTTCTCTGTTCCTCATAAACTATAAAACGACTTCATCGTCCGATTCCTCAATCTCAAAAAGAAGAGCTCGCTGCCAAAGCTGCGAACATGAGCGGACATTTTGAGCTGTTCCTCCCAAGCTGTTGTTGTTTGCGGGAACAATGAAGATTAATATCCTCCCCCGGAGGAGTTCAGCGACGAGAAAAAAAGTTTTTTGTTTAAAGCTGCTGAATCGCTCCGATTCGATTGTAATCCCTGAGTTGAAGTCCTTTTTTTTTGTCTTCATCTTATCGTGTCTTCAATTAATTACGTTCCCTATCTGGCTCCACATCTGCAGATCTCACTTTGCGGTGTTAAACGGATTACATCCAAAGTGCCTTGTAGCTCAAAATCTCATCATAAAGCAAGAGGCGGGAGAGAGAGGGGCGGCGGGGGGGAGATAGCTCCCTGAAGCGAGTCCCAGATCTTTGATATCGAACCTCTTTTTCTCCACTGGGATTTATTTTTCATCAATAAACGGACCTCACGTCTCGGAACACGACGTTGTCCGGGGTTCATTTTGATGAAAGCGAGAAGCGTGAACGGCCTTCGAGCGTTTATCGAAACCTCTCAGGTGCTTCAAATACTCACTCGTCTGTGACCTTTGACCCCACAGAGCGGCGGTTACAGAAGCTTTTTGTCAATGACTCGACAACCGGCGACAGCATTTCCTCTGCTCCCAATTTAAAGGTTGCCAAACACACTGCAGACCTCGCACTATGGTTCCTAATCCTGAACCACAAGTTGCCTTCCATCGCAGCTTCTGTGTGTGTGTGTGTGTGTGTGTGTGTGTGTGTGTGATGGGTATAATGTTCCCAGACAGCATCATGTATTCTTAATAGCACGTTGTGGTGTAACGGGAGTAAACACACACGAGCAGCGTGACAGCAGGGCCGCACACACACTCACACACACATTGTATTATCGTCTGCCTGCCTCCGTCTGAACAAGTGGATGAACCAATTACCAAGAGTGAGGGATTAATCTGCTTTTCATTGCTCATTACCGAAGAAAGAGCACGTAATGATCAACTGCTGTTCAAGTCATTTGGTGGTTAATTGTCTTTTTGACTGGCACTAATTTCAATTAACGTTACACTGCTCGTGATGGATTATTAAGGTCAACTTCATTTCATCTGTGTTCTTTCTTCCTTCTTCTTCTTCTTCTTCCTCCTCTCTCTCCTCTGCATCTTCAGGTCCAGCTGTCCAGCGCCATGTCCAGAACGGACCAACTTCAGATGAGATGGAAGTCCAGAGAGCGAGGTGAAGTTCATTTGACTGAAGACCTAACAGCGAAATGGTTGAAACATATTAAAATATATTTAAAGCCCACAAAAATGTGGCTTTAAATCTTAAAGGAAGACCGTCTATTGGCAGAAATAGAATATAAAATGAATAAGTATGTTTACTTCAGTGTATAATCGCCTCACGTTTATCTCCATGTACAGAGCGGGTCCTCTTCACGGGGTCCTCCGTGTTTCTACAGTAGCCCAGAAGGGACAATCCAAACACTTAGCTCTTGTTTTAGTGTCTTTAGCCGCTAAATGCTCCATGTGTTCGCCAGTTAGTAGCTAACTTTTGGGTACAGTGTACACTTTCTTCTCTGTGATCAGCTTCCTGCAGATGAAAATGACGCTTTGTGGCTGTAAAACAAAAAAACAATGAGCGGAAAAGAAGCTAAAACGCTCCGTAGAGCTGAGATTGAACTGCGGTCGGGTGGTGATTACGTCACTAGTAGCGACACTTTTAACACACACGTAAAATTTGTAATGAAAATATTGATTAGCACCTCAGTTAATTGAGAAACCTAATATTGATAGAAATAGAAGACGAATACAGAAAATGTCTCGTATGATGGCAGAAATGTGTGTTTTCATACATCGCTCATGACAAGAAGCGAGTGGATGCTCCAAAAGACTCTCAGCTATATTTAGATCTCCCCACCTGTCACGTGACATTCACTGCCAAGCGACTCGTTTTGTAGGATGACTCGCGATGACTCGTGAGGAACATTTAACTTGTCGCCAAACCAGTAAATGAACTTTAGGTGAACTCCAAACTGGGATTATTTGGAGAGGATGTGGGCCAGTGACAAATGTCAGAATAAGAATGAACTCTGAGAGATGCAGACAGCTGCCTCCAGTGACTTGTAGTTCAACTCTTTCATCCCTCTCTAAGTCCCTCTTATCTGCCCCCCTCCTCAGGACTAACTCGCACGGGTAACAGTGAGATTAAAAACACAATTTTATTTTCATAAAAAGGGCTAAAACACTTTTGTTTTTCTCGTTTTTTTCTTCTTCCTGACTCACGCTGGCAGATTGGATAATCCGAAAATAATGGATGAGCCGTGTTGGAAATGACACTTGAGGCAGTTTCCATGGCTCACTAAAATTTTCCTCCACAGACTCGGGCACAACTAGGTCTTTGTTGCATGCTTTTTAAACCTCTCCCAGGTCTCTGCCTATTGGTCCATCCAAAAAAAAAGAGCCAGAGCTTAAGAGTACAAAATATGACGGGAGGTATACGGCTCCCTCTGATCCCATGTCTGCTAAACTGAACCTCTGGCACGAAAGGATTACGTCTGTAATTGTGAGGGGAGATTGTGTGTTTACGCGTGTGTGAATGTGTGTGTGTGTGTGTGTGTCGGGGGGGACACAAATGAATTTGACTGATCTCTCTCCAGCGGCAGAAGGGCAGTTGTTGCTCAGCAGCTCTGCTGTCACGTCCAGAAGGTCGCTGGCTCAGCGCTTTCTGCTGGAAAAATTCCACCTCCTCTCAATGAGTCTCCATTTCTCTCTCTCTCTGTCTCTCTCTCTCTCTCTCTCTCTCTCTCTCTCTCCTGAGTCGTGACACACATATTGCTTCTCGTATGAAAGAGAGGGGAGATGTGAGGGGAAGATGGTTGTGTGTCGGGGTAAAGATGAGGGAGAGACGGCGCTGTGGGTTTGGACAGACAAGAGAAGGACGTTTGCGTGGCGCTGCTGGGGAACACCGTGAGGACACCAACACATGAGAGGATGACTTAGTGTCATGTTGAGTCTGCAAGAGACACGCATCAAAGCGGCCTTCAGCGTGATGACGGCGTCACGATGTATGAAGAGAAGGAGGCGCAGCGTGAGGGCCGTCGCTCAGTGAATGAAGCCGAACTTCAGAGTAGATTTACTAATCGGATTTTACGCAGTATGGGGCCAAACTAATATGGAAGCCCATTTACGCAAGTAGAAGAACAAATATGAGATAAAAAGTTATAATTATGAGATAGAAAGTCATAATTATGACATAGAAAATCATAATTATGCGATAGAAAGTGGCTAGAAAGTCATAATTATGAGATAGAAAGTCATAATTATAAGATAGAAAGTCATAATTATGAGATAGAAAGTCATAATTATGAGATAGAAAGTGGATAGAAAGTCATAATTATGAGATAGAAAGTTATAATTATGAGATAGAAAATCATAATTCTGAGATAGAAAGTGGAAATTATGAGATAGTAAGTAATAATCATGAGCTAGAACATCATGATTGCATGATTGCATTATGATTTCAAACCTGCACCAATCAGAATATATATATATATATATATATATATATATATATATATATATATATATATATATATATATATATATATATATAAACACACATACACACATACTGTATTAAGATTGAACTCAATGACCATGTGAAGGGTGTTGCTCTGACAAACCTGCAGATCTTTATCACCTGACTCTCAGTTCTACGTCATTGTTTCTGTTTTACAACCTCCAATTTTAATGTGTTGGTTTTTCTCAACACTTTTCGGAAAGTCATTCAATACATGATTGAAAGCAGACACTGATGACTGACCTAAAAAAGAAGGAATGGTATTTCATCTCCTCTATTGGTGGAAAGTGGAGGAAACTATATTTTGAAACTGTCACAGTGAATATATTCAGTGCCGTCACGGCTCGTGCACGACGGACCCTGCAGTAATTACTGCGCGTGAAGACATTTGAGGTTACGTGCCACTTTGATTTGGCCCTGATGAAGTCCCTCATTGCAGCTTTGAGGCAGCAGTCGGCTCCTGCAGAACGACAGCACCGCGAACACGACGTGACATCTGTGATGCTAAGTGACCGGCAGTGTTTCCTCCCTGTGTCTGCAGGCAGATGATGGAGCAGCAGCAGCAAATGCAGGCGCACATGGAGCGGGAGCTTCGGTCGTCCAACTCAGGTACACTCGCGTTCAGGGGAGAGAGTGGAGAAGGAAAGGGTTTAACTCATAGATAGCACCTTCAAAACCACTCAGTTGATTATGAAGACGCTTATATTTTCTGAAAATGTTTTCTTTTAAAATCAAATTTGCACATTTACAGGACAGAAATCTGAACGTTGGATAAAGAAAGTGTAAAAATACTCATAAAACAGGCTCTGAATGAACAAAAACCCTCAGAATATATGAAACTGGAACATTTAGTGTATGACAAAGTACACGCCTAAATGTGTATTTTTCCTTTTCTTTTCTTCCCCATAATTTGAAAGAAAACACGTTATTAAAGCAACAAAAGCCACAAATGAAATACAAAATTGATCAGTGCATAAAAAACAATGTGTTTGTCTCGTGTCTCGCCATAAAGAGCACGCCAACTGAAGTGTATGCATGTGTTTATACAATGTGCAGTCTTATACACTTAGAAACAGATCGAGTCTTCAACATCACGTGTCCCTCCTTCCCTCCTTCTCTCCTTCCCTCCTTCCCTCCAGGTTCACCTTTCCAGGGCCACCCTGCTGTGCTCTCCGTGGCCCCCCCTGTAATACCTCCTCCCATGAACATGGGTGGCCCCCCTCCTCCTCCACCGCCTCCGGGACCTCCACCACCTTCAGCCGGGGCTCCCCCGCCTCCGCTCCCACCGCCGCTGCCCATGTGCCCGAGCGACGCGGACGAATCCCCGGCCCAGACGGGCCTCGCCGCCATGATCGCCGGGGCCAAACTGCGCCGCGTTCAAAGAGTGAGACGCCGGGATTATCTCCGACAAAACCTGCGCTACCAAAACCAGAGAGTAACGCCGCTCCTCTCCTGTTCCACAGCCACAAGACGACAGCTCCAGCGCCTCTTCAGGCGCCAAAAACGATGCCAACCGCTCGAGTGGAGGAAGCGGAGGGCTGATGGAGGAGATGAACGCTCTGTTGGCGCGAAGGTCAGAGCAATGTGTGCAGAAACCCACAAGAGACAATTTGGCATCGACATCCTGCAGCTAAATTAGGTGTAATTTGTCACGAGGAGCCTTTAATCAACGGGTGGTTCAGGATCCGTTAGTGATAATTATTATTATTATTATTATTATTATTGCACTCTTCAAAAGTGTTGACATTGCTCTCTTCTTACTTGAGGCTTCTTCTTTCTCCCCAGAAGGAAAGCAGCCTCAGAGAGGCCCGAGGACAGCCAAAATGTGAGTGAAACGGGGGGAAAAACAGCGATGTTTGCAATTCATGAAGCGTGTTCCACTCTGTGATTTACAAAAGATAATTTGGAGGATGATTGAGGCAGAGTCGGATGGGAGGTGGGGATGATTATTGGGATGAAAACAAATCACGGCAATGAGGAAAACACGTACAATCAAAAGAGGAAAATGAAATAAACCGATGTTGTACCGACGATAAGTGGTAATAAAGGATTTAATCCTTACGTCTTCCTTCAGGACGACCCAAATTCTCCGTCACCCAGCACCCGGAGTGGACAGAATTCCACAGGTGGGTACACTAAACACTGTGTTTTGTGTATTTTCTCATGGTCAAGTCAAGACAAAGATATTGTAAAAGAAACATAGAGACACACATCAGATGGAAGTAGAAGAAATATGTTTATTTTAATGTTTTATAGCAGGTGTTGAACGCTTGTCCTTAGAGGATAGTGGTTATGATGCCTCTTCATACAATTATAGTGTCCTTAAATATGTCTCAAGGACAAAAGGTGATATAGAAAAGGAAACGGAGAAGAATATAAGATATCTATCTACTATGAATGTCAGTAAATGGTCGTTCTTGTCGTCCAGATGGAGCTAAGAAGCCGTGGGACCGAGCTAACTCTGCAGACAGGTCGGTGGTTTCAAGGTGAGAGCTGGAAGCAGCATTCCACGTGTGTGTGTGCGTGTGTGTGTGTGTGTGTGTGTGTGTGTGTGTGTGTGAGGGCTGAAGAAGAGCAGTGGCTCTGACAGAGAGGGATTCATTCTTGTACTTGTTGTGTCGTGCAGGGTACGGCCCGCGGGGGGCGGCAGTGACGCAGACTCGCAAGACCTCGATAGGATGAAACAGGTAAAGAAAACCCAATATAATAACTGCACACTGTGCAAAAAAAAAATCCTTTGTTTTCCCAAGGGTTCAATTGGATTCTTCTTATCGCTTCCTGTGTGCGAAGATGTCTACAGTCAATACAGAAACGAGTGTTGAGCACTTATTGATCTATTTGCTCCGTTAGGAAATCTTGGAAGAGGTGTTTCGTGAATTGCACAAAGTGAAGGATGAAATCATCGATGGTATGTTTCATTTTCTCTTGATGCACAATCCATCAACATTTTAGGAACACGTGTCTTCCCCGTTAATTGTGTTAATGAGTAATTAATTTGTCATCTGACCGGTTGGAGGATAGTTATGTAGAGCTGTGGCCACTAGGTTGCACTAGAGTCGAAGGAACCTTTATACCTTCTTTTTTTCATATTGTTTACTTTCCATAACACATCTATTCTCATAGTTGCAGGTGTGGAGGGTACTTTGTAAACATATTCATCTGATTCTGGGGGACAGAAGAAAAAATTAATGATTTAGCGCAGAAAAAGCTGAGATAACTTTGTACTCTATCTAGCCATCTATTCATCTATCCATCTATTTATCTATCTATCTATAAGCCGAATTGACCCTTAAACTCTGGCTGCCAATCACAGCGTAGCGTCGTCAAACTACGACCAGGGTCAAATGTTTTCTACTTAATTTTCTAAAAACGTAATATTTCAACGTAAAAACGAGAAACCAACAACTTTGATCACTTTTACATCGTCAGGGTTACTTTTCAAATGTTGAAAATATCCCACCTCGAACTACAAAATGTTCTACAGATGACTTAGCGTCACTTTTAATGTGTCCACGTCCCTACTTAGGCCAGTGGAGACACAGTGTTGTGTTGTGAGGGTTGTTAACGTCGTATTGTCGACCTAACGTTGTCCCTCGTTTTCTCTCTTTCGCTTCCAGCCATTAGACATGAACTCAGTCGAATTAGCACGACATAATCTTTCAGAGCCACTCCCCCCCTCACCCGACATGAACCACCTTTTTGAACCATTGCCCCCCTGCAGCCGCCACTGTGGCCCTGAGAAGAGGAGGAGGAGGAGGAGGAAGAAGAGAGAAGTCAGGAACGGAGGCCCAAACTGTGACATCCACTCATCCTGCTCCGCTGTGGTGTTGAACGCAACGCGGCGACGTTGCTGCAACGCCTGCAACCTGTCTGTGTAACACTTGGTTTGTTTGTTTGGACGTGAATGGGGCTCACTCACACCGATTCCTCTGATTTCCTCACATTTTCTGTTTCTGTTTGTTCGCCCCTGTGTCCTCTGCCTGAAGAAAAATAGACAAAATGAATATGGTTTTATTTGCTTTTTGTTTTTTTTCACAATATTGTTTAAAACTTTGTATTATTATTGTTATTACTATCATTTTCATTATTATTACTATCATTTTTATGATTGTCAATGTAATGTTGATATGAATAGTAGTAGTGTAGTGAGTGCAATGGTAACAATGAGGAAATGATCATGAGAATATGATAGTAATGATAATGTCAATAATTATAATTGCACATCATTTTATGTCAGCCTTTTTTTTATTTTATATTTCTTTTTCGTTTTAGATGCAAGCACATCCCAAAAAAATTATTCTCATCATTTAACCTGAAACATTTTTTAAAGGTTTTTTATCCCTTTCGCCAACACAGTTGTGTGTGAAACAACGGCAGAGAGAAAAAAAAAAAACAGGCTCCGACCTGAACCCGAGGGTGGAATAAACTTCTTTGGATATTGCAATCTTCTAAACAAAAAAATAAATAAATAATACACCAGAGTATTTGTGATCATGTTGTTAATAAAATGTTTATTGGCTGCAAGGATATGGTGAAGTATTTTTTATTTTATTCTCTCCTTTTAATACAAAGTGCTTCCTGGTTGGTAAAAAAAAAGAAGAAAAAAAAGAAACGCACTAACTTTAAAAATGAATTCAAATAAAACTGTGAACAATGTCTTGGATTAATGAGGCTGTCTTGTTCCTTTTGTGTTTCTTCTGATGCTATTTCGGTGCCGGTCTGGTGATGTTGTCGGACTCCATTCATTTGTTTTCAACACAAAAACATGTGCTTATTGAATAGGTGCCATACATTCCAGCTGGTGCAGCAAAGACGTGTGAAACATCCGAGCAGTTTCTGTGAAACCTTATTGTGTCATGCAAGTGTTGCACACGATCAAGATGCTGTTAAAGTGTCCTGCAAATGTGTTTTATGCTCAATAGATTCAAAAGATGAGCCCAGATAATCAATTCATGTATTGATTTACTAATTTACTGAGTGTTCATGAAAGTGTTTATTATAAAAATTGAATTAATTAGAACACCAGTTTATAAATTCAGCCATAGGAGTGTGGCGTGTTCCTGATTTTTAACTTTAATTGCTCAAGTTTACACAACTTTGCATCTACATAAAGTATTTGGTGTGTTGGATACAAACATGCAGCAATGGCAGAAGGTGTCAGTGGAGGTCATAGTACTGATAATACAAGTTGAAAATCCATCTTACAGGTTTCCAGTAGTGCTGGACTCTCAAAAAAAAATAAAAAAATCAGGTAAGACTAAAACGCTACTATAAATCAATCCATAGTGGCTCCTTGTCCCAACAAATCTAAACTAAACACAGATCAAAGGGCCACTGACGCACCATGGGTGTGTGCTTTATGCAGGCAAACGAGTTCCTTGTCTATCCAGGATTCTGTGTTTCTCATTATTTATTTAACAAAACAAAACAAGCAAGCAAATTAAATAACAAAAAAGATTGTATTGCTGCCTCTCCTGCTCTAGTAAAAAGCTATAGGCCCAACCTGAAGAATGCTGGTCCTGTACCTTCCTTGTCATATAACCGCAGGTGCCCACAGTGTTACACAATTAAAAATAAAAAAAACTATACTAAACAACAAAAATATTTTACTATATGAGTGACTATCAGAAGAATAAATCTAAATCTATCAAAATATATGTAACCTAAATCAGCAAATATCTAGTCCAATTGAACAATACTACGCGTGAAGAAATATAACTCAATACTAACATTAAATAACACAACTATAAATATTGCATTAAAAATACCAAAGTTTGATGGGTATGCAAAGCTTGATTCCTCAATTTCATCTCATTCAAGTTGAATAAGCAACTTTTACTCAACAGATTTGGGAAATTCAGAAAATGTTATGGATTGAAAACATAATTCAGACAACAAATAAAGCTTAAATAAAAGCCATAATTTAAAAGAATATCGATATAATAACTGGGTCAGATGTTCCCTGTATTGACTATAGTTATGTAATATTCCTCCTAATATGTATTAAAATAAAACGTGCAAATGAGTGTTTTGGGGACAAATACATCAAAACCTCATGTCAACAAAGTTTCTCAAAAAAACACCAGCAGCACTGTTGACTGAGTTATCGCTGGGTTCACCAACATCTCGCGATGTTTCAGTACAGGCGAGCTTAGTGGTAACGAGAACGGGAACTGGCGTGGGACTGAGCGAAGAGAGTTGTTATCGAGGAAGAGCGAGAACAGACAGCAGCAGGAGCAGAGCCGGGGGTGTGTGTGCACGAGAGAGAGAGAGAGAGTGTGTGTGCTTGAGTGTGTTTGTGAGGTCCCCAAAATAAGGAGCACAACACGGCGTGAATGAAAGAGGCAAGCTGGCGGACTTCAATATGGCATCCGGAGACACGCTGTACATCGAGACAGACGGCTCGGAGATGCCGGCCGAGATCGTGGAGCTTCACGAGATAGAGGTGGAAACGATACCCGTGGAGACCATCGAGACCACGGTGGTCGGCGGGGACGACGACGACGATGAAGACGACGACGACGACGATGAAGACGACGATGAAGACGACGACGACGACGGGCAGCCCATGATCGCGCTCCAGCCGCTGGTCTCGGACGACCCCAACTCGATCCACCACCACCACCATCACCATCACCACCACCAAGAGGTGATCCTGGTCCAGACCCGGGAGGAGGTGGTCGGCGGGGATGACTCTGACATGCACAATGACGGCGGGAGCGGGTTCGAGGACCAGATCCTCATCCCGGTGCCGGCTCCCGGGGTGGAGGACGAGTACATCGAACAGACTCTGGTGACTGTGGCGGGGAAAAGCTCCGTGGGTCGGATGAGACGCGCGGGCGGCACCGGGGGCAAGAAAGCGGGCAAAAAGAGCTATTTGAGCGGCTCGGAGGCCGGCGGGAGGAAATGGGAACAGAAGCAGGTGCAGATAAAGACACTGGAGGGGGAGTTTTCTGTTACAATGTGGGCATCGGGTAAGTAAACGTTCTTAGCCGTGACACGAGGCCTCGTTGCAGGGCGTTGTCCTGCTGCACCAGACTAGTTCCTGGAGCGGTGCGTCGCACTGCCGTGAACGGCGACATATTGACGCGAATTCTCGCTACAAAACACCACCGTGTCGTATGGAAATGTTTTTGTTTTGAAGGGAGGCCATGTTTTAAGTGTTGCTGGGCGCCGCCATATTCCCCGAGACTAGTAAGTATGGCGGCGGCCCCCGAAAAAATGGCGATAGTCGCGGCCAGGCAGAGATGGCGGCGGTGCGAGGGGGGGAGGGGAGGCGGGGGAGTCAACGGACAGACAGGCAGCTGGTTTGAATATCTACAGGCCGCAAAACTGCCGGATGGTCGTGTACGTACGTTAGAAGGTTTTTAACGTTTTAACGTGTGGTGATAAGTTATCCGGTGGATCTTTTCAGCAGGTCGGCTACGGGTTGTTCGCCGGGCAGCGGCGCTTCTGAGTCGGGCTGACTAACTACTGCCTCCGCTCAGAGCGGCGGTACTGCGTGTAACGTGACACCGACCAGGTGTTCACCCGTCAGTTTAGGAGGTTTTCCAGGTTAAGTTTCACAACCAGCTTTGGGGGGAAAATATGGTTGTTGTATTGCTTTGTATTAGGTTTAAAAAACATAGTTTTCGTGCTCGCTTTATTCACGACACTTTAAATTAGGAATACATATGTGCAATTCAGGCTTTAGATGCAGTTGCACAACTTGTTATTTCCCGGACTACTTGTGTGTATATATATTACTTTTAGCGAGGTAATATTAGCATGTTTACATGTTTTATAGTATCATTTGCAAAGTAACAACGTGCAACAATGATGTGGAGTCAATGTTAGGATTACATATGTGCAAATCAGGCTTTAGATTTATATGATTTGTACGTTATATATATATATATATATATATATATATATATATATATATATATATATATATATGTATGTGTGTATATATATGTGTGTATATGTGTGTATATATATATATATATATATATATATATATATATATATATATATGTGTGTGTGTGTGTGTGTGTGTATGTGTGTATATATATATATATATATATATATATATATATATATATATATATTCATATGTATTACTTTTAGCAAGGTAGTATGCGTATTTTTTGCATGTTTACAGTATAATTTTCAAAGTAACAACGTGCAAAATTATGTGGATTTTAGAATTACACGTGCAAATCATGCTTTAGATTTATGTGCACACTGTACTATTTATCTTTATTTACGTTAAGCAAGGTAACATTAGCATTTTTATGTGTTAACAGTATAATTGCAAAGTGTTGTTTTTATGCAACAATAAACAGGACAGTTTATTGCCAAGTACGTGACACAAACAAGGAATTTGACTTAGTAAAAAAGTGCATAACAAGAAAAACCAGAGCAATAGAACGAGACACAATTCACACCGTGACTCCAGGTGTAACTTCAGAGCTGCAGGTGTGTTTGCCCTCCCTCAGGCTTGTTGCCAGGGAACAGCGTTGTGTTATCGGTTCAGTCTCTGTAATGTATTCCTAGATGACAATAAAGACATTGACCATGAGTCAGTGGTGGAGGAGCAGATCGTCGGGGAGAACTCCCCTCCGGACTACTCGGAGTACATGACGGGGAAGAAGCTGCCCCCTGGTGGCATCCCGGGGATCGACCTGTCAGACCCCAAACAGCTGGCCGAGTTCGCCAGGTGAGTGAGTGTGTGTGTGTTATTGTTGGTCTCTGCATCCCTTGCTCCCAAATATAAACACACCACAAATTCTGGATTCATGTGCAAAAGTAATATCAGGCCCTCAACACAATTATCAGATGTTCCGATATATGTTTTGAGTCCGTCATGGCTTTTTTTGTTTGTATTTATTGGAATTTTCTGAAGATCTGAAGCTTTTATTTGTCCCAAATTACACAATAATACAATGTATATTGTGATGATTGGATGTAATGAAAATCTATAATTGTAGTACAAATATAAATGAGAGAACGGAAGTACAAAGTTGAATGTTAATGCAAACACTTTGAGTAAGCTCTGTGTATAATATTTATTAGGGATAATACCATTGTTGGTGGGCTGAAGTAGACCAGAAGAAAGTGTTGTGTGTTTGTGTGTGTCATTGCTTATTATTCGTTCCAGTTTTGTGGTCATTTGAAACGAGCAGCCTGTGAAATGTCAGCTGCACGGATAGCAGGCTAGTTACATGAAGAAACCAGACAATGTGTATAGTGAGTGGGCATTATGAAATAATTGCCCATAATAACTGTACAGTCTTCACTGTGTGCGTCACCTTTTCTGTCAACATGTTTACATCTCAAGTTGAAATGTCAAGCGATGTATGTTTCCACCGTCGCTCATACTGGCTATTGATTAACTAAAACAAATGAACATTCAAACTGGACTGGAAGATAACACAGGCGCTTGTGTAAAAAAAAAGAAGGAAAGACTTTGTAACATGTCTGTTTTTTGTAGGGTTTTTTAGTTTAAAAATGTAATCAAATTGAGTTCAAAACGTGTAAACATGTTCCCCTTTTTTAACTTTTCCCGAATCAGGATGAAGCCCAGGAAAGTCAAAGAGGACGATGCTCCCCGGACGATAGCTTGCCCCCATAAAGTGAGTCTGAGGATGTCGTCCCCAAATGATCCTTCCTGCCACAAGAAAAATAGTTCCTGATGGGTTTAATAGTCTGACATTGTTGCTTTGTTGCTTTCTGAGTAATTGAATATTCCTGTAAAGGTTATTTAAGAGTGAAGAAAGCACTCGAGTGTATTGATTTTCATGTACTTACAAAAGCAATCAAACCTTATCTGAACTCTACATGTTTAGCTAATGTAAAGGATTATTCACTGTGTGAGCAGTCTGCCATTTGAGTGGGGAAGCGGTTCACAATGTGCTTCAATTTCAGGGGAGAATAGACGCAAATCCACTTCTTTTCAGGATTAAATTAAACAAAACAGTTTTTTTCTTTTGGTGCACCGCTTTTTCAAATCTGCTGCAAATAACATTGTACTTTATTTACTCGTTTAACGCTGCGCCGCACTTCCTTTTTTTTTGTTCTCCAGGGCTGCACAAAGATGTTCAGGGACAACTCGGCCATGAGGAAGCACCTCCACACCCACGGGCCCCGCGTGCACGTCTGCGCCGAGTGCGGCAAGGCGTTCGTCGAGAGCTCCAAACTCAAACGTCACCAACTCGTTCACACGGGGGAGAAACCCTTCCAGGTCGGCATCTGGACTAACTTTACACACACACATACCCACACACCCCCACGCACAGATTCACTTGCACTATTTTTTACATTTTAAGCACATAAGCCCATCACAGTTTAATGTCCAATTCAAGCGAAGTGATGTCACCCATCAAGTACCGGAGGTGTGAATCTTCACTGGCCTCACGATGCGACTACGATTCACATGTCAAGACTTCTAAATGTGTTACATCCTCAACTTCTTGTAGCACTGCACATGAATATAAGCAGTCGGATAAGTCTCCCTTTTTTAATAGAGAAAGTGCTTTAAAAATCATACTATCATATTAAAAAGCTGCATCTTTTCAATGCCAGTATCGGTGTTGATAGATACACATTACAATATGCTGAAATGAAACCACGTAAGAGTAGAAGAACAGGAAATGAAACCAAACTTCCATTACAGTCAGTGTGGATTTCTGCATTTAATAAAATAGAAAGTGTTTGTCAGACTTTTGGTGAGGATTGGTTGTATTTCTGACATATTTCAATCACATTTGTATGTTTTCGCTGCTCATTTTTAACACGGTTCTTCGTGAGTTGGTTGAACACATCTGACACGTAACTTCTTATATTTGGGAAAAACTTCGCCACAGTGTGGAAACACTACACTGATTGTGCTTTTTTATTTATTAAACTTTGTATACATAACCTGTAAAAACTCAAAGTAGTTTGTTTATTATCCAAAGCGTGGTTGCTGGTGTCGGTGTAGTCACAGAGTTTGCTAAACAGTTCTACGTTTCCCGCCTCCAGAGCTGCTAAACACACTGTTCAAGTCCGTTCCTTGCGCTCATCTTGTGTCTTCTGGTTTTTGGGAAGATTAAAAAAAACAAACCTCCAAGCTCTTGAAATGCACAGTGTCATTCTCATGACTCCACTTCCCCATGTCGGGGGAAATCCAAAGCTTGACAGACACTCTCTCCGCTGTGATTGGACAATCACCGTTTAGGCAGAGGTGTAACAAATAGTCAAATTAAGCCCTTTTAAATTGGATGTCACGCACGGTATGACTCATCCTAAAGACTGACTCTCCGCCCTCCCCTCGCTCCTCTCGTTTCTTTTAGTGCACCTTCGAAGGCTGCGGGAAGCGGTTCTCTCTGGACTTCAACCTGCGCACGCACGTGCGGATCCACACCGGCGACCGGCCCTACGTCTGCCCGTTCGACGGCTGCAATAAGAAGTTCGCGCAGTCGACCAACCTGAAGTCTCACATCCTCACACACGCCAAAGCCAAAAATAACCAATGAGATTCCCATCCAGCAGCGTCGAGACACAAAGACGAAAAAATGATGATGGAGAAGAAGAAAAAGCATCCCGGCGTCACACCTGAAACCGGAATGAAAAGACTTATTGATTTATACGAGGGGGGAAAAAATCAGACAGATTTCAAAAGACTTAGGAACACTGAAATTCAGCTCGTTTTTCCTGCGTTCCCTTTCTTCCGCGGTCACATTGGATGAGGAACACAGTGACTATTCCCCAAAGCCCCGGCCAACACAGCCCCCCCTCCCCTCCCGGTTCTCCAGTGGCACTCGGCTGCCAGAAGATGGAACTCATGGACAAACATCAGAGACCTATTTTTACCAGAGCGAGCAGAGAAGCAGCAGCCTATTAGTATTTTTTATTTCCTCACATAGCTTTTATTTTCACACGAGCGTGCATATTGTACACTTGTCTCAGGCTATGTTTAGTAAAAAAAAAAAGTGATTATTTCTTCCCCCCCTAAGCCCCTCGTGCATTTTGAGATCATACCGCTGATGCATAAAAAAAAGACCCGTTTCACACGTGTGAGAAGTTTAAAAACAGCTGTATGTTTGCATTTCCATACCCTCTTTGGTTGTATTTTTCTCTAACCACACAATAACCGTGTATACTTGTATTGTATGGCTGTATTGAAATTACGTAGACATAGATAGAGGTGTGATTTAAAGTGTTAACCAATTAAACTTTTAGTCATGAAGTTGCTTTCTATTTTCTATGAACTGTCTTTACACAGATGAACGAGTAAAATGTTACCCAGCGAGTCTCGGTTAAATAATCCGGCGCGTACGTTGAATCGACTGCGAGACCATCACTTCTTTTTTGTTTTGTTAGAATGTAATGTACAGACGTCAACCATTAACTTCTTTTTGTTAATATTTACACACATGTATCTCAACTGCCCACAATAAAAACGGCTCATTCCAACCTTGTTAAAATATACCAAAGCTTTCATTAAGTGCATCTTCTTGATTGATTTTGTTATCAACGTATTCTTCACCCTGCTTGTTCTTACCGTCTGAAATAAATGTTTTGGCACGTTTTTAACGCAGCATAAGGTTTATCATTTAACTTACTAAGAAGTGATTTACAGCTGAAAAACAAATTGATTAAAAACAATTAGTTTAAAAATATGTTACTCGTTGCTTTACAGATTATAATTCTACATTTAAAAGAGAAGATCTTGTAATTATTATGGATTGTTATGCCCAGTATATGAAGCAGTTAAAGTTATCTCCCCCTCCAGCAGGTCAGCTGCAGCATTAAAGCACTGCTGACGTTGCATCAGCGCTAATTATCCCATAATTTAGTAATATAACAGACGGGGGACGTTCTGCTCAATGAGGGCTTTTATTTTTAATACTTGCTAAAACATGCACTTTTACCACCAGGGTGTTTTCTTTTTTTATGTTGCTTATATTGGAGGGTTTTTATAGTTCTAATATAAGTAACGATCCGATCAATAGATGTCATGATGAGTCTTTGCTCTTCCAGAGCAGTGACGTTAATATTCACATCACATGGAGGCTCCGGTCTAAAAACCAGAAGCAATGCAGTGTCACTATATCCAAGGGCTAACTATGACCTTTAATCTGACTCATCACAAGCGACCATCTTGTTATTAATCGTGATGTGTTTGACTATTCGATGTTCTGAAATCAGTCAGTCTCACTTTTTCTATTGCTTAAATATAACTTCAGCTTCACAAAATTTCTCTCTCTCGCTCTCTCTCTCTCTCTGTCTCTCTCTCTCTCTCTCTCTCTCTCTCTGTCTGTATATATAGCCGTCTTCATTGATGTTTTCACTCAGGATAACTGACTTTCTCAAAGCTGCATCAGCTCGGTGGGATTTCCTTCCTTCCTTCTCCGGTCTACACTTGCAGTTTTTTGAGTTCCCACATAAGTCCATTCCCTCTTTCTGCTCCGCCAGCAGGATTAGCACAACTGTCGACCTCAGCGTCCTGCTAAGATCCTGCTCTTTGGCCTAATCCTGGTCCTCTCTGGCTGCTGCTGGACTCCAGACCAGCTCCCAGTACCGCCCCCTACTGGTGCCAACCAGCAGTGCCCCGACGGCGGTGCTGTCCATGGTGCTGATCCCAGAGGGGCTGGATACAGCGATGTCATCAAGCCCCTCTCTCTCTTTGTGTGTGTGTGTGTGTGTGTGTGTGTGTGTGTGTGAGGAGTTCTCTATTGAGTCCTTGCTTGTTGTCTATCACGTTAATGATCCAAGAGGAAAAACAAAAGGGAGCTGTGTTGCTTTGTGTTTTTCGGGTTAGGCGATACATTGATTTAGCTCCAGTGCATTCTTGATGTCTTATTGGCTTTTTTTTTTTTTTTTTTTTTAAAGATGTGCTGCTTGAGATTCAGAACCAGGAGCTTCTTTTCCTCTAACTGAGACCAACTCAGTCAACGTGCATGTGGAGGTGATTCAGGCACATTTCCACTTGAGAGTCCCTGTCCTTTATATATATATATATATATATTTATATTTTTTATATATATATATACTAAGGGAGCATTTATCCACGGGATTGGTTGTTTTGATTGACAAAGGCATGGGAGAGTAAACGCGCTACTTGTTATGCAGCTGAAGTCTGTCAAGCCTCCAACACCTGCTCTCTTTCAGATGCTTATTTCATTATGGCTTCTCTCTCCCAGGAGTCAAGGCACTCGTGTTTTTGTTGTCTTCCTGTTTTTAATTCTGTGCTGCATGTTTACCAAGATGTTATTCCATCTCTCTCTCTCTCTCTCTCTCTCTCTCTCTCTCTCTCTCTCTCTCTCTCTCTCTCTCTGCTTTCGGTAAGACCAGAGCTTATTTGCAGCGGAAAATGAGTCCGTCTTCAATCTCAACGCCTGGGTTTTCTTTCATTAGTCTCTCTCTCTCTCTCTCTCTCTCTCTCTCTCTCTCTCTCTCTCTCTCTCTCTCTCTCTCTCTCTCTCTCTCTCAAGCAAACAACGGCAGCAGCATGGCGGGCGGCCTCGGCAGTGAGATGCCCATGCACGGTTCCTAAAACCCCCTTCATCTGTGAGTGGAGACCAAATCAAGAAAATCCTCACAAATCAAACACTCATGTGCTTCATTATTTATTTTACCTTCCTTAACCTTTTGGAAACCGTGTGCAAAAATCCTCCGCTCCCATTTTAAGTCCCAGCATGCCCCATTCAGACAATCCTTTGGCATAAAATATGTAGTTTTTCCCATTTTTGAACTAAACGACACAGTTTCTTGACTGAAACTCCTCCCTAACAGGCCAATACTTTGTTTTATTGTGATTTTTGTTGCAGATTCTGATTCTTTAGGTCCTAACTTTTACAAAAAGGTGTCTTATTGACGCTCCAGGAGGCATTTTTGGGGGAATCTGGCTCATATCATGCTGGATGTTCATGGTTACGATCAAAACATCTTTTTCAAAGTAATTTTTTTTGACAGATATACATTTTTTACAAGACTTTGCTGAACAAATACATACAATAAACACAAGTATTGGAATTAATTTGGGTTCCTACAACAGCTCAAGCACAGAGAAAAAGGAGGTCTGGAGACATAATTGTTTCCACAGTTTTCAACGGGTTAATAACACCTCAGCCGAGAATCTTTCTCTCACGTGTGCTCTGCTTGTCGAGAGCGCAGGTTTCATATTCGATGCAAATCCATCTGAAAACACAGAGCATTAAATTGCATAAAACTATCTTTATAGACAGAGTAAACTCCATTCTGCGAGGACGAAATTGCACAAACTTTGTAGATTCCTCTACATCCTTGGGTACATATAGCGAAAGCCCATCAGTGGCTTATATATATATATATATATATATATATATATATATATATATATATATATATATAATGGAAGTCCTCCGTCGCTCCGTCACACGACCAATTTGATGCAGAGGCAGAACGACACAACTCAATTCTTTCCAATCTGCAGGTCTGTAAGTTAAATCTGTTCGAGACTCGTTTAAATCTCTTGAAGTGCCAGCCTTTTTTCTCTCCTTTTTTTTTTGCAGTGGGCACAGCGAGAGATGCTATTTCCAAGCAGAAAATATGTTGCCAAGGTAACAGAGGAGAGAGTGAGAGCATGTGAGTGAGAGAGAGAGAGAGAGAGAGCGAGAGAGAGAGGCTGAGATACCCCCTGAATACCAGGACGTGGAGCACAGCGCTCCACCCTGTCAGCATCGCTTCACACCAGCAGACTCTCGGCACCGCGTTCAACACCTCGTTGCACATCTGCGAACTCGACTTTGAACGCTTTAAAATGTCGAGCCGGTCGGGTTTTTTTATTTGTGTCTTTGTTTGTCGAGGTGTCACAGCGGAGAGCAGCATAGGTTGTAATTTATCTCTCTGTGTCTCAGCCTCTTTTTCACCTCTGTTCTCCTTATCAGAGCTCTCTCTCTCTCTCTCTCTCTCTCTCTCTCTCTCTCTCTCTCTCCCTCTCTCTCTTTGTCTGTCTCTACCTATATATAGACTGCCGTTCCCTCTTTCCTCCGCTTCAGTTTCCAAAATTTCATCTCTCCACACCGGTCCCCTCTCTCATCTTCTCTCTCTCTCTCTCTCTCTCTCTCTCTCTCTCTCTCTCTCTCTCTCTCTCTCTCTCTCTCTCTCTCTTTGTCATATTGGCTTCGTTGGGACGGCTGTAATTAACTGCACCGTTGCCAAAGTGAGTTGCACACGGTGCACAATCTCAGTGTGATGGTTCAGAATGGAAATACAGACAACAAATGGTCTGCACATTACAATATTCTATCAAATATACACAATAATCACCATCAAATCATTAATGGATTCATTATTACGGTCATTTATCATGCAAGAAAATTTATCATTATAAATAATATATAGAAATCTCTTTAATATTTGGGGCGTTTTTAAAAGGCCTCAAATGGGCCGATTTATACTGCCGAACAAGTACTACTCCATTTAATACACAAGTACATCGCTCTGCTTGTATTTGTGTATTAGTATCATTATGAACGCAAGACTTTGACTTGTAACAGAGTACTTGTACGTTGTCGTATTTCTATTTTAAACTAAGTAAAGGCTTTAAATACTCCCTTCCCCATTATCAACAGGTTAATCACCAATGAAAATAATCATCAGTTGCAGCCCTATAATATCGCACATTATAATAATGAGGGCTTTGAAGTCTGAGAGCGTGTCGGGTTCTTGGAGGCTCAGTTTTAATTTGGTGAAGAGCTTCTCCTGCGTTTGTTCAGGCTGCAGTGAAGCATCTCCTGCTCCTCGGTTCCTATAGCTCTACAACATAGAGTCAGAGTCGTTAGTGAGCCAGAAAAAAAAGATTTGGTCTGTCCAAATACTTAGTTCGTCAAAAATATGCCACAATTACCAAAACATCCTGCATGCGATTGTGTTTCGGTGTGCAAGCCAGCATGTGAATCTGGCTACTAAATTAACTTTATAAAATAAGTAATTGTATACACAGTAACGTCACCCATTGGCTTGTCAACAACTTTTTTTAAGTTCTGCATTTTGGCCGTCGCCATCTTGGTTTTTGGCCGTCGCCATGTTGGTTTTCTCCGCAACTAGAAGTGACATAAGAGAGTTTTGAGCTAAATCCAAACCTAATATGACTATTTACTGAGGTTTACTGAGGGAATAAGTCAAGAGAGAAGTCATTTTCTGCAGAGGATTGCGGGTCAGATTAGCCAGAAAAGAATGCTGGCTTGCAAACGACAAAATGCGAGCGGATGCATTATTTGTGTCATGTTGCATTTGACATGCTATGTATCAGGCCATGTCGGGCTCTCCTGCATTGCCACTTGTCTGCGTCCTCCAGTCTCAATGGCCAAGATGTGATCACTCACGTTGTCTTTAAGTTGGTCAATTCAGTGCTAAATAAACAGCTGCTGTGCTGTTTGGGCCAGATTGTGTGAGGGTTGCACTGCGCTGTCTCTCACAATATCTCCACCTGTCTCGCCCCCCCCTCCCCCACCCTCCCTCTCTGTCCCCTCGTCCGCCGCCAGACGTCAATCACGAATCGACCTTTATTTGATTAACGCCTCATTACGTGATCCTCGTCACGTCCCCGCTTCGTCGCGCAAGGTCACTGAAGGTGAACTCTCTTCAAAAGAGCGAAGAGCATCTACATTCAGAATCACCGACCGGCCTGCGGGTCCCGCGCTGCAAAGAAACGTGGTCGCAGTCGGATCAAGAGACCTTTTAAAGCTCTGTTTATGAAGAGCTACCTGACATTATCAATCTTTTACCCGCAGTGGCCGTGTGTCCCCTTCGGCTGCAGCGGGGGGACAGCTGATCAAACAGGAGCTGTGAGGGGCCACGGCAACGTTGCTCCCGCGTCCATATCCCCCCTGTGTGTGTGTTTGTGTGTGTGTGTGTGTGTGTGTGTGTGTGTCAGCGTGTGCACTTTGTGTGCCCAATTAGCGTGAAATTCAAGTTGAATGTGGCACCGTGGTTTGATATCTCAACTCAGCAAGCACCCTCAGATGCGATCACAGTGTGCAATAAATAAGATTAGCACAGAGAAACACAGTCGATTCATGATCCTGGTGTGAGCTGGTTATAAAATCCCTGAAGCCATGCAGATTTATCTCTTTCTTTCTCTCTCTCTCTCTCTCTGATGATCCAGCAGTGGACAACTGGAGTGCTCACATGCACGCGTTAAGATGCGGCGGTTCGGAGCACTTCTGTGATGGGTGAGCGAGATAACGTGGCCCCGACGACCTCCCGGGCGGCCTCCCCGTCCTCCATTACCAGAAGCCTGAAGCGATAACAAGATTAGCATAAGCACTTTTAGTAAGTCACAGTGAATGGGAGCCTTAAAGAGGCTTAAACTGTCCCCTCCCCTCCTCCTCCTCCTCCTCCTCCTCTTCCTCTTCACCAGCAGCTGATAGATAGTTGGGAGCTGACTGACACGTTTGCTCGCTGCACTGTTCTCTGAGAGGTCTCAGACGCCGGGCAAATCAATGGGAGATCCATCATTGGGGGGGAGGAGGAGGAGCGTACAGACGGAGCAAATCACTTCTATAAGCGATAGCAGCTATCAGGCAAATGGGCAGAAAATGGTTCCTAATGGTGCCTGGTATGTCTGGTGTAAACTGCAGCCGGCCTCTTTGTCGTCCATCACCCTGGAGCATGTGTAACTGGAAGGTGGGGAGGCGCAATAGAGAGGAGAAGGAAGGACAGGAAAGCATCTGTTCGTTGCGGCATGGGAGAGAGAGAGAGAGAGACGGAGAGAGAGACCGATAATCGGGGTTCAAGTCAAACCAAATCTGGCGTCTGCGATGCTGAGTCACTCAGCGAGAGTCACTCAGTCTGCACCCCTCGCTGTGTGACCTTCACTCATCCGACTCGTTCTACTGGGATTTCAAGAAGAAGAAGAAGAAGCAGCAGCTCGCTCGTTTCCTGTCTCGGCTTTGTCAAGACTCCTGTTGGTAATTGAAGCACATGTTGACTCAAAGGCTGAGATCATAAAAAATGAATGACTCCTTTCCTAAACCCCTTTTGAAATCTGCAGAGTCAGCAGCACTATCTAGAATCAGTTATCGGCTTTAATCGCAACGTTTTCGACGAGACAGAAGCGGTCGTCGCGTAAACAAGTAAGTCTTTAGTTTAGATTTGACCATTTCAATTATCTCCCCCCTTTTGCCCAGACTGCTGTTTTCCCAGAAACAGTAATCACATTCACTATTAATGAGCCGCGATGTTCGTCCTGGACCCATTTACTCTTCTCAATAATGCATACTCTTTGGAATTGCCTGTGCATATTTTACCCTATGCCCCCCCCCTCGAGAGGGATATCAGTGGCGTTTGGGGTTTTTATCTCGCCCCAGGCTCCCTCTCCATGTACTCCCAGGGATAATGCTTGCCAGGGGAACAATGTCTCATGCGTGTCTCCGACTAAGACGGCCTCCTGCTGCGCCGAGATAATGAAACGCGGAGCTGCCGGCGCGGAGAGAGCGAAAGGTGCTAACACACTTGTTGAAGGGCCCCGGCCCTCTTAGATCGAGCCTTCGTCTTCCCCCCCCTCTCTGAAATGTGATTTTAATAGGCTCTTCGGTCGGATGATATAAGGCCCAACGATCTCTTTAAATAAGACAATTGACCACAAATTAGACACATCAGTGCCCCGATGTAATGTGATTGTCATTAAAAAGCGGACGATAGTGCCGTCGGAGGCCATGTTGGTTTAAGTGCTTTCCGTAAAGGGACTCGTCTTGTCGGAGCCTATATGGTGTAACTCACGCAAAGGAATGAAAAGCCCATTAGCGGTGACAGCATGAAATGGATTTAATCAGCAGAACAGTGACGCCGCTATTGAAGGGAGGGAGGAGAGGGGAGGAGGGAGAGAGGAGGGAAAGGAGGGGGGGTAATCAAAACTGCTTCTGACGGTCACTCTGACCCCGGTGGCATTTGAGCAGCATATCGAATCAGCACGGACTGATGAGGGATCGGCCGGTGTGTTTGTTTGCAGAAAGGCGGGTCGGCCATCGCAGAGAGATTGGCAGGTGCAGCTCTCAAGTGGGCCAGTGCTGGAGGGCTGGAGGGGTGGAGGGAGGTTGTTTCTCAGGAGCAGAGGAGTGAGTCAGCATGATGCAAGACATAAGAGAAGAGGGGGGATGAGGGAGGGGGGGCAAGATGGTGTTGAGTGGAGGAAGCCGGCTAGACGAAAAGGCCAGGGAACACATCATCAGGGGTATGGAAAGCGGGCCGGGCTCGTCGTGCGGTTCGGACGTGGCCGCGGGGTCTCGCGCCGCTCTGCTCGTTGCCAGACCTCCGGGCCGAGGCCTCTCACCCGCACTCACCCCGCCGCCGCCACCGCCGCAGCCTCTTTCTCCTTTTCCTCCCTCCTCCTCCTCTCACCCCCTTTGTGAAGGTGCACTGAATACCGAAGAGCCAGAGGCTGCACGGCTGGCTTACAAAGGATGCTCTTTTCTCCGTCTCCTGCACTGCTCGTTCTGTTTCGCTCTCCATTCTCTCTCTCTCTCACTCCCCGTGCCCTCTTCCTCTCGTCTCCCTTCCTCCGTCTCTGAGCTGCCTCGCTTTCTTCTCAGCCACCTCTCGCTCCCTCTCCATTTCTTCCCTCCTCACCCCTCGCCTCGCCGCCTCCTACCCTCGTCGCCGTATTTGTTTCACAAAACCTTCCATCTACTCCTCTCTGCTTCGCCTCCTCTCCTCCTCTCTCCCCCCCTTCCCCTTCTCTCTCCCCAGCAATGCATCTATTATTAACACACACCTCTGGCTCTCGACAAAGACCGAAAACCGAGGTTCGGGCCAAGCTCCTCAGCGTTTCAATCACCCCCTAATGAGCGAGAACTATTGAATAAAAGTGTTTGAATCCTGGCAGTGCGCGTGACAGCGATGAAGGCATGTCTCTCATCGTCTTAACGGGTTTGAGGGTAGAGATGCCGAGAGACTCATGCCAGCGCATGGATATCAAAATCAATCAGGCCGCATCCGACCACCAAAATACACAGTGAATCAGAGCTCGTATTGCAGCAGATAATGCATATCATGTTGGCCCCGCCGTCGGGGAGACATTACTGTAACTGTAGGATTAGTCGTGCACGGGCTCCCACTGTGGAGGTCGTGTTTAACCTCTCATGCAGTGTTTTTTTTCTTCTTCTTCTTCTTCTTCTTCTTCTTCTTCTTCTTCTGCAGCGGCTGCCGTCCGAGGGCTCGGCGCTGTCAGGCTCTGGCTGGGTAGGCGTCCCCGGTGACTAGCATGGCCTCTTTTCATCTCCTGCTTCCCTCCCTCGCTTTGAACAAACACAGGGGCTCGGGGGCAGGAGATCCGTCAGAAGGTCCACCGCTTGCAGCGAGAGAAGGGGAATAATGCTGCTGCAAGACTGCTGAAACCCCCCAAATTCATCACCACTTTTTTTTTTTTGGAGCCGGCTGAGCTGAAGGGATGCATCTATTGTGTTGTTTTTGTTTTTACAAACCTCCTATTCTGATGTGGGAGGTGTTCACAAGGCAAATGAGGAAAGTCTGAGTGTGTCCCTTTTATCACTGGTTTATTTATACTGGTAAACATCAAACAGAAACAACAGCAAAATCAAGAGCTGACGTCCTCCCGTACTTGTGATTATCGTTTCTCTTACACCGACAAGCTCATTTACAACGGTTGTCATCGACACGATTAACGTCAGTGAGTAAAAAAAAAAAAAAGTATGGAAATGGAGCGTCATACGCGCATAATATCGGATGACGCCCCCCCACCTCCCTCTCCACCGCACATTGTCACGCCGTTGATGTTGCTTCAATCGTCGCTCAAATCGGTCGTGACAGGAATCCTATCGGAGTCGAGTCTTTATGTAATTATGTGATAAAAATGCATCGATTCGAACCGGAGGGCGGCATAAGACTCGAGTCGACTTGTGCGACAAAAATACTGCATTGTGCCGTGTCTGGGGGTGTCGGCGTGAGACGATTGGAGCGCTCGCTTCCCACTACATTCTGTTCCAACACCTCTGGGATGTAAAGCAAATTTGTAATCTCCCCAAAGATAATTAAGACATGTCACCGTCTGTCTGCGGCGCCGGAGACAAGGATTTGTGTTTCAAAGTCAACAGAGGCTGCGTCTCTCTCGTCGTTATAATACAGTATGTCGAGGTTACTGTATTCAATACCACGTGAACACTTAAACGTCGTGCCGAGATATACAGCGTCTCACACGACTAAACATTATTGTACATGACGTTTGTTTTATACATCGTTGTGCCTTTTTCGTCAAAGTCCGAGCCAAAGTCATTGTAAAGACGACTTTGATTGGTTATAAGGTATAAAAAAAAAAAAAACACAAATGTGAAACGTTCCCCGTGACCCTGTACGCCAGCCTCGGCCCCCCCGTGTATATATGAGAGAAGCTTACAGGTCCATCGATAGAGAGCGCGAAAGCTCAACACGAGGCATAAAATCTCTGTGTGGTTCCACAACTGGGCCACGAATTCAAAAACCCCGCCTCCGAGAGATCGCGAGGTCATGAACTCCAAATCATAAAGTGCTCTCCAGGAGCCACTCGGACTTGGAGAGCTTGTCCCTGGCCCGCCGGATGTTCGTCGTGCTCTCGGGCTGCGGCAGCTCCACGCTCATCGACAGGCTCCGCTTGGAGCGCAGGCTGGCCCCGGGTTTGGGGTACGCCACGTAGCAGCGCTCTTTGTACGAGTCCGCGTTGAGGGAGTGCCTGCGGTTCGCCCTGGCGGCCCCCGCGGGCACAGTCATGTAATGCTGAGGCCCCTGCTGGGGCCGCGGACCCCTGGGGACGGCAGTCCGCTTGGTGGGCTGTCCCGGGACGGCCAGAGCGACGCCGCCGACACTGACGCCGACGCCGCCGGCCATTTTGACCTCCGACGACGAGTTATTCCGGTTCATGTTTTCCAGCTCGACGTCCGTCTGGGCCTCCGAGGGTTTCGGCGGAGCGTTGGAGCGCTTGGGCCTCGGGGCGCCCGGGGAGGCCGGGTGCCAGCTGTGGCTGACGGCGGAGGTCGACACGGTGCAGTCCGGGACGGAGGTTTTGTTGGCGCCGGCGGCCGCGACGGCCGGCGGTCGCTGCTTGGCGGGCTCCGGGGGCGGCAGGGAGGTCCTGAGGCACTCCTTTTCGTTTTTCTCCGGACGCAGCACCTGCTTGGAGAGGGACTTGGGAATCCCGCAGCCCTGCAGCTGCCCGTCGCTGCTCAGCGAGCGAATGTCCCCCATCTCCAGGGCCTTGACACCGCCGGAGAGAAGCACACGAAAAGCGACGCTCAGTAGACTGGAGTCGATTTTTCAAACAGTGAAATAACAAATGCCAAAACTGACCTTATCTGCATCTCCTTGGTTACACACCCTGTAGCGCACAATGAGGAAGATGATAAAGGCGAGCACCGAGGCCACGATAATCCCCCCAATGATAACCACGATGGTGCCGCCGAGAAACTGCGACTGCATGAAATGGCAGCGCAGGTACTGCGGCTCCGTGGTGAAGTGGATGCAGCCGATCACCCTGGTGGCGGTCAGCGAGGTCACCTGGTCGTCGTAGATGGCGAGCACGCACAGGTCGTACTGCGTGCCGGCCGCCAGGTTGTTCACCAGGATGCTCTTACTCGTCGGGGGTATCATCCTGCCAAAAAAGAAGAAGAAGAAGAAAAATACCTTTGTGGGTTCTGACATAGATTAGGGAGGTTTAAATGAAAAGAGACAGAAGCGAATCAGATTATCCAGCTTGTTGTGTTGACGGCGATGAAATGACGTGACAGTCCGTTATCTCTCAGGAGCCTATTTAAGATCTGTCTTGGCATAATCTTTTGTGACATTTGATTTATTTTTCTCCAGCATCTTTGCCGATAAAAGATTGCTTTTAGTCGCCGGGGATGGAGGAGGCCTTTTTTTTTTTTTTGTTCTCAAGCGACAGGACTGCCGCCTCCTGCATTCGGTCGCCCGCTGCCAAACATCGCATGTGTAGTTGACTTTGAGTTTGTTCGGGAAAAGTCTTTGCGGCGATCCTGTCACATCACAGTGATTAGCACTAAATACAGGAGGGTGGGGGAGAAAAAAGGGCCGAGATGAAAGAATGCTGTGTACACCGCTTTTCTCAGATGGCCGACGTGCGAAAGCCTCGGATGCTTTTTTTGTAAAAAACACTGTGGCGGACTCTTTCATCTCGCTATCAGTCCGCGGCTTAGTGCTGACATTCGTTTTTTTGATTCTGTTGATTAAGCATTATCAAGGTTTTGCACATAGTAAATGATACACTCCGGCAAGGGGGGAGGATTACGAGTCAAAGAATACGGAGTCAGACGCAGTGCATTAGTCTGTCTTCCTCATAGGATTAATAGACACCACAAATAATCATGTCGACACACGATCCAGTTCCTAATAAACACATATTTAGAGGGATTTAACCAATCAAAGCAGACTAAAAAGGTCAACATGATGTAATGATATGATTCCAATCAGCTTAAGTTCATTGGCATCGATTCAGACATGATTTAAGGATTGTTCACCAACATATATCGCCAGTATTTTAAGAAAGTGAAGCTTTGTAGTATCAACCCAGCAGGTCAGGTGGAGCCGTTTACCTGTAAACCAGTGAATCGTCGTAGGTGCCGTTGTATTGGATCTGAAACATGCGTATTCCAGGAATACTCCTCTGGAAGTTAAACTTGACCAGGGCCGAGGTGGACGTGGCCTCGGCGATCACTACTTTCTTCTCCTGGCTCGTCTTGGCGTTCCCCAGAGGCAGCCCTCCCCCGTCTGTGCCCGTCTTGGTCACGGTGGCGATATCTGATGACCCGGGGTCGGGCTCCTGCTCTGCCACTGTGTTGTTGGTGATGTGAGGGAGTTTAGCGATGACCAGATCCACCGTCTGCTGCGCCTCACCTGCCGGGTTGGAGGCCACGCAGGTGAAGGAACCTGGAACACAAACGGAATCGGTTATCGGCCCTCCTGGTATATTTATCGCGAGACACAGATTATTATTGCTATATGAACATATCTAATCATATTTAAGTCAAATTGTTTGGCATTTCGGGAACGTTTTTTGTGTTTTGAGCACACAACAAGACACATATTGGAATTCAGAGGCTTCATATTAAAACTTTTTTTTTGGAAAACCAACTTATTTTTAGGCCCTTTCCTCGAGAATTGCATACCCAAACTAAAAAGGGTGTATCTCTGCAACCACGTGGGCTATTTGAAAAATTTGGGTGTTGGAATAAAAGGCAACACATGTGAGATTTTGTTTCGATGTGTAAATATCTGTTATATATGACATATATACAGACTATATGTTACTGGATAAGCGTAAATGAAGGAAATTCTATTGGTTTCTAAAAGGTTATGGAACTTTTTTGATTTCATTCCAAGAGTGAGTTTATCTTTGTAAATATAAGACAGTCAGCAGTGGTTTAGCATAGCTTAGCTTAGCATAAAGACTGGGGGGACGCAGCCAGCAGTGTAAAAGAAACCTGCTAGCACCTCTAAAGCTCACTAATTAACATGTTATATCTCTTCTATTTATTCCAGACAACAACCTCGGTGTAAAAACAACGAATGTTGGTTTTCTCATCACCACAAGGTTGCTCCCGGGCCATGAAATGGTACAGCTCATTAACCCCAACCCCCCCAGTGAAATCACAAATCGCCATTTTTACACCGGTGTTTTTGTACAGATTAAACAAACATGAGATGTTGTGTTAATTAGTGAGTTTAAGATATGCTGGAAGGTGACTTTTATTGTGTTTGGACAGAGTCAGGCCAGCTGTTTCCCTCTGTTTACAGTCCACTAAGCTAATGGCTGCTGGCTGCACTGTAGCTTCGTACTTAATGGGAGAGACGTGACACCTCTCAGCAAGAAAGCAAATAAGATGGCGACTTTAAACCGTGTGATGATTCAACCTCAGAGAGAGGTGTATATCAGATACCGTGTGTGACGTACCCCTCCGACAGATGGTGTTTTATTTAAAAAAAACAACGTAAGAACTTGTTCCTCTTTGTGGGAAGTGCTAAACCGTTTCTTTGACCGTTAAAGAAGGTAATTTTAGCCGTTAAACGACTTCCGTTTATCTATATTTTTCGCCTTCAAAATAAAAGCACCTCACCTCAAAAACTGCAAACCAAATAAAATGTGCTTAAGGCAGACAAAAACATGTAACAAAAAACAACAAAATTGATTGGCAAACAGTTTCTAACTTTAGAACACATTAAATTACTTACTCCGTGTATCCAATACCAATGTGTTAAGCGGTTTTGCTGTTATTTATTTTCCACAGTAAACATTCAGAATTATTCTTGCTGAATTGGAGGCATTTCTGACACTGTTATAACTCTAAGAAACATATGTTTTAAGTATATCTTATATGACTCTGCCAACAATGTGAGAAAGTCATTTTTTACTCCATCGTGACCTCAATCAGTGTGCGAGCCTCTCTTCCACACTCTAAACTTAATCGCCTGATGTCGACAAACTACTTTCAGTCCTATAGCCTTCTGAGGACACGAGCAAACAACTCATTCTGTTCAGTCAACAACACAAAGCGCAACCCCTCCCCCCCAAGGGGGTGCAAACAGACCAGAGTCCTTGACGGTGCTGATGAGGATGTCCAACGTGCCGTCTGTGTGGACGGCGGCCCTGGAGGAGTTGGACATGAGGCGTCCATCAGGGGCGATCCAGTGGATAATGGGGTCGGGGTCGCCCCTGGCCTTACAGCGCAGCGTCACACTCTGACCCTCCAACGCCCGCAGCTCCTGAAGCAGAGGGGAGGAAAAGGCGGTTAATGGGAGCACTGAAAAACATCTGTTGTGCTGCCACTTTCATTTGAATATTATAATCAATGCCCGTATTGATGGTGTTGTGTTTAAAAACGTTATTCCCTCTAAATATTATCAACAATTGATCATTGTCCAGATATTGAATTACCGTGCATACGAGGGCAAGATAATCAATGTGGCGGTGCGTCGCTGTGAGCGCGATGGAGTTCAAGTAAAACATAATTTCCGATGCAATTATGCAAAAGAAGTCTACAGAATGTAAATGAGATGATATAGCTGTAGTTGTTTGGCAAGGATTTGATCAGATCATTTTTGTTTGGGTGCATGAATCAAGGGCTAAATCACTCTAAGCTTCCATGTGTAATAAGAGCTTCACTGCGGATCCATCGTAAACCTGCAAAGAGCGTTATTGAAATGGCAACTAAAAATCCTGCTAAAAAACGTCTCTTAAAAACTCTCCACAGGCCACAGTTTGATTACATTTTTTAAGTAAGTCCAATATGTTTTACAATATTTCTGTTGGCTGAGAGGCCCAGATGAGTCCCACCAGACTTGTAAGACTCTCGCAAAGCTAATATTTGGTTTGACAGTCGAAGAAAGCATAAAGTGCCACCTCGGATTAACCGAGGCAGAAACCAATGTCTGGCTCAGAGAGTGTAACAGTAAGGGAGGGTTGTGTCTGCACAGCTCAATTTGGGGGTTATACCTGAGAGTGCCTGGTGATGAGAGGAGGCTCACAGAGAAACTCTTCCTCTGACACTGTCCAGAAATAGCGCCCGGCGAGGTGTTGCGGTGACGCACAGGTCTCCAGATCATCCTCCCTCCGCAACCTCCGCAGCCAGAGCAGCTCGCAGTTGCACCTCAGCGGGTTTCCTCCGAAGCTCAGCGCGAACGACATCGGCCCCATCGACCCGGAGGTGGCCAGGACCCCCGCTCTCTGGAAAATTGGGTCGGGGGGAAGCTTCTGGAGCTTGTTGGAGGTCACGTCCAGCCTCTTGAGCTTCTGCAGTCCGGAGAAGGTGCCCTCTGGGATGTAGCTGAGCATGTTGTGGTCCATATTGAGAGTGTGCAGGCTGGGCATCCTCTGAATGGCCACCCACGGCGCACTCTCCAAGTTGTTGTAGGACAAGTCCAGCTCTTCCAGCGCCGTGAGATCGTTGAAGGCGCCGATCTGGATGTGGGTGAGCTGGTTGTTGTTGAGGATGAGGTGGTGCAGCTTGGACATGCCGCTGAAGGTGTCGTTGATGATGCGCGACAGCCGGTTGCTGTCCAGGTGGAGGGCCCGCAGGTTCTCCAGGTCTTTGAAAGCGAGCGGTGCGATAGAGCCAATGGTGTTCCGCGAGAGGGTCAGGTCCACCAGCTTGGTCATGTTGGCGAAGTCTTTGCGCTTGATGTTGGTGACAAAGTTATCCCCGAGGCGCATCTCTACCGTGTGCCTGTCGATGTTCGGGGGAACAAAGAGAAGCCCCTTTTTGTCGCACAGAGTCGCCAGGTTGGGGTTAAGCACCTGGCAGACGCAGCGTTTGGGGCAGACCTGAACTTTGTGGGCCTTTGCAGCCACGCCGACGACCATCAGGTAGACCAGGAGATACTCCATTTGGCTTCCGAGTCAGGTTAATACACCTTCAGCACAGCGGATCAAAAAAAAGAGAAACAGAAGGTTGTGTTATTCATTCAGCAGTCTGGGAACGCAAAAGCATGCAATCTGTGATTGTTATTTGTCTCGTCTTTATCAAACTGTAATTTCTGTGGCTGGTTAATCACACATGCACCGAGAGCGCTCTCTCTCTCTCTCTGTCTCTCTAAAAAAGGGAATTTGGGAAAATTGCCGAACTGCTGTGTAAGGTTAAAGCCTTTCCGCTAGATTTGAAACACAATCATTGCCAGCTCACAGCTGAGATTTTACAGACAGTCCAAATGCTAAGCCTGGAAAGAGAGAGAGCCGACACCTGAACAAACAATCAATCCTTTCGCTATCAGACATGAAACAAATTAGTCACCTGCAGACTTGAGAATGAAACATTAATAAGTAATCGGCAATATTTCTTCTGACAGCTCTCCTTTTTAGCGCCCCTGCTTCCCCCGATCATACTTTTTTTGATATGATAATGCAAGTCCTTTTTATGTTTGTGTGCAGAAGGATGAAAGTCTAGACTGGCAGTCCAAGGCCTCGTCAGAATTTGACTGATATCTCCCAGGATCATATCGCCAATAGGAAGGGATGATTGGGCCCAGTGCCTCGGCGAGGATGTGCTATGCCCTGCTATTGATTTTCCCTCCGCTGCTACTCTTACTTATGACACAGCTGAGATGGGGATAAGGAGAGATCCATTTGATGAATCCGGAGACCTTGTCAGGGATATAGCATGCCATAAAACTAAGACAGGGGAGATCAGACCGGCGGCTCTGTAGGTGCACGACACAATGTACCGGAGCGAGATTGACATTCCCCGCGATTATTCTTAGAACTGAAATTTAGTGTCATTTCGGTGAAACATGCAATAGTCAGCCCTCTGGGTGTCCCATTACACAGCACACAGAAAGGAACACCGATCCAATCAAACATGAGGGGAACAAGGGATCCAATCCCCTACAACTGTGGTAAAAACCCAAAAGGCGAACCTTTAACTACAGAAGAGAATGGCTGATTTATGATTATAGCTTTTTTTTCTTGTGGTCTGCTGGTAATGTCTCCATTGTGTAGACGCCCGGTCCTGGAGAGAGTGTGCGTGAATGTCTTGCATCAGCGAAAGAACAGGCCAACTGAGTACCTCCACGAAGCCTCTGTTGCCATGACATACAACTCACAATGTAATAACCTTGACAGTTGGAGTATGAGGAGACTATCACAGAGTAATGAAAACATGGGTGGGAGTTGCATGTCCCAGGAAAAGGAAGTCTGGTGGCGTCCGCTTAGTTGCGATCGGACAGCTGGGTAAAATTGCAGCCTTGGAAGGGAACAGGCTTTTAAAAGGCCCATAACAGCAAAAAGAGGAATGACATCTATTGGAGGCGGCACACTGATGTGTAACATTCCCATGAATACTGCCGATCGAGCGGCAATGAATCAATGTCTTTCTCGACCCTTTTTTTTAAAAATACGGGACAACTTCACCGAGTCACACGAGCCCAGGTTTTTTTTTATGGATTCTAGTGCGGCGGTGCAGAGATCTGAGCCGCTGAAAAGCGGCCTGTGGAGTCACTATTACATGTTGTCAAGATTCTCCTTTAAAGATGGCAGAGGACTTCAGTGTCAAGCTGAGCTGCAAAGCTATGTGTAGTGGTACCTAAGTGGGAACTACTTTATTTGTATATGTATGTCTGTGGGCAAAGGAGAGCGTGTGAAAGGTGTACGCAAGTGTGTCCCAACCGGCTTCTGCTCTGACTCTCAATGGCACGGCCTCTGGATGTGCAATGAGGCAGAGAGGACCAGCTACTTCCAGACTCGAATGGCGCTGAAGACGTGATATTGATTCACTCTGTGGAGATGGGGCTTCTTTTTTCTTCTTCTTCTTCTGCTGCTGCTGAAAACTCAGTCAATCGTGAAGAGAATGGCTGCAATGGTAATCCCAACAACATTCGTTCCGTGATGACAAAAGGACAGACAGGGGCCCCTCGCTGCCGAGACGGGGCAGGAACTTGTCCGCCGCCGTTTCCCTCATTTGCATTTCATTACGGTTGTTCCCGAGGAGATTTGCATAGCAGGTTTGCATTCATCAGTTACATGAAGAAATAGGTAGATAATCAATCAATGCATTCATCAATCACCCACTTCATCTTTTAAAATGTCACAACCACAGCAAAAAATCATTATCCTCCAGGTTGGGCTTTTCATTATAGTGAGGCGACATGGGAGGGCCACAAATAAACAAGAAAACCGATAATCTACTGATGCATTAACCATAATCTCCTTCCTAGTCAATCAAATGTGCATTCACTACCTCTGAAGCAGGTCTTTTTGGCCTCGGAGGACAAAACAGACTGACAGTTCACACCCACCCACACACACACACACAGGTGGTCTAATAGAGGGAGCTCACTACACAACAACCCCCCAGCAGTGGAGACAGACATTCATGTGCAGCGGCGGCGGCGGCAGTGTACTGTAGCAGAGGATATCTATGCTCTCCCTGGGGCAGCATTCGCCAAGAAAAGCCTTATGCAGCATACTGCATGCCAGTCGTCCAGCGAGGTAATGGAGGGAGGAGGATGGAGGGAAGGATGGAGGGGGGATATGTTTTCAGATGGTCCCACTTATGTTGGAGCTCAAGTGAGAAAGCCTTCTGCAATCCACGCCTGGGCAGGGAATCTGGGAAAAGCAACGCCCCACCCCCTCGGCCAAGGAGGAGGTTAATGAGATGAAGCCCACGCGATGGCACGTGGCGGCGTCTCGGCGGCCTCTCGCCCGCAGTTTACTCTGGGAGGAGCCGCAGATGAGCTGTGTTGTTGGGTCAAGGAGGTAAACTGATGCGGCAACATGACGGTAAAACGGTATCGACAAAGCAGTGAAATGGGTCCTCGGCCTGCTCGCTTTCACGAGGACCAAAGTGGAGCTGCAGCAGCAGCAGCAGCAGCAGCAGCAGCAGCAGCAGCTGGAGAGGATCATACAGCGAGGAGGAGTGAAGCCGGCAGGAATCCTGTTTTTTTTCGTCGGGTACATGCTCGCGCAGCCCCGAGTCCAAACATCCTGACCAAACACGGAGCGTCTACCCAACACATCTGTGTTAGTGAACGAGGGTGTGTGTGTCTCTGTGTGTGTGTGTGTGTGTGACACCCTTTTTTTCCCGGCACTAGTCTGCCAATGTTAGAATGCGATAGCTCCCGGGTGACAGCCTTGATGCCATGGCAACACGGGAAACGTCAGTTTTTGGGTGAGATGTAATCAGCGGATCATTTTCAGATCACCTCATAATACGTCGAACAAAGAGTCCTCGACAGTTGAGGTTCTGTGTTGAAGGCCGGTACCATTTATATGACTGTGTGTGTGTGTGTGTGTGTGTGTGTGTGTGTGGTGATTCTGCACTCAGCTAATTTTGTGTTGGATCCAATGTTTGGGGTGACTGAATCATTACCAGTTTCACAGGCTTGTGCGTAATAAAAACCTAAATTACTTGATGTAGCCCTCTGATGTCGTTGAAATGATGTTTCAGTCTGACAAGCTTGAGTGTGTGTGTGTTTGTGTGTGTGTCTCAGGGGTATAGCATACTAAGCAGACCCAACTGCATCAATAGAAGTGCTGTTCATCAGCATTTACAACTCCCCCCCTTTTGCATTTCCAAATGTTTTCCTTCACACACTCTCACAGGAAATTCAGTGATACCTTGATACGCTGTGGATATCTCATCACCGGAGCATCAGTCCAACAGATAAACAAACAAGTGCAGAAAACACATTTTTTTAGAGGCTGTCTCGTGTTTGCGGCGCGAGGCCAAATTGAAATGCCGATCACTGACTTTTGGATCCCAATTCTTGCACCGCTGTGACGTATCCTGATGCGAAGGGGGGGCTTTATGAACTCGGGATTTTCTTCCGGAAAGAGCAATGCAAAAACCTGTGAACACCACCACTGCATATCAATATGGCCTTCTGGAGTGAATATTCCCCACAGTACGGGCCCTGTACGCCTGTGGACTGTCAAATGGGCCAATTTCAAAGTGTAGAAGAAAATATGAACCTCTCTTTGTGAAAATAATGCCCTGTGGTCCATTGGCTCATTCATGTTAGTGTCTAAATGCGGGGAAATAAGGACAGCCACAATCGCTGTGTCCATTGACTCATTTTCCCTCTTTCAAAGACCCTCAGGATGAGTTTTCTACCACACACAGCATCAAAATGGTTAAATAATGCATAATCTTCCGTCTCCTTGTTGTGTTGTGTAATCAAAAAAAGCAACTCTCCTGTATATAAATATACACAACATGTGGACCAGATGTGTGTGCGCTCAAGTTTGTGTCCAATGACCTCAGGTGGTTTCACATCTTAATGAAAGCCCTCCTTCAGCAGGAACAGCGGCGCATTTTTTTTTGTGGCGAGTAAAAAAAATTAGGGTCAGCGAATGCAGAGCTGGTCTGCAGAAACAGCCTCGGCGCTGAAGGAACCACACACACCACTTCTCAGCGGAAAGGTATAGCAGCACAGAAGCTACACCGCCGAGTGCATTAACATAGCAGCCAGAGCAAATAGGCAGCAAAATGAGGCGTGGGCCTGATTTCTTACTGCTGTTGCCTCGGGCACTCGTGAATATTAAGATATGTGACAACTAACAATATATGAAGACAGTTATACCTCACCCTTTTGGAAAAGATTTTCTTTCACCTGTCTGCATCAGTCACCTGGCAACACGTCCCTCCCACCCCCCTGCCCACACACTCATCCTATTATCAATTTTGTTACTTAGGCTAATTTAGACTTCATCACACCTGGTGTGCACTTTGCATATGAGCAGGGGTTTAACCACAGCACAGAGCAGCAGATCACTGGATCCTCTGTGCTGATGAACGAACACAAAGAGGCATCTCACGTCTGAATTCATGCCTTATAACCTGCACCTCAAAGAAGGGGCTGAATAATGGTCACATTATATACAGGCATGATGCTCAGCTTCACCTGTGGGGAGCGAAAGAAAACACAACCACACACACACACACAGCACAGGATGCAGCCCAAGTGCATAATATATATAGCGTTTTCTGGGCAATTGAGGGGATTTTTTTTTGACCTTGCGGTACAGGTCCTGGGCTGGTGGGTTACAGCCCCCCCCCCCCCCTCCCCAACCCCTCCTGTCACAAGGGAGGATCTGGACCCCCTTCAGATGGAGGTCCTGGGAGAAGTACCTCAAGTCAACACTGCAGCCCTTCAAAGACAGTTCACCCCCAAAAGAGTTCAGACTCCGAGAGCCCCACAATCCACCACCGCCTGTATAAATGATTGAATTTACCTTGCAGATGAAACATCAAGTCAGAGGAGGGTGTGTTGGAGCTTATTTCCTCCCGGGAGGGCTGAGCGCATCCTGACAAGCGGGGCTCGCCTCAAAAAAAAAAAAAAAATGGGACCGATGGTGCCTCCTCTCTCTCTCGCTCTCTCTCTCTCTCTTTCGGAGATGGATTCAGGTGTCCCGAAAACTCGCGTCCGCCTCGGCGCCTATAACATGTGACGGCCTGCGAAACCAGCGATGCCCTTCAAGAAATCCATGACCAGCATGTAAAGGACGACTCCTCTCCGATCCGCTCACACCGGAGATATGTAACTCAGCTCCCCCACTTTCGTGAGAAAAAAAGAAGAAGAAGGAAAAAAAAAAAAAAAAGATGCTGGGAAAACGCAACCCGAAAGGGTCCCGGTGTGGCTGTGAGGCTGCAGCTGTGCGGGGTTTCGCCTCTACTGCGCATCCGCCTTGTATATGTGCACCTCTAGGAGAGAAAACGCCTTTTGTATATATATATTTATATATAAATATATATATATAAAGCGACAAAGCTGTTTAATGTCCACAGCGCTGTGAGTGACTGGTGCCGCGCTGAATCCAGCCAGATGTTCGTATCGCTTTCACGGGCTTTTGCTGGCGACGCAGGGGCTCAGTGCGACTTAATCCAGATTGACTGAAGGGTTGCTGCCATAATATGCGCCCCCTCCTCCTCCTGCTGCCCCCGGACTACTGTCAACCACCGACCCGGCTCCATTTCTGACCAGAGGTGCTGTGCTCGGAATGGTAATCAGCGCGCTCCGAGCTGCACAGAGACCATTTGTGTGCATAGACAGATGCAGTGTGCCTCCCAGCCTATCTCACAGGCAGGCATCATAATTTATTCATGTAGATTGAGCTCCACTGCACGAAAACGCAGATAGGTTTTTTATATTATTCTCTATAGAAATGTTGTACAATATAAATAAGCAGAGTTTTTTTATTTAAATTTCATTCAAACATAATGAAGTAAGTATAGCAATAACCAGAGTAAAGACATACACAAGAGTGTTATTGGAAATCCATCCACCCCTTTATAGGTAAAACCTCATGTGCACAGCAGGAAAACATCTGTAAAGCCAAATATAGTTTAACAGTCCTGCATGTATTACATAGATTATTGGCAAGAATGTGTTGTGTTGGCTGAAACGGAAAGCCCTGGCTCCCTGTGGGTCTTCTTGGCACTCAACCCATCACTATCTGATGCAATGATCTCATGGCCTTTTGTGCGAGTTGGCAAATGAGCCCATATGTGCACAAGTATATTACAGTAAAGCGTGAGCATGAGACTAGGACTTTTATTCCAGAGAAATGACACTGCTCCCGGGGGGACTCCTGGCACTGAGGAGTATATGCTTGTTGTCATCCACAGTCTGAATTACCCTGAGGAGCTCTACTCCAGATCAATAGCTCCATCGGGTTACAACATATCCACTTGAGATCAATAGAAATATTCTAAGTGGTTCATGGTTATCCTGAATTGGAAACGGGTATAGACCTATTAAACCATTACATGCGTGCATGCACACATTTTTTACGTGAGAAAAAGTGTTGGCTATACCTGCACATACAATCTAGTAGAGTTACCGTTTTCACCCAGCCACAATAACAGTGACATACAAGCATTTTGCTGGTGGGAAGTGTTAATGTCAAGGCCCGCATGTGGCCTCCTGTGAGTGTCTCATCCGAGTCATCACGAGCTGACAGTTGGTGATATGAAATGACACTGACATGCCTTGGATTTTTTTTTGCTGCGCTCCTTTTTACTGTGGTGATTCACGTCAGGCTCTCTCGTTCTCTTTCCTCTTTCGTTGCATGTCACCCACGAAGCGCCGGGTAGGTCAGGCTGTCCGCCTGTTCACCTGTCCGGCCCTTTTTTTCCAAGAACAGGCTCAGGGCGTCCCGCGGAGGGTCAGCGATGCTGCGACTCCACAGGGGCTCTGTGATCCCGAGCAGCTCGCGCACATGGGCACTGATGACCTGCGGGGTGCACAGCAGGGTTGAGTCCTTTGATGAAGTGTGTGTTTACACAGTATCTCACCTTCATTTAATAAGGTATAGTCCCACTGAGAGCGAGGGAGTCTTTTGAGGAGAGCTCACACAAGAGCGCGGCATCGTGGGAGGAAAAGGTTACAAGTGTACACTCCCAAAAAACAAACGCATCAAAGGACTTCTGGGGCAAACAATACACAGTAAATATTGACTAAATAGAGCACACAGCCCTTTCAAAGTCTGTCTGTCTCAAGTTATTTCATTATCGGTTTACACTCACCAAAAGAGACAAGTTCTTCTTTTTTTTTTCTCCTGGTTTGACGCTTGTACAGTAAAGCAGAGCTAAGTACATAAACCCGCTTTGAGCTAATTTAGTTCTGACCTCAGGGATGGATAAGAAAAACAGTTGCTTTGACTGTAAACAGAACATGTGATACAGCTGATCCGGGGTGTCTGCTGGCAGATACTCTCGGTTTTAACACTTTAATTGATGTCATACTGTTCAAAGAAATAGTGTTGAAGTGCCAAATGGGATGTAAAGCTGGGTTGGCACAGACTAGACACCAGTTTCCAATGTTTACGGTCCACTTAGAGCTCACTGGAGAGATATTTGAATACAATTGATGCGGAAAATACAAATTATTTCACTTAAAGGTTATTTTTTTCATGTTTTTCTTTGTAAATAACCTTTGATGTGCATGAATAAGCAAATTGAGCAAAAGAAATACTCACAAATTGCTTAGCCCTACAGTGATGTCCACTGGTGAATGTTTGTTTTTTCCACTTGATGAGTTTAGGCTGCTTAAATGATTAATCATGGATACAAAGTTGGATGAATTAAGACAAACTCATAATTCTTTTTCAGCACAAGAGGACAGAAGTACGTTATGTGGACCGAGCAGTAGTTTTCACTGCACTATCATCATCTTGGTGTTACTCAGCCTGTTGAAACTGCCTTGAACATTGTGTGAGCCTTCAGCTTTGATATGTAAACAAGTCTGCCTCCATAACAACATCAATCTTCTCTGGAGGTTAGAATAAAACAAAAAAAGAGTCTCTCCCTCCTCTCCCTCTTCAAAATAATACCTTCATGTCTTTAAAATCTGTGATTCCAAGTTTTGGCAAATAAATGCAATTTACATAAATGAGCTTTCTTCCAGTGACGAAGTTCTCCGTGAAACATGCCTGCGACAAAAACAAAGTATAATGAGGTTAGAGCTTTGAAAACAACAAGAAAACAAGTGGTATCGTGTGAAAGCAGACAGGCACGTGTCCTGTTACGGTTAACGCTAATATATGTGTCTAGCCAGGTGACTGTTAACCTACTTTGTATTGTGGAAAGCCTAAAGACTCGATCCACGTTGCAACGTCTTCACAACTCCACAGAAGGAACTCCATGTTGCCCGAAGGCATGTTGCCATGGAAACTGTTGCCCGCAACTAAGTGTTAATACGTGTTTTTGTCACACATAAAAAAAGCAAGTTTTTTTTTACAGTCACAAATATATATATTACAACTTTACGAGGCGTGTTGTAAAGAAACTAGACAACGTATCTGAGCACTAAACATATATATATATATATATATATATATATATATATATATATATATATATATATATATATATATATATATATATACATATATATATATTATTTAAATATATATATATATAAATTATATATATATATATGTATATATATACATATATATATATATATTTATATATTATATATATTTATATATAACTTTAATACGACTCCAGTTTGTGTTTGTTTAAACAGCCAATCAGCTTCTTGTAATTGAGGGTGGTTGGTAAATTACGCGCAGTGATTGGCCGTTATAATCAGGTCTGGCCCGCCCACACCGACCGGAAACTGCGAATGGGGGCCGTGCGCAGCTTTCGCGGAGCTACAAATCATGTGCACGTGCTGTCAGCCGTTGACGTTCACGCGGACAAACAGCTTGTAGCTCCAGTTGAAGCGCAGCGACGCCCCCCACTTGCGCTGCCCTCTGCGAGCTGAAGTTCTATTCGCACTCTGGTGGCTTTTTGGGTCGGTTGAAGGGCTTTGGAGCAGGAATAAGAAAAAACCCAAACTCACCATAATGGCAGCACTTCTCCGGTCTCTTGTGAACAAGAAGGTGAGACAAATTCATGACCACGTTTTACGTTAGCAGTTTGTTTTATTGGGATGTTTAGGAAACTCAGCGTAGCTAACAGCCTGAGCTGCTAGCTAACGAAAGTCGTTAGCCCAAAACAAACACGTTGCAACCAGTCTTTCCCGTCGTCATTGCAATGATGTAAAAGTACTCGTGAAGTTAACGCGAGGTAAATCACGTTTTAGTGGCGGGTTTAAAACGTGTTATGTGCATCGTGTAGACACAGGGGTCAAGCAATACTCGGACATGGCTGTTATCCGTTAACGTCATTCCTTGAACATTGAGTTAAATGTGAATTGAAGTTGACTAATGGTGTCATTTAATATTTGCAGGTGTCCCTCCAGCTGGGCCGTGTGTGTTATTCGTCCTCCTCAGCGGTAAGAGCCCCCCACTGACCAGCTTTCATAACCCTCCAGTGAATGAATGAATGACCGCTCCGGGTTTTCTATCTAACGTTAGTTAGCTAGTTGTCAGTTTGAGAAGTCACCAACACTTCTATCCATGTGCCACGTTGTGTTGCATTATGCAGGAATTTAAACATGCATTTTTTTGAGACACTTGACCTTTTGATATCAAAGTAACGCTGTGTTTTTAGAAATGTCAACAAAGTTTGTTTTCATTGAGATAACACAATTCACATGGTTTTTGTGTGACATGAAACTGGAAATGGAGATGAGAAACATCCTGTTTTGTTTGTATTCTCACCAAGACAAAAGACGGATTTGACTGTATATTTTTATATCAATATTTCAAATTTGGACAAATAAGGTGAAAGTATATTGCCCAATATTGGTTATTTAACTTAGCCAAATGTAAGCAATCCTTATACAAATGGTCAAGGCATTGTGACCTGGAATATTTTACAATTTTAATATGCACTTCTCAGCATTGTTTCTTTATGGGCAAACCATGTAAGGAAGAGACAGTTTTAAAATAGCTCAAAAGCAGATTATTTCCTGTTGCTTATTATCTAAGAACAATATATATGTGATAAGATAATGACTGACTCTACTTGTCATTAGTACAACTCTACATCAGATGTGTCCAGATTTTGAATATTATAGCAATTTGTTTTTTTAACTGCAACTTAGTCTGTGTGAAGTTTTGCAGATTTCAGAATGAAAAGATTAAGTAAAATAAACTCCACTTAGAAATTCGTAGAGGATATACATTTTCAAAGTATGCGGCTTGCCTCGTGTCATTGCATACGTATTGTAACTCTGTGTAGAAACGTCTCCTTGCACTTTGTACTTGTTGCACACTGCTTAACCTTGTCTAGGACTAGGTACATAACCTACAGCACATGTACCATGCAACTGTTGGTTCAGTTTGTGAGCTGTCAGTTACATTGTAATTTATACTAACAGGAAGTTAATGACGTAAGTCAAATTCTGACTTAGGAAAGCCAAAACGTCACAAAGAAAGCTCAACCACATGCTCAAAAATCAAGTGTTTTGATGGCAGTATGCATACTGACTATTTCAGTGCATACATTTTATTGACTTTATTTATTTTATATTTTATTAAACTTGAAATTGAAAGCAAAGCGATCTAAAAAAAAAAAAAAATGCTTTGGCCAGTTGATGTATACGTTGTGGCGGACAGATGTCCTTAGTGAACTTAGTCGTGATGTGACCAGACAGCAAGGGAATTAACCATATGCCTCTGTGATCCTCTAGCCCACCACAAAGCTGTTCATTGATGGCAAGTTTGTTGAGTCCAACACCTCCGAATGGCTTGACATTCACAACCCTGTAAGTATTCATAGATGAACTATATCCAGACTCCAAAGAGGCTGCAGCAACAAGAGATTTACCTAAAGCTGCCTGCGACTAACCAGTTCAACTTTAGAAGTAACTCACTCTGTGAATATCGGGAAGAGGGGAATAAGTTGCCAATTTCTAAGAAATCAAAGCCCAGTCTACACAGCCAGTGTCCGGCCGTGCATTTTCTACCTACGCGTTCAGTGCTGTCTCTACACATGACGCTCTGGCGTAAGTTGAGACAGGAAGACCATCCCCTCACTTGTACTGTCCCTCACCAGCATCACACATTCTCACATGCAATCACCGTCAGAAGAGTCATAGACTCTATCAGCTGTTAAACAGCTGGGCGCAGCAACAACAACATCGCTGTGACTTATTTATAATTAAATACGACTGAAGATGTAAAAAAATAATAACCCAATCAGCATTTACCTCACCACATGCCCGTAACCCTCTGTGCAAAAGGCGTCATCAGTTAATCCACCATACATACACCCTGCTTGCTAACTAAAAGATCTGATTTGTCTATGACAATCAACCACAACGTTCACTCTCTGTGTAGTTTAATCTGCAAAGGCCTGCTTAAACTGCTTTGCTGACACAAAGACACAGGAGAAAAAAATCTGATTGGATGAAAGCCTGCTGCCCTGACAAGCAGGGGTGCAGGCTGAAGGCAGAGCAACGGAGGAAAACAGAAGTTGTGCAATGATAAAATAATCTGATAGGGAAAAATAATTATAATGCATGTAGTGTATTTGTGAAAAACTATTAAATTATAAAATAGCTATAACTTTGTGATTCTGTTTAGATTTCTGACGGCGCACCACTGTTTCATATTGTCCAAAACGGAAAAGCAATGATGGATAATTATAGCATGCATGAGATAAAATATCAAACATGGAAAGGATAGAAAACAAACACGTGGCTGTTAATATTGTTGAATTAATGCACATGCCAAGTAATACTAAGTAATGACTTCCCTTGCGCTCAGTCGAACCTGTCTGTATGGACTGTCTCCTGCTTCTTAGGCCACTAACGAGGTGGTAGGACGTGTTCCCAAAGCTACCCAGACGGAGATGCTGGCAGCGGTGGATTCCTGCTCCAGAGCCTACGCGTCCTGGTCGGAGACCTCCATCCTCAGCAGGCAGCAGGTCTTCCTACGCTACCAGCAACTCATCAAGGATAACATTGTACGGAAATGTGTCACTTGCTTATTTTTCTATTCAGCCTTTCCACAGTTTCCATTTCATAATTAACTTGGAGACCAAGGAAATTGTAACATAATTGTTTTCTTTCTCGCAGATGTCTTAAATTAATTGTTAGCTGTTTTGTTTTTTTCCTTTTTTATATTTCAGAAAGAACTGGCTAAAATGATCACCTTGGAGCAGGGAAAAACGCTTGCCGATGCAGAGGGAGATGTATTTAGAGGACTTCGTAAGTAAAGCGTCGGCTTCCCAGTGTGCTATTGTGTTTTGTTATCCTGATTAGATTAGAGTGCTAGTGAATATATAGCGCAGATCAAATTCCCCTGTTGAAAAACTGTTGTCTATAGTATCTGTATCTCCTGATGAAAAGTCTGTGTCTTTGGCAACCCTTTGACTGGGTGGCAGTTTCATACTAAGTGGCTGCAGGGTGTCAATTATTTGCGCGTAACTCGACACTTCCTGCGAAAGCAACTTCAACTTTGAAATGAATAATGAAGCAAGGCATTCTGTTTTTGGTCACATTGCCATATAGGAGCTTAAACTGGTTTTCAAGAAGCTTTCACAGTGTCCAATTATAACAAAACGAGGGTTAAGGAAATGGTGTCACTGCAGGATCACATGTTATAGTGTGACTACCTCGTATGTCTTTTATGTAAAGCACTCTGGAGGCCCTGCTGTTAGTTGCATGCTATACAACGATAATTATGCAGTTCCCCTCATTAAGGTGCGCTTTGGCAGACTTGCATCATCGAGAATCCTGTTGAGGAATTAAACAAGCCACGCTCACTTGCAAGTAAAGGAATATGTATTTTGGTTGTTACAAAAAGGAGCTGCCAAAGGAATTTTTTTTATACTTGGTACAGCTCCCAGTTTTAGGATGCCCGAGTTATTCTGGCGTGCTAACTTTTAACTTATCAGCTGAAAGACAGGCTACAGAAGCAGGTGTGCTGCCAGCATTAGCGATGATGTCCTACAGTGCTTGAAGTTCTCACAAGTTTTCTAAGAGTTGCAGTAAAAATAAATCAATGAACAGTTTTTTTTTTTTTTATTATCAACAGGCTAAACTGCATAATGCCTTGTAATGTATAACTTATTTTCATTTATCCATTAGTTTAGTGGGTGCCTCCCATTTCTGCACTGTTAGTTTACATCATCCGTTCTCTTCATCTTCACCCCCCCTCAGAGGTGGTTGAGCATAGCTGCAGCATTACATCCCTCATGCTGGGGGAGACGTTGCCTTCCATCACCCGGGACATGGACACCTATACCTACCGCCTGCCCATCGGAGTGTGTGCCGGTATCGCCCCGTTTAACTTCCCCGCCATGATTCCAATGTGGATGTTCCCTATGGGGATGGTATGTGGCAACACCTACCTGATGAAGCCCTCTGAGCGCGTCCCAGGATGCACCATGCTCCTGGCCAAATTGCTCCAGGACGCCGGAGCACCAGATGGCACACTAAACATCATTCACGGCCAGCATGATGGTGAGTGTGTGTGTCTCCCTCTTCATTCAGAAGCACACAATCTGTGTGTGTGTGTGTAATAACCAATGGAAAAAGGTCCATGGATGATTCACACACTAATCATATACCCACTGGCAATATGTAGATGGCTAAATTTCCATAAAATGTGCAGCCCTATATCTGTAAGTAATTTATGAGTGTTTGAGGAAATGGATCACTGTATTCGAGGCCTTTGTGCTCTTATGTTGCCTTACGGGTGCAGCAGCACAGATGAAAAATGGAGGATTTACAGTACCCGTTTGTATCTTTGTGTAGCGGTGAACTTCATCTGTGACCACCCGGCCATCAAAGCCATCAGCTTTGTGGGCTCCAACACTGCTGGAGAGCACATCTACACGCGGGGATCCAAAAACGGCAAGAGGGTGCAGTCCAATATGGTACGCCCTAACTCGCAGTCCACATGTTGACATCCTCAGACTAAATATACTGTTTTAACATTCAGGAGTATCAGTCTCATGAAGCTTAAATAGTTTTTTGCCATAATAACCCACTTATTAATCACTTCTATGGATAAAAAAAACAAACATGGAGCAAAGCGATTATCAGTCTTTTACCAAGACAACTCTGTGCTTATCTGTCAATCACAGATGTTTGTAACCTGCGTGACGAGCCCTGCTCTACAGTCTAACTGCAGAGAACCCCCTACTGAGCCGTGTCCTACATTTTTCATTTATAGGGTGCCAAGAACCATGGTGTGGTGATGCCTGATGCCAACAAAGAGAACACCATCAACCAGCTAGTGGGCGCTGCTTTCGGAGCAGCTGGCCAGCGCTGCATGGCTCTCTCCACGGCTATTTTTGTCGGCGAGTCTCGTGACTGGCTCCCAGAGCTGGTGGAGCGCTCCAAATCACTGCGCGTCAACGCAGGTAACGTCAAACTTAACTGTGTCAACGCAAAGTGAAAATGTCTTCGCTAAACATTTTGATATTAAGTGTGGCATGATGCCGGCTTTTTTGTTGTTGTTGTTGTTGTTATGATGGACACGATTGTGTCCTGTAGGCGATCAGCCTGGGGCAGATGTGGGTCCCCTGATCTCTCCTGAAGCCAAGGCCAGGGTGGAGTTTTTGATCCAGAGTGGGGTGGATGAGGGTGCCAAGATTCTGCTGGATGGGAGAAATGTCAACGTCAAAGGATATGAAAATGGAAACTTTGTAGGACCCACCATCCTGAGTAATGTGACGGTGAGATTTGGTGCAGAGGCAGACATGGCTGCTGTTTTTAACAGGCGCCATGGCGTATTTGTGTTAAATGCACTAAAAGCACTTCTTGCCAGTCATCTCCATTCATTGCTTTAACACCCTAAAGTGTGTACATACTGGTACATTATGTACTGTTAATAATGCCTTGTGGAGTTCTTGTCGCAGAGGATGTGAAACACTGGAGGAAACTCTGACGTGATCGTTCTGCTGCGCTTTCCAGCCGGGCATGAAGTGTTACAAAGAGGAGATCTTCGGACCTGTGCTTGTCGTCCTGGAGGCTGAAAATCTCGACGAAGCGATTTCTCTCATCAACAATAACCAATACGGCAACGGCACCGCCATCTTCACCACCAACGGAGCCACAGCGCGCAAATACACACACGAGGTGGACGTTGGTCAGGTGAGACACACTTTTACAAGCGCTGAATAAAAGCACGCTGGATATTGTTTGTCAATTTTAACACGATTCCCTGAACACAGCTCTGTCAGGGTTTTAAAATAAAATGTCACCTTTTGCTTTATTTTAGTCCTCAGTAATTCACCTGTGTGAGACTTTGATGGTGACAGTGTTATGCTTAAAGACAGGAAACAGACATAGAATTCATGTGAAGTGTGACTATTAATTGTAGCTCGATGGCTCAAAGGAATGGTGTTATAATGTATTCTTATGAATCTAAGTTCCACCCTTGTGGAAATGTCTGTGCGTTTATTAGCTTTTATTAGCGGTAATCTCCCCATCTCTCTTCTATTGAATGCTTGTTTTGAAAGGATTTTATCATGACCAGTATGAACCGGAGAAATGATTACATGAACCTATCCTTCACCTTCAAGACTTTTTAAAAAAATGTCTTTTACGCTGTATTTGCTCGTTTCTTTACTGTAATCGTCACATTATCAACTGGAAATTGTCAGTTATCACCTGCCAATACATAGAAATTATGTCAAAATTGCCATATTGGCAGGTTTATTTTCATATACAAGAAATGCGTCTTGGTGATTAGTGCGTAACGATAAACACAGTGCAATAATGGACATAATAATAGGAAAATGTACAATAGAATAAACAAACAAATTAATGGTATGTTCAAATACATCGTTGTCAAAGTGTCAAGTGAGTATTTAATGGCGGAGTTGTGCAGGGATATGTAAATGTCTGTATCCTGGAGCTGTCAGTCAGTGGGGGTGCCGGTCTCTTTCAAACCTGTTAATGCAGCAGGAGACAATTTGCAAGAGTTGTCTAAATTGTGTGTGTGCATAATTAGTCTTTGACTGTGCAATTTAAAAATGTATAACAGACTTCTCATGCAGATGGATGATAAATTAATTCTGCACAACTGGGGAATTAACTGTCCACGTCTCCCTCGCTTCACTCTGTAGTGTATATGCGTAAAGATGAATATGATATTGATCCGCTAAGACCTGGCTTTAAACGTACTGCGAGGTTGTGTCAGATGAATTACATGATGCACGAGCAGTTGGGTATGATTTGTTAAAAATTGACAATAATTCCATATGATAAGCATTTTCTGAACGTGTGGTGTGAATGCTGAAAAACAATGCTGGTTTAAATGCATAAGAATGTGATGGATTGGTAATTGCTTTAAAAAAATAAAATAAAATTGGTAGGAAATGAGTTTAATATGAATTACATCGAAAAGCTGAAAAATACGATAATGTTTTTAATTAAGTATCTTGTATTTAATTAACGAGTGTATAAACCATTTATTGCATTGCCAGAAATCATGGCTCCATTGTGTGAGAGACATCTGTCTATATTGTGTTAGTTTGTCCATATCTTCCTAATGTGTGTATGCCTTTGTACAGATTGGCGTCAACGTGCCCATCCCCGTCCCTCTCCCCATGTTTTCCTTCACCGGCTCCAGAGACTCATTCAGAGGAGACAACAACTTCTACGGCAAGCAGGTAAACAACAACAAGGCGTGTTGGCTCATTAGAAATGACTCTGCATCAAAATAAACATTTGTGAACTCGGGTAATTGACACTAGAGCTGTCTCTTTCCCACCAGGGCATCCAGTTCTACACTCAGATCAAGACCGTGACTTCACAGTGGAAGGCCGAGGACGCCACTGTGACGAGCCCAGCCGTTACAATGCCAACCATGGGACGCTAAAATCATCAGCACATCCAGCATAACCTTGAGAGACATCTCATATGCCTTAAGATGAAGCCTGTGGTGTAAGGAGGGGAGGAGGGTGGATTATTATTAGTTGGTGATTTCTTTTATTTGTATCTTCAGCCATCCTTAACAATGTTGTTGCACAAACGCAAGCAAATGCAAACTACAGGAGACTCTGGGGATGAGCTGCACTGAAGCAATGAATGGGGTTTGTTGTGTTTTGCACCCGTTTTGCCTCCTGTTCATGTCCGGTCCTGACCAGGTGGACTACGGATGTGAGCCACCTCCCCTTATTTTCTGGTGTTGCATTTATCTGAACCTACAGTAGAGTTAAAAAAAAGGATCAGGGATTTTACATGTTGAAGCAATGACCCCACATGTCTTCCACCATTATCCTGTTTTCTTTCTCTTTTTTGTAGCTTGTTTTGTTTATCAGAGCGTTGTGTGGATACTTGGTAAGAAGATGTCAAAGGAGCAAATACTACACTAGAACAAGAGCAAACCTTTTCTCTGCTCTGCTGGTAAAACGGAAATAATGGTAATAGTAATAATTGTCCTCCCTATATGTATTATATCCTACTGTCCAGTGTCGGGCTAACGTGGGGTTTCTGTACATTATTGAGAGGTTCAAGGGTTTTGTACTGTGTTGTTGGAGTGATTGTTTTATTCTGGTCATGGACGATGTACAAGCTACATCGACGTGCTTTACGTGACATCTGACATTCTCTATAAACCATCATGATGAAACACTATGTGCTGAACATATTTCCACTCAAATTATGAGCTACGGTAAATTTAGTCACCGAGACTATTTGTGATTGTAGATTAAAAGATGACACGGTTGTACTTCAGTGTTCACTGTTCGAATAAAGCCACAATAATTTGACTATATTGAATTCTGCTTTGTGTTGAAACCGTCCCCCGCTTGTGTTACAGTCCAATGCGTTATTCATGACACATTAAAGCCGACATGTTGGCACGCGCTTCTAAATAATGCCTAATTAACTTCAGAGACGAGAAGGAGTTTAAATGTTTGAACTTGTTATTCTGGTTCATCAACACAGCCTGTAATTTGAGCTGAAAGCGACCCACTGTGTGTGTTTTTGTTTTTGTTTTTTGGCGCTCCGTTTCGTGTGCGGCATGTTTTTGTTTCACTCTGGACGTCCTCCTGTGAAACGTGCGCGAGACCGAAAACTACTTCCATCACGACGCCGGTGACGTCACCACTCCGCGAGACGAGAGAGGAGTGTTGTCGGACGTCCGTCATGGTGAGCTCCGAGTGTTTGTCGGCGTTCAGAGAGCACGCAAATAAGTCTGCTGACGTTACAGATATATCTACTTCGTTTTAATTGCTTTTTTTTAAATATAGGGTGGGGGTTATAAAACTATAACGTGCGGCTGTTAGCGAACGATAACCAGCTTGTTAACAAACTTCACCGGCTAGCTTTGCTTAACGTAGCATTTACGCAAACTGACGTCGTACGTAACGTAACGTCAGTTGGCTTTGTGGCTTGTCAATCAATACGACGCCAAATAGCCGTTTAAATATACTTCACCTTAATGGCACTGAAACCCAAAAAATAACTGTATGGGTAACGTTTTATTTTGGAAAAACGTGTTGTAAAGTGTATAAAGGAGTGACAACGAGAGATACGTATTGAGTAGACGTTATCTTTTAGTCACACAAGTTAACTGCCGGTTTTGTAGAAGTTGGTTTGTGTTGTTCATTCTGTTAATGTTGAAGTGAAAGTGGGTTCATTACAGTTATAACATTAACATTGTCCACTTTTTATATTTTTACATTGGTTGTCAAATGAGGCAGCCACAGAAAGATCCAGTCTGAAAGTATCCTAAAACACCAATAGCTATTTAACAAATAAAACAAACGCATTTAATTACGACATTCATACGACTTTTATAAAATCAGAGTTTCATGAAACTCTTAACACATTTTTAACACATTTCTATAGTGTCGAAATATGGCTCATATGCCCAGTGATGATCACAAAATACTCTTTGTTTCCAGTGTAAAAGTCTCTCGGACAGCCTTGTTTGCACGATTTGTTCATATTCATAAATACTGGTGCGTAATCATCCAGCAGTGAGAACAGCCCACAGTCTTAGTTGCATGTGTCTGTCCTTTCAAGCCATCAAACCAGCAAGTTATCCATTGTATTACGCAATATGAGTGAATCATCCAAGATCTTCCTTCTCCAAGAGCGACACACTTTCCTTGTTTTGGCCAATCTGGAGCCACAGCTTTACTTTACATTAACACAAATCAGTTGGGACCTCAGAAAAACCATAGTCCACACTGCCAGACCTTTAAATACATGCTCTACTTACGTACAGATGCAACACTTTTCTTACCCACAAACCGGTTCTATCAATTCACAAGGCCTGGTGTAGTTTGATGTTTAGCTTTAAATTAGCAAAAATCCAGGCCATTATCTCATGCTCAGCTTCTGAAGCATTTCAGTGATTAATAAATCATAAAGGGGTGTGTTTTCTTCTTGAAGGGTATCAAAACTCAAATGAATCTAAAAAGAATATCATGAAACAATACACAAGAAGATATAGCAGAGCTGCTGATTTTACAGCAGAGATCAGATCACAGCGGTGACACGCAAATGATGAGAATACTGGAGAGAGGAAGATACTGAAGAGGAGATTCTACATTTTCCTTCACATTTTCTGGGACTGTCATGTTGTAGCATGTCCATACATATTTTTGTAACTTGCTTCACTTAAATGCCTTAACTGTAGATCTTCAATTTGAATTCACGGGCAGCAAAATTCACAGGCATCTGAGTTTTGTTGAGTTTTGTTGAGACACGAGTTGCCGCATATCGATCAAAAGATCAAAGGATTCAAGTCCACTAAATTAAGTCAAACATGGTGTTGATGTGATGTTTTTCTAAATGCACCACAGGAGTCGACTCAGCAGGTAGAGAGAGGTTGATTTTCTTTTGGGTTCGTCTCTTGTGGTTGGTCGGACAGTGTGTCGTGGGTGTGGTCTATTATAAATAACCGTTGCTTCTCACGCCTCCGTGCTGTAATTGACCATCTCCCAAAACCAGTTGGCATCAGTTTAAGCTGCTGCTTGTGAGCATCTCAATGGAATAGTAGCTTTTACAGTGCTCTGACTAGAAAACCTCTGCTATTTGTCTTTTGGTTAACTTCCTCCAGAGTGAAGATGAAGCTCACCGTGCCACTTCCGCTCCTGGTGCTGCTCGCCGTTGCGGGGCCGAGCCGAGCCAAGGCCAAGAACTCCCTCCTGGACTTGACCGACGTCTTTGGGGGCATCCTTCCCAGACTCAGCCGGCCGGCGAACCACAGCCGCATCTTCTACGCGGTGATGTTTGACGCAGGGAGCACGGGGACGCGCATCCATGTCTACACCTTCATCCACAGTGACTCAGGTGATTATATCGGGCTCATTCATGTGACCTGCTTTCCCTCTGCTCTGTTACACGCGTTATGAAGTGAACTCACGCTGACAAACAGGTCGAATCACACTACACTCAAGTGTTTACCGCAGTCAGGGCACTGTGTAATGTATTTACATGTCCTGGGATCAATTGATTTACAACGCACATTAAACGTACATGGTCCTCACAGCCTTCTTGTTTTTACCACAGGAGACATAAATTACACTTGACTTCATTCACTTCTGAAGAGATAATCCTATTCTGTCTTGAATACGGGGATATATTCTGCATATGTATGCAAAGCAGATTTAGGCCTTTTAATGCTTTTAATAGCTGCTGCATATTTGATGTGGGTGGATCTTGTATTATTTATTTTTTACATTTTTCTTTTTTTTAGAGGAGCTGCCTATTTTGGACAATGAGATGTTCCACTCCATAAAGCCTGGGTTGTCAGCATATGCTGACTCCCCCGAAATGGTGAGTTCACTGTCAAATCTGATCAATTATCTTGAGCTGAAGGACAAGGTCCGCTGGCTCTACATTGTGTTCAGACAAACGCTGCCAGTATTCTCCCTCTGCGGGGGAATCACACCACGAATAAAAGTAGGAAGTGAGAAAAAACAACAAAAACAAAAAACGACAAACAAGCAAATATAATCAAGCGGCGTAATGTGCAACGCATCAAAGTCTTCTCTCGGCTCTAACTCATCACCCTGTTTGTCAAAAGGCCGCTCTGACCGTTGTCTGTTTTTATTTGTGTTGTTCTTAAAGGCCGGACACACAGTGAGGATGCTGTTGAAGGTGGCCAGGAAGACGGTGCCTCGTCTGGAGTGGAAGAGAACGCCGCTGGCCCTCAGAGCCACAGCCGGACTCCGGCTGCTGCCCGCGGGTAAAGCCCGGGTGCTTCTGGAGCAGGTACGAGAGTGCTCCGGTACGCGGAGACACGACGCGCTGTCGAGCCCTTTGCGAAGTGGAGAGTGCAGCTCTTCATCATCGGGGAGTTGCGAGGCGCTGCGTTGTCTGACAACACTCTCAGGGAAAGTGCAGCCTCTTATCCGGGGGGGGTGAAGTAGCAGGCAGCGGCGGCGGCGGTGAAAGAGCGTTTTTCAGTGTTGTGGCGCGTCGACGAGAGAAAACGTATTGTTATCGAAGTGGTGTGAGCTTAGTGCGGACGGCTCTTGTGGAGGGGATAAGGTAGTAATGGATGGCCCCGGGGCACCTTGGAAGATAAATGATACTTTATTAATCCCCCTGAGGGAATTAATTAATCCCTTCAAGCGGAGGAGGGCACCTCTGGATGAGCTACCATTCCAGTAGATAACGTTAAGGCCATTTCTCTGCTGCTTTTCCACGGCGCCCTCGTGCTCTCTCTCTCAATCACTCATATCCCCCCCCCCCTCTCTCTCCCTACACTCTTCCTCCACAGGTTCAACATGTGTTTGATGAATCTCCGTTTTTGGTCCCAGACGACAGCGTCAGCATAATGAACGGCACGTATGAAGGTAACGTCGGGCCCCCAGACGAGCAGCACATCCGTCAGCTGTCGCGGCCGCCTCGCGTTCTCTTCTGGAGGTGGCATCCATGATCCGGCTGCCCTACTTTGTGCGCCGAGCAATTTCTTTAAGACGCGAACAACGAATTGCGGTCTTTTGTGATGACACTTAAGAAAAATGAAAATTGCTCTCCCCCACAAAGTTGTTTGTGAACCTTAAAAGTCTGTCATTAGGCGGCGGGGAAAATTGGTGTTATTGTCTGTTGCGTCACCGTGTTATTGATTTGTCAGCGTTTCAGCCTGGTTTTCTCCAGCGCCGTGCCTCTTACTCACGTGTTTGTGTGTGTTTGTACATGCTATCTCTCACACCGTTGTAATTTCTGGGGGAAATTAGTCGTCAGCGTTTCTAAATATGTACTCGTGTTCCACCTGAAATATCTGTTCATTGGTTTGCAACTCTCTTTAATTTAGGGATCCTGGCGTGGATATCTGTGAACTATCTGACAGGTGAGTACTGTAAAGTCTTTTTACAGCCCCCGCTTCACATATTCAAACTGAATGCACACCAATATGAATTCGTCGCCCTAGAGGTGGGTAGCTCTGATTTTTATCAGCCTCTGTATCAGGATTTTATCCTTTTTTTTTGCGAGCACAGTCTGTGTCAAATAGGGCTTTTGAAGATAGCATCTAAGGTGTGACTGATTAGCTCCTCTCTGTTGGCTGCTGGATTAAAGTGGGAACTGTTTTCAGGTCACCTGAATGCACACACCAAAAAGACAGTGGGGATCTTGGATCTGGGAGGAGGATCCACGCAGATCACCTTCCTGCCAAAACACAGGGTGAGTTGTTTTTTGTTTGTTTGCACACTTAGAGATTTCTGTGCAAAGGAAACTCTGCAGTGATTCCTCACCCACTATGTCTTTCATGCTTCACTGCAGAAGACCATTGAAAGTGTCCCGGTTGATGATTACGTTGCCAGATTTGGCATCTCCAACACATCGTTCGAATTGTATACTTACAGGTAACTGATTTGTTGATTAATGCACGTCTCATGAGATGTATATGAATCTTGTATTTGATTGCATGAGGACAATCCTTGATAAAAAATCTCTGTTAACAGTAATTTTCATTTGTTAAAAAGAAAAAAAATGGCCTCCACTTAAATGCCACTGACTTTATTAACTTTGTAACTTCACTTGCTTTAGCTTTTATAATTGGGGGAAACTTCTATTATCTGTTTATTCATGAGGACGTGAGCGGTTCGTGACATCATTTAGTTCGACCTATTTTCAGAAGTACTTGCTCGTCACGCACACGCTCTGCTCCTGGTGGCTTTCGTAACTGTGTCTCCATCCCTTTTGACTTCATCCAGTTACCTCGGAAATGGACTGATGGCAGCCCGACTGGCCACGCTGGGCGCTCTGGGCGCAGAAGGTGAGGAGAAAGGTGCCGCGCCGCCATTAGCTGCGGCGTCGGTGTCGTTCGCTGTGAGCGTGTCTCTGAAAAATACTGAGACACAACCGTGAGTCAGTTTCTCCCGAGTGTTCTCTCGGGTGTTGTTTCCTTCCCGCACCTTTCTACAAACACCGAGTGGAGGAGGTAACAAGAGAGAGATGTTTGTGTTTTTTTTCGTTACTGGGATGTACTTTCAAGTCTTTCTCTCTCATAAACAATTGGAGTGAGACCCTGAGATGAATCACCGAAAGGGCTTCAGAGGAAATCGTGTTAGTGAGTCAGACTCACGCCGCGCTGACCGGTTTGCGAAGCAGTTAGAGAGCGAGTTTGACGATCAAGAGAGTGACGTGTGTGTGTGTGCTCCTGACAGGGCTGGAGTGGCGCGTTTTTAAAAGCGCCTGCCTGCCGAAGAAGTTCATGGACGAATGGAGTTTTGGGGGACAGACCTATCGAGTGAGCGGCGACCCAGACGGTACGACCCCGTTACCTTAAAGTGTCATCAGTCTGTTGAGTAAAAGCGAAGCTAGTGTACGAGGGAATTGTTTCGCTTTGAATTTAAACTTGAGGATTGTCAGACGACAAATGTTCAGAGTAAATCAGAGGATGTGAATGTTTTGTGACCATAAACAATCATCTGCGTTTATTAGTCGTCCCTAAACCGAGTGTAGAGTAATCGATGTGTTGATTTTGTTCCTCAATTTTGAATCATGCAAAAGCACCACTTAAAAAATAATTGTTTACTGGAGATGTGTTCCACTTTTTCTTGTTAAGGAAATAAGTTATTCAGCATGAAAAAGGCATTAAAGAAAAAGACAAACACAGTTATGTTTCCAAAGCCCATTAAAATAGACTTGACTCTAATTACACATCATGTCATAATGTGTTTGTTTTTCTTCCCACAGAAGACGTGTACTTGACTCCACTGTCTCCGTTTCTTCTCCAGGTAACGCCGGATACAAGCTTTGTTATCAGGAAGTGCTGAAGGTGGTGAAGGGGATTATTCATCAGCCGTATGAGCTGGAAGACAGCAATGTGTTCTATGCATTCTCCTATTACTTTGACAGAGCTGTGGATGCGGGCCTTATCGGTGAGTACACACACACACACACACACACGGTACACACCTTCCATAATTATACAGACCTAGCAGGACGATATTATCCAAGCAAGGCAGAAGCAGGGAAGTGTGAGTCATCTGCACCCGTCTCAGTGGAGCTGCAGCGCTTAGAGGTGTGTAGTTATCAGAGCTGAAAGGGCACGCGCTCCTTTTATTAGTATTATGGAAATGTGCAGGCGGATCTAGCTCCTTAATGAACGCCGTAGCATTTAAAAGGTGTGGGAGGTGACCCCCGATGACCTCCCGTTGCAGACGGGGTCCGAGGAGGGGCGCTGGAGGTCAGAGACTTCAAGAAGAGAGCCAAAGAAGGTGAGGCGGGCGCAGCGACGCATCCTCGCTCTGACAGCTCTGCGCTCAAAGACGCGGTCGCGCATCTCAATACCTGAAATCGGGCGCGTTCAACCTCACAGATATCGATTATCTTTTGCGTCTGCTCAGTGTGCAAGGAGATGACCGAGCACCCTCCCGTCGGCTCCTTCCTGTGCATGGACATGACCTACATCACTTGTCTGCTCAAGGACGGATTCGGCTTCAAGGAGAGCGCCGTGCTGCAGGTGAGCGTCACGCGGCGCCGCCGGGTTCAGGGCCTCGAGTTGTTTTTAGAGGAGGAAACGGTGGGAAAGACACAGGAACATTTTACTAAAGGTTGCACGTTATTGTACAACATGACTTTTTACGACATACTTAACTGACTTTATGACTTCTATACTTTTTATGACATACTATAAATTTTTTTTTCAAAGTTTGACATACTTTTTTATTAAATTAATTAACACACTATTGCTTTTTTTTTACAAGATATTATAGTATGACTAAAAAAAACACGATATACTATATATATATTTTTTGACATACTATGACTTGAAACGTTTTTACAACATAATATTACTTTTCATTATACTGTCTTAATTACATTTTATGGCCTACTATATACTTAGATTTTTATTCCTTTGACTATTCAAATGTTTTTTTCAATATAATACTTTGACTATATACTGTTATTACGTTGTACTGTCTTTTCTAAAAAACCTTCTTCCGATACACTACACAACTTTGTAAAATAAATAAAACCTTGACTGGTGCTTTTTCCGCGACATACTTTTCATATATATTTTGTACACAATCCATCACAAAAGTTAATAGAAAAAGTAAATTCTACACAATGTTTCGGTTACTTTTTTTATTTCAATAAATACAAAAGGCATTTTGAGTGATCTGCTGCTTCCCTTCCTCCTCCACCCTTCCAGTTGACCAAGAAGGTGAATAACGTGGAGGCGAGCTGGGCTCTGGGCGCCACGTTGGACCACTTCCACGACCTGAAGATCCACTGAGGCGGAGGAGGGACCGGACGCCGCTCCTTCAGGTGGCGCTGCATTACAAAACACACGACCCAGACGGCCGCCGCTTGCTCCATCAGGACAGCGCTAACATGAGTAATTCTGAATTTCTCTTTAAAAAAAAAAAAGAAATTATTCTCAAGTGTAATATATCGAGCTGTAAATGAGCAATCGTCTTACTCAGAAAACAAAGTGAAGCACTGGAGGTTGACATTTGAGTGGGATGTGACCAATAACACACTTAATGCAGCTTTGGGACTTCCTGGAGTCAGTTTTTTGCGTTTCCATCGGGCCGATTCAAGCTCCTTCAGTGCGTCGGTGGCTGCTAATCATGTGTTTTGTAGTTAGTAATAAGGATAAATGAGGTTACACACGTGTCTGGTACATTAAAATGTGACAGCATTTCAACAATTGGCATTTTAGAAATAAGTTATTTTTCATCACTCCACGTTAACCTCACAATGATTAATGTACACGATCATCATATATTTTCATAAACTTCTTAAAACCCGTCTCAGTATTTCTTTGGGAGTATTTTTCAAAAACTTTAAAGGAAAAAAAAAAAAAGGTTTGTACAAACTTTCAAAATAAAACCATCATCGGTTGATAATTACAAATATCTACAGGAGGTGAAAAAGTCAGTGATTCATCTCTTCGGGGGACTTAAACATCCGTCAGTGTGCGACGATCCTCGTGGCCTAAAGCAGCGCCACCACGTGGTCGCCGTAGGCGTGGCCTTCGCTCGTCATGGTCACCAAGTCGTGTGGCTGAGAGAGAATGATCACAGAGTCTGCAGAGCCTGAAGGGACAAGAGAGGAAACAGTCAGTCTGCACGCACCTACAGTCACGAGAAGAAACTAAACAAAGCAGCAAAACCTCACATTCAGGACCCTGGAAACAACTTCGTTGATACATAACCTCAACGATGAATTCGTTATCAAACATGTTCTTTGGGGCCGAGACTACGAAAATGTTTGTCCTTCATTTTCTGCAAGCTGGTTACACCCAGTTATGTTTGTATTAACGCTGACGGGCCACATTATGGAGATAAAACGTGAAGGACGTGCAAAGAAACCCACGAAATACTGAGGCTGAGGAAGTATTCAGACCAAAGGGGGGGTTGAATATTTATATTTTGAATATTTGTCCTTAGAATATTCCATATTTAAATGGTAAATTATTTCATATAACAAATATAATTGTTATAATATTTATAAATAAATAATATAAATGATTATTAATAATGAAATTATGAAGTTCTGGATCACAGAATATCAGTCAAACTATTATCCCATTAACAATAATAATATTTCATGTGTAAATTGGAGAAACGGCCCAGAAAATGATGTACATCGCTTCACAGGTCGATAAATGTTACAACCTTGTATATTAACATGCGTCGGCCTTTACAGGCATCAGATATCATTAAATATTTACACGGAGGCTCTTGTGAAATAAACAACGTGGGACCGATAACCCACTGAAGTAGAAAATCTGCATCATGCGACGAAATATTGATGATTCAAAATAAATCACCGACGTTTTTCAGAACTTATGTTGCATCGGAGTCGAATAGAGACGCATAAGTTTCTTTAACAGGAGTGAAGTAAAGACGCCCACCTGGTGACCTCAGCATGGCGTGGTGGAGATTCATGGGTTCGACGGTCGTCGTGGTCATGGTGACCAGACCGACCCCGTTTTCGCCGTCCGCCTCCAGCAGGCTGCTCTGCGTCAGCGCCTCTCCTGTGGAGCACGCAAACCGTCTTCAGTTCATGTGCGACGAAATCAAAAATCTGCTTATCGCCGACTCCTAAGTGCCTTTGACACTCGTGTGAGTTTCTTTTTTGGATTCTCGGGACTGTAGTTATTCCAACAGAGACGGATATTTAATTATTCATCCAGTCAACCATCTGTTTTTGAAGCCACGTCGTTCCTTTTTGCTTTTACTTTAAAGACGAGCTTCTTTGGAAAGCGGGGGGGGGGGGCTGACCCGAATAAATCTGCTGTTTGTAATTCTCACTTTGGCAGCGTTTCCTCTGTGGTGATTCCCCGCTGCTACTCAAATACTACAAGGAGTCTGCTCCCGTGGTTTCACGGCAATAACATGTTGATTTAAACCAATTTTGTACAATTAAGACTATATGTTAGGACGTAGAGAGATCATTGAGACACTTTTTTGAAATGGATACTACAAAAAAGACATTTGAGTGAGGAAGGAGAAGCTTCAAGACATGATGGTGAGTTAATGTGCCATCACGACTTGGTGAACATACTTTTTCATGACAAGTCTGACCCCTGAACATCTTACAATCTTATTTCCTGCAGAAGCGCAGTGCTTTTTTTTGTGTTTTTTTTTTTTTTTTTTTACAGAGATATGCGTCGAAAGCGATTCAGCTTGCTGGGGCCCCGAAGAATAAAAATGTAAATGATAAACTTTTAAGTGCTTTAAAGTCCATTAATTATTCAGGAAATGTTCCGAAATGCAACTTAAAACCAACACTATCTCCGTGCACATTTTAAAATGTATGGGCAGCTTGAAGCTACATAATACCAGGGATTAGCATAACCACCTACTGCACTGTGTGTGTGTGTGTGTGTGTGTGTGTGTGTGTGAGAATGAAAGATAATGCGAGTGAGGAGGAGAGAGAGCGAAAGAGACCTGTTTCTCGGCTTTCGCCGCCGAGCCCCTCCTCGCCGTGTCTCTTCCTCATGTGGACGTTTCTGCTGCCGGACTGGGAGAAAGTCTTCCCACAGATCCCACAGTGATGCGGCTTCTCGCCTGGTGGAAAACACACACACACACACACACACACACGCGTTGACGGGTCTCTTTCCAAGACACGTGACAATATATATTTATATATATACGTACTGCACTCGATTACAACGAGCAGCGCTCACAGCTGTCCAGCTGTCGGCTCGTCCCCACTCACCAGAATGCACCAGCATGTGTTTTCGTAGACTGGAATACTCCGCAAAGGATCGCCCACAACCATCTGCTTCGCATAGAAAAGGTTTCTCCCCTGGGAGCAGCCACCCACCACACACACACACACACACACACACACAGTTAAACCCAACAATATTAGGACTTAAAGTAGTAAATTGTGGATCCCACGGTGACAGCTGACCTATTTTGATGCACTAAAACGTGACAAATGTAAGATAATTCCGGCCGACTAAGTGGATATTACGGCCCGTGGAAAGGCGCTCTGGCAGACATAAGGGCACGATATAAACGCCGTATAGTGTAGATCGCCCCGGAGATAGATGAACGCAGACTGTGAGACGGGCTATCAAAAAAAAAATCTTAATGTCACCCTAAATAAAATATGACAAGAGAACAGTTACTCATTACAGCAGTGAAACGGAGGCGCCAGAGCTGCTGACTCCTCCAATCTCCGGCCATGACTGCACGGAGGAAGCATTAAACGAGAAGGAGTCAAATGGCCTGAGTCAGTTATTGCTTCCAGCGTGTTTTGGGCCCTTCATAGGCGAGGATCTCTTGCACCTCCCCCTCCTCCTCCTCCTTTCCCACCTGTGTGTATGCGTCTGTGGTTCTTCAGGTTTCCGGCCGTGGTGAACTTCTTGCCGCAGTTCTTCTCCTTGCAGGTGAAGGGCTTCTCCCCGTTGTGCGTCCGCATGTGAACCTGCAGCCTCTGCAGCACGTAGAAACTCTTCCCGCAGCCCTCGGCGCCGCACCTGAACATCCGGTCGTTCCTGAGAGCCCGAGACAACCACACAAAAACAACGAAACGAGCGTCAGTGTCTCCCCGTGCGAGGCAGCCTACCACAAGGTCAGACGAGGACGACCGCAAATAGGAGTTTTCCGACGGGGACATTGAGAAGGATCCTGCAGGATTCCTTCTCAGACGAGTAGTTTGGATAAAAGGCATAATTATCTCATCTAGAAGGAATAGAAGAGGTTCTTTTTTTAAATGTTAAATGTTGCGTTTTCATTCAATGATAGCTTTAACATTTCTATTAACAGCTCAGATAATTGCAAGTGTAACCACTCGAATGAAAAGCTGTACGCAGCTTAAATTATTATTTTTCTATCTGGGGAAATTGATCCTCAAAATCCAGGACTCGCACAGGTTGACGCTTTGGAAACAGGCATCCTGTTGGAACTGCTGCCTGAATCCATTATCTTACTCATCGCGTGTGTGTGTGTGTGTGTGTGTGTGTGTGTGTGTGTGTGTTGTGCTACCTGTGTGTTTTGAGGTGGTATTTGAGATGAGCGGGCCAGGTGAACGTCCTGCAGCAGCCCTCAAACGAGCAGCGGAGGATCTGCTTGGAGAGGGGGCGGCTGGACCGAGACTGCAGCTCCCGCTTGTCCTCGTCTGCTGTCAAACTGTGTGTGAGATCGCCTAGGCAACAAGGGGGTGGAAAGTGAGCAGAAAACAATTTAAAAAAAAGAAAAAGAAAGAAAAGGAGTGCGAGGTGGCCGGTGTCTGGAGCCAATCATCTTGGTACCGACTGAGACCCGCCAAACAACTGCAGCCTCCCCCCCCCCCGACCCCCCCCAAAAAAAGCACAAAAAAAAAAAAACACAGCCGAAGCGGAATGCAATCACTCCCTTTTCACCTGCTCGGACGCCCCGCTGTGAATGCATTTAACAGGTCCAATTCTGCTTACAGCGTGCAGCCAGTAATGCCTCTATAACGGATACCCCACCGCTGAGGGAACTCGTCTAATCTAGAGCCGGTTAGTGGGAGGGCGGCCGTCACACTGGCTCAGATAGCAGAGTTTTAGTCCCACACTGAAACCACTTTACAGTCTGCTGCAGACATTTTATCCAACAGTGGACAAATTATTTTTACACTCCTTAGCCGGTGCACACGCTCAGAATAAGACATTTTTCAGTGTCTCACAGTCTTTTTTACCTTTTGGGCACTTTGATCATGTCGAAAGCGTCCGCATAGTCGAGAAAACGTGATCTTACGCGACAGAAATATGAGAAATGTTGAGTAATCCTAATGAGGGAAGAGTCACAAACATGTTGATGTTACAGAGACAGGTTTGTGGTGGTGGAGGGCGCGAAGATGGGAGTAAACGTCTCTCATGTTATTTTTCTAACCAGGACCTGAGGGCTGCAATTCGGCCAAGCTCAAAGATCAGAGATGGAGCGTTGAGTCACGGTGTCCTGAAGGTTGTCGGCAATTTTTGTTTATCTATCAGGCAGCCGGCAGAAGGAAGTTAAAAGTGACTCCAGGTTTCATTTCCCACCGAGCTGTTGACCCACAACAGATCAGAGGAGATAGCGTCGGAGGTAAAAGAGCGAGAAGAGATCAAGAAAAACTGAGTAAGCAACACGTTGAGATACGAATCTGGGAACGCTCGACTAGCATGACGATATTTTAATGATTTCAACACTTATTATCATCCACAATTTGGTAACTTTTACAATCAATTGGGCCAAGTCATAGTGTAGTATTTCATAAAAAGTCATAGTATAGTATGTCAGTGTACTAATATTGTATATTATGTAATTTAAATGTCAGAATGGTAAAAGTATAGTATGTCATAATAACTGAAGTACAGCTCGTTACAAAAACGATATTGTATATAGTATGTCATAAAAATGTCAAAAAACAATTATAGTAGATGTACAATTGTAATTATGCAATGTACTGTATACAATTGTATGTATATGTTGGAAAAGGTCATCTTGTAATATATCTTAAACATATTTAAAAGTAATAGTATAGTCATTAAAATGTTAAAATGTTAGTGTAGTATGTCATTCAAATCTCATAATATAGTAAAGCCTGTCATTAAAAAAGAAAAATCATGATATTGTCCTAAAGAAAAAGTATGCGATTAAAATGTCCCAAAAAGATTATAATATGTGATAAAGTATATACTGTTTTTAAATAGTCATAGTAAGTAGCTCACATAAAAAGTTACAATATATAGTTTAACGAGATGTCAATCAGAAACATCATACTTTAGTAGTATCATAAACAAAAGGTCATAAAAAAGGTAATGGTATGTCATTAAAAAGACATTAAATGTCGTCAAAAACAAACCGATGCAGCAGCTTCTCTGCAGGTTCAGACCCCACGCGCTGCTGATGGCTCATGTGACGATTGATGCTTTACTTTTGAATGAGTCTCCACATGGTTATAAACTCTATATTCTTTATTCTCCTGATCTCGTGCGCGTCCTCTCTCGTCCGTCTGCTCGCTTCTCTCTCCTGACGTCTAACCTGCGTCCGTCTCTCGGACTCGTTCCCTCTCTGCATTAATCATAACACTAAATGCTCGTCAGAAACGCTGCGACAATAAGTGCAGAAGCACGATCAACGTCTCGCGATAATGTGCCGTTCAGATCTCCGCTGTCAGACTCGGAGACAAAGTTACAGAATTCATTTTGATGTGAAGACTTCTGATGAGAAGCGTCGAACACAGTTTCCGTCGGTGTTGATTAACTCCCGTTTTCATGTCGTCGCCGACCTCATTTCACATCTTTTCGGCGTTTGTTGCCTGCTGTTATCTCACAATAACGATGTGCAAGGTGTCTTAATTTCGTCAAGGTAGTAGTACAAGACCTCGAAGTGACTTTACCGTTGCCGCCGCTCGCCGCTCTGGCGTCCTGGCTGGCCTTGGCGTCTCTGGCGAGCTGCGCACGCGTGGCGGCTATTAGGCTGTCGTGCGCCAGCTCCTGTACCCGCAGGTACCACGGAGCGCTGCCGTCGATCCCGTAGTCCCCCGACGACACGCCCTCATCGTCGTCGTCCCCGGCGCCGTCTGCGGCGAAGATGAGGGACTCTGAGGAGGCTGTGATGCCTGAGAGGGGGGGAGAAGAAGAAGAAGAAGAAGAAGAAGAAGAAGAAGAAGAAGAAGAAGAAGAAGAAGAAGAAGAAGCAGAAGCGGGACAAGAACCAAAATTAAAATTAAAATTCGAAGCCAGCGCAACTTTCTGCATGATAGTCATCGAACGGCTTGAATTTCTAATTTATTTTCCTCGCATCATGCTTAGCAATGTGGGGTTTAATGTTAAGAGATTCATACTGAAAGGATGAGAGGACGCTGGCGAGCAAACGGTACATAAACACGGCAAAAAAGAAGAAAAAAAAGAACCCAATCCCTCTGTATTCAGGATTTGAATTCAATGACACAATAGACAAAGCGATTCTTTCCCCTGAAAAGCCTTTTCTATCCTTCACATCGCTCACAGACAGAACACTGCACAAAGGGTGCATGTTAGAGACCAACATTTTTAAAATGTTGGCCGCTCGGCCGCGGTCTGATGACCCAAGAGAATGAGTCTGCAAAAAGGATCATTTCTTCCAGCCGAAATAATTCACGGTTCCTCATGAATAATGTGTCGACCCCTCCTCCTCCTCCGGGTTTCTTTTCATCGCCCTTGTAGACTCGTGAGCAGTGCGAGACATACAAGTGCAAGACGGTTTTAATGAAGAGAATCATGTTTGAGATCCATCAGGAGGCGAGTGCTCAAACAGGAACACTTGGAAGGACTCTGGTTCAGAAATCCTTACCTTTGGCGAGGTTCAGCAGGACGTAGGAAGTGCTGTCTGACTGCTGCAGGTCGTGCAAGACGGGCGGGGGGCTGGGCGAGGCCCGCGGGTGAGAGTGCGTCTGGGCCACTAGCGGGCTTCGCGCCGACAAACCTCCGAACTCCGACAGGGACGGAGAACTCTCCGGCTCGTGGCTCAGGCCTCCATCTGGGAGGAGAAAACCAGAGCGGGGGGAGGATTGGGGGGGGGTTAGTTGTTTTTAGCCAATAAGTTAATACACTGAGAAATAAGTGCTCCGTCAAAAAAAAAAACAGATATAAAAACAACCCTTTCAATTATGTAACGGACAAATGTTTGCAAATGCAATTTGTTAGAAACACTGAATATAAAAACACATCTGTGTTTGCTCACGAGAAAACACAACAAGGCACCGTTAACGTATAAATACATTCGTTCTTTAATCTATTATTAGTTCCTTTCTAAATGGGTTTACAGGGAATAACACACACACACACACACACACTCACACACTCACAAGGCGGCCAAAGCACCGACACGGCGATGTGTCATAACGGGCGCCACGCAAACAGAAAAGCACGGCGATGTGTCCCAACAGATTATAATCCTGTTTTCTGTAACAGTCGGCTGCAGCTCGTCGGAGATGTTGTGAAACGAGAATAATCACAAACCGACAACGCCGTGACCAACAGGTGAACGCACATGAAGTGCAGGCCGTGTTGCAAAAAAGTTGACAGACTTCTTAAACGTATTCATTCCAGCACACCATGTTCTCTTTGAAATGTATTAATCCTCCCATGTCGCGTTTTTTGTGCCTAAACTCCTTCTACATTTTTTAAATTAGAATCATTCAGCTCAATGATAACCGTACTGCTATTTATTTTATCACCCAGATATATTCTAGGAAAGATTGCATTCACATAAATTGACACAATGTTCCGAACACTTACAGTCATTCATACTTTCATTCATACTTTGAGTTAGAAACTCCCATCAGACTTTAAAGTGTTCCACAGCTTCCATATATTCTCAGTGTTATTCAACTTTTAAAACCCCTCTTTTAAAATATGTAACGCTTGTTGGAGCTCAGTAGAAACGACACGCTCAGATTTGAAGTAGGACAAAAATGTTCACAGACAGAGTGAGTTGAAAAAGGTTTCTTAAAAACTTTCCTTCATTCCAACGATGTTAACTCTTTGAAAACTGTTTTAGAAAGCGTTCGCTCTTTTATACACCGTCACAACGGAAGCAAAAAAATACTTTTCAAATATGGCGACGCGAGTCGGAAAGTGGGACCAGACGTTCCTGGAGGAAAGCTGCCGGTGCCGGTTTTCAACACAGACATAAAAAATGACATCGACACGTTCTGCAGTAATTTCTCTGACGTGATGATAATAGTTTGGCCATTGGTCTCATGTTTTATCTTAGCAAGCAGCGGAGTCAAAACAGCTGTTACAATCACTATGAACACCTTTGATAAAAGCCACACACACAATAGACACACAGTACACAGACAATAGAGTGCTGCAGGATGTAAATCCTAACGCCAAAAAATGAGTTTGCATTTTTGCAGTTCCGGTTCCCTCTCCATGTAGTCAGCTCTTTTTTAATGAGTTTTTGTTAGATGCCTGACATAAACTTTGTGTTTAACACAAGCTGAAGAGATTTTAACGTTTTGTTCTACGATGTAACACACAAATGCGTCATCCTCGCAGCCCTTCATGTTCCACATTTTAGGCTTTTTTTTCACTTTTAAAGCCAGCAAACCAGTTTAGCATCAGCCTCCAGACGTTCAGCATTCACCTTCTCTAGTTTGTAATGACTGCTGTGCTTGAATTTTGAAGAAAAAAAACTCGGTACACGACTTTCATGACCATGTATCACTTATGCATTTTAATACAGAACTGGATTTTTTTTTTAAATTTAAAAAAAACTTTGATTTGAGGAATGTTTCTAATGGTTGAGACAATTCTGTTCAACTTATAACTGACAAAACTATCTTCTTTTTTTATGCACTCTAAAGGGAGGGGGGGGGGGACAAGTTGAATGAGCTCAACATTGATATAACATCACTTAGTTTTACATCTTTTTTTGTTAAAAGTAGCTGCATCCAAAAACAATGCAATAAGAGAATTTGAGATCCAGTTGATGTTTCTCTGTAAATTCATCACTATAAGTGTACTTCTGATCATTGTGTAGAGATTAAAAACATTAAGGAGCATGTAGCAACAGTGCAAGTGAGCCACTAGTTGTTTGTCTTCTGTGTGGGGAAAGAACCAGAGCGATGAGAGGGCTGCTCACCTGTGAACTCACCTGTGAGCCCCAGCGGGCTGCACAGGGAGCTGTCAGCTGGACTCAGCAGAGGCAGGCAGGAGTGTTTGGACCCCGAATCCTCAAGGACCTGCACCAACGGGATGGACGCGTTCTGCACAAACTGCACCAGCAGCTGCGAGAGGGAGGAGGAAGGAGCCACAGCACATGAATGCGTTATTATAAGTCACAACAAACTGTCCGGCCTCTGCAATGAGATGAACTCACCTCTGGTTTGGAGTCGAGCTCATCAGAAAGCATGGGTCACCTTGTGTGGAACCTGCAGGGTGACATGGACAGCACCAACACATCAAACGCGTGTCCACATGTTCTCCGATTGGGCTCGAGGACGAATCAAACACGTAATGCGTACCTCAAATGAGACCTGCTGAATGTGAGCCTCTCGGTCGGTTCATAAGGGTCGAGTCCAGGTCATCTGTGTCGAAACCATCACAGGATGAGCACGTGAACCTGTTGCTAAAATAAAAATAAAAAACAAAATAAAACGAGCCGATTAATAAATGTAGCTGAATGCCGCCGAAGCTCGACAGCACATTTAGTTTAAATTGTGTTGTGGAGGAAGAAAACAAACAAAACAGACTGTCTTGTTAAGTTAGCTAGCAGGGTTAGCAGTTACCGAACTAGCTCCCAGGGCCGACGGGCAGCCGTTAGCCGTTTGGCGTCGAATCCGAAGGAATGACGAGACACCGTACGTGGATATAACGTCATTAAATCGCCTGTAACGTGGAATTATTTCGTTTACCTCGCTATAGTTGTGTAGCTGAGCTAAAGAAAAGTGAGAGTCCTGTTCTTCTTCTTCGTTTGTTTGGACGGTCCTCGGCGTCGCAACAGCGCCATCTAATGACGTAGAGCTCACCCACAACTTCCGGTTTAATATTTCCCACTTCCGTTCTCCACAGACAGCGATGTTAAGTCATCGGCACCATCTAGTGGTCGAAATTGAAAACTACAATGTAAAGAGAAATCTGAAAACAGAAAGTTAATGAAGAATTATTAAGTTTAGAAGACATTTCAAAAATATATAAATTGATGAAGTATTTCTTTGATTTTTTTTTTAAATTGTATTTATTAAAGCAATTGTGTACAGAGGGTGCAGCTCCTCTTTTAACTTTCTTTAAAGGCCCTGATTTCGCAGTATATATACACAACTATAACAATTGAGGGTCAAAAATGTAAAGAATAAAAAATAATTGACTCAAGAGGAACAGATGCATAAAAGGCTTTATGTAAATCTCGAGTTTGAAAAATCCACACATTGTTCAGTGTTTGTTCTGTGAGAGCAGACATTTAATTTCTCGCTTTCTCTTTGCTGGTGTGATTCCTCTTTCTCACCTCTATCGAAGATTCAAGACTAAAACCTCCTTTTGGTGTTTGTCTGAACTGACTTTATACGCTCCAAAAAGCAGAACCAATGATCTAGAAACAAATAAACGACCTTAAACATATTAAATTTAAAACCTTTTTAAATAATAGTGTATTGATACTTGATTGGTACAGCTGCAGTACCATTATAAGACCTTTCCAAATTGTTAAATTATGAAACACTTTAGAAATAAAAATGATCAATTGTTTTCTTTTCCATGAATCTCAATATTTCTTTTGCAATAAGCTAATTGAGGCTTTTGAAACCTCAATTTGAGAACAAAAAAAAAAAACATTGACCCACTTGCAGGAGGCAGCGTTACTCATGTCAGAATTAAATTTGTTTCCGCAACCTCTTTTTTCTCTCGTTTGGGAAACACACGTCGATAGCAAACGAGCACAAAAGAACACATTTAGGTTCCTTCATGAATTAATTATGGGATTTCTGAACATCTGCTGGATGAAAAAAAACAAGCATATTCTGTATGTTTCTGTTTACACGCTTGTGTGTCTGGGCAGACGGAGCCTGTTTGGCTGCTCTTGTTTGCCTGCATCACATTCATTATGGTGGGAAGACACGAAACGCTTGGAGCCTTTGGATTCAGACTCTGTGGGAAGCCATCTGGCCACAATAACCACGCTGGTGTTCAGATGGGGAGGTCCTGAACCAGCCCACCACGGCAGGATCGGACAAAGCATCTGGGGGCCACCGAGGAACTGGTGCACTGCAGACGAGAGCCTGGGAGGAGACGCAGAGAGGACCTCAAACTTCTTCACTGCAGCCTCGTTCTTTAGGGGGATTAAGAAACAGCTTTTTATTTTTTGCTTCCGTCGAACAAGGACTGTGAATCAGTTGCTTTACCAAAATAAAAGCTGAGAGTCCTTTTAAACAAAAGCCCAGATGAGCGACAAAAAAGGCGCTTCAGTATGTAAAGACTCATTTAGTTGCACTAAACGTGCACATCAACCTTTTTAACTTCATAAAGAGGAGACAACTGCTGCAAGTATATTATCATCACAGAAAAGTAAAATACAGACAGAGATATATATCCAAAAACATCTTTAATACTAAGAAAACTACTGATAGTTAAGAAAATCCGGCGATGTCAATGTTATGCATGTCTGTCCTAAAGGAGTGCGTACACGCCGTAGTGTGCCGCTCACAGGGAAAGGGTGACGGTAGCTGCCGTTAACATCCGTCAGTAATCGCTTCAGAGCTGCTCTCAGATCATTTTAGTGCAAATGCAAAGTTCTATGACATGCATACGTTTGGATATTAAGGCCATAACTTGTAATCATATACAAAAAACGTTCATGGTGGGCATCACAAAGCTCTTGATCCGGTTTCTAATTCTTTAAAATTGAAATGGGTGAACTTTCCTCTTTCAAAGAAAAGTATAGAATATAAATCTGGACTTGTGAGGCCCGACGCTGATCTCTTGATAAACATGTCAGACAGACGAGAAGTTAACACAGAAGAAACCCTGGATTTAAGTTATATTAAAAAAACACAAACATAACCTCAAAAGAAGTTCCTGATAAATATGATTGAACTACAGGAAGCACCCATTACACTGGGATGTTATTGGAGAATGTGCTTTACTTCCAGCTGTCACACAGCGGCCATCAACATGATGGGAATGCTCAACTTGAAAATCATCAATGTAACGTGCCAAATCTTTCACATCAAGTTTGACAAATGCAACAGTAACTATAAAAAAAAGACACTTTAGGCACGTTAGTCTACTTAAAAAGACGCTGACTGGGTAAGAAACCGTAGAAGCATTCTATCCGAAATGAGAACATTTACTCAAGTCGGTCAGAAGCATCAATTTTACATTGAAGTTGTAACTGCTGAACAAAATAACTCATATTTTGTACAAACACACTTTGACGGATGTCTGGTAAGCAACATATCGGCGTGAGTGGGTCTTAGAGAACGACCACGAATGATGCAAAACGGTCGAAACAACAGAAATGTCGACACGAGTCAGTCAATGTAGTGAGACATTCTGATGTCAGAATGAGTGGTGTGCTGCTGTTGGTCAGTGTTTGATGAACAACACCTTGCATGCACTGTTAACAGGTCACATATCAAGTCTTAGGGGTTTTAAATCCAAGCGTTCAGATTGTGCTTTCAGAAGCGTTCCTTTCGCCGCTTCATGCTTTGGATCCAAATCTCTCAGATGAGCAAAAGATTCCTGTGCCAAGAGATTCAGTAGAAAGGATCTAGTCGGACTCAGTGTGGTGGACCGGTGAGCTGTGGGTCTGGCTGTGTTGGACCGTAGATCCCTAACACACCAAGAGCATTGCCGACCATTGCACACTTTTCTCTGGCTCTAGTCGACCTAATCTAAACTTGTGGAACAAGTGGCAGACGCAATGAAAGAGAGAACTGAGTAACCTTGCAAATCTATGATTTCACTGGTATTATGGGGTTTCTTTCCCTTTTTCCTCTTCTTTTTTCACAAGCTTGGCTTGACAATTAAAGTGTGCAATATCCATGTCATTTTTTTATATTCTCAATTCCCAATCGGAAAGAATTCTTTAGCAAAATGGCATCGTAGATTACCTCGTTTCAGACTGCCGACTAAAATATCCCCTCTCACACACACAAAGTGTGTGCATGTTAGCGGTCAACTGTCCACCAGCTTAACAAAGAGCTCAAGTGCAACTTTTAACCGGAGACATTAGGCAACAGAAAGTCTTTAGATGCACCAATTCTTTGAGGCTGGCTTGGTGTGTCAGGACCCTAAGGCAGCCAAAATGTAGGCCACAGAACACTGACTGAGGGAAGAGAGTCTAGGGGGATGTGTATTGCGGAGCGCATTACTCTTGGTCCATCTGTCTCTATACACTCCAACCCCCCCAACCATGACCTTCCTTTTCCCCAATCGCAGTCTAAAGGGAAGCACTAGTCTAGGTCTAATCTGCCTTTAAGCTGGTTTTGAGCAGCACTCTCCCTCCCTTCCTCTCCGTCTTCCTCCAGAAGGTTTGCCTGCAGCTTAACCCAGATGCTGGAGTCCCGACTGCAAAGAGCCTGAAGGAACAGTTCTGTGTGTTCTTTTAGCCGGTTCAGGTCGCTCTGCGTGCGCCGGTTCTGCCGATGCAGCTCCTTGGTGCGGAGTGCGATATCCAGCAGGCCGGACTTGCTCAAGATGTTGTAAGTGTTGCAGAAGCGCTTCCTCTTTGAATCGACGCCACCACCGTCGCCGTGTTTACATTCTTCTGATGAGCTGATCTCCGGGGTGACTTCAGTGACAGACAGAGAGGTGGAAATCTCTGCCTTGCTGACGACGGACGAAGGCCTCTCACTGGCAGGACCGCTGCCTGCACTGCTTTCTATGGTGGGGAGAGAAAGTCGGCTCTGGAGCAGAGGCGACATGGTGATGGGTAGAGCGGGGACACTGGGAGTGCTTGAGGCAGAGTCACTAGCACCACCACTCAGTTTTCTCTTCTGCTTCTCTCTCTGACAATGTTCCCGGTTGTTGGAGGTCAAAATGCTACCCCTCTCTGACACAGAGGAGGAGGAGTGAAAAGAAGACGAGGATGAGGAAGACGAGGAAGCGGTTCCTCTCCCCGAGGAACTAGAGCTGTCTCCGGGATATGGAGCGATCTTGGGGTAGGATTTCAGGATTGGAAGATACTTCTTAGGGCGTCTGTGTCTAGAGGAGGCCTCTTTGGAGGCAGGGGAGGCTTGACGAGAGACCACAGGCTGAAGAAAGACCACCTGGGGCTGCTGGACCACCGGCTGAACCACCTCCACCGCGGGACTGAACCTCCAGGGCTTCAGAGCAGGAGAATTATCTCGAGGCTACAAAAGGAAAGAAGTCAAAGTTCAGAGCCTTAAAATAATAATAAAACATGTCCCATGAGCACTTTTCTATTTTAGATGCCTGTTCTTTTAAGGTACAATGAAAAATTATTTTAAAAGTTTGTAACTGCAACACTATTTACGCCATAAAGTGAGACTGGAACCCCACATTTTGTATTTGTGACTGACAAATAACTCACTTAACAATACTTCAAAATTATTTGTCTGTTGATTTAATGTCATAATAATATCGGCACCATAACCCACAATGTTCTGCTGTAGCCACATAACAAGACGGTCAGTTCTCAGATAACTAATCCTCTTTCCGGGATTCGTGTATGATGCAGATCCACTGAACACGCATTCACCCCTGTGTTGGACTCTTTTATGAGACAGCTGTTACAGGTCAATCTCTCTGGTTATCACCATTTGCAGAGACTCCAGTATAGTTCTCCACACTTCACTATTAAGCCATCAAACCACATTACAGAATCATCAGATAGAGTTTCGCTTTCATTTCTCTTTACTTCGTATCACCCTCATAGGTGTGCTTTCAATGTCTCTCTCTCTGTCTCTGGGTACAATTGAATTAATTTTGTACGACAATTTCATTCAATTATGTTCTATCCGTAATAGAGACGCCTAGTCACCCTCGATCAAAGGAGGATCAGATGACACATGCTGGCTGACGTGCAGTCCATTCATCGAGACAAACTGCAGACGCACACACCTCAATGTGTCCGGCATACCAGGGTTTAACTAGTACCAATGTGAAACACTAAGAATGATCAAGACAAAACAAAAAAAACTCAGCTTGAGACACACCGTGCCGGCAGAAATTATATTTCATTAGGAAGAGCGATGTAATGATCATTGCAGTGGTATGAAATGAGCTATTTCATTTAATCAATGAAACAAAATACATTGACATCATTGTGATATCATTGAGTTTAATTAATTAAAAGTTAATCTGGTCTGCTTAATTAACTGTTTGCGACCAAAACTTCTATTTGCTGATGCATCTATGTAGTTGTACAGAAAATAGTGTTGACGCTACGTGAATGGTCTCAGTCTTTTTTTGGCAACACATTCCAGGCAGCTGTGATGGGAATGTGAACACGCATTTAAGTTAACCACAGGCGTTACCAGTTTGACATGCCTATAAGCGCTGTATGAAGTTAAAGGATTAAGGGCTGAACCAGTGCGGAAGTACATAATTCCTCCATACAGTAAGGTTTATGTTACAGAGTTATATAGTCACGCTGTGTGGCAGCAGCGTACCTGCTTGAGGAGGACGTTGTTCATGATGATCATGGGGGAGATGCTCGAGTAGGAGCCTCCCATCACAGCCAGTTGAGAGGACTGGGGCCCCGAGCCAGAAGTTTGCAGTCCTTTGTGTACGACTCGGCGGGGCGAACCCTCAGAGTCTGTGTTGTCCATTGTGCTCATGTGCTCCGAGCTTGCATCTGTAGACCAGGAAGAAATGTTAACGGGGTTCAAGTCAGCGATGCTTTACGATCCAAGCACATTAAACTGCCGCGAGAGCAAAGCCGAACCTGAGAATCCAGAGTCTCTCTCTGAATCGGCCCGGCTGCCTCCAGACTTCATGAGGCGGGGTCTGTCCGACTTCCTCTTGTTGCTCATCTCCTTTCCTGCTGTAGGTTACGACAAACGTCCTCAGCTGCGAGAAGCTCTCACAGCAACTACAAGAGCAATGACAGAATGTAATGTTATGTAAATAAACATACAAAGTGTTAGCTGACACATTCAGTTATCCTAGTGGAGGGCAGCATATCGTTATCAGGACCTGGCACATGCTTGTTATTTCAATGTAATGGTATAAAATAAATACCACTTGAGTTGCATTAACGTTCCACTTTACTGGACAGTTACAGGTTAGTGCAATAAACAAGTCGAATATGAGGTCATATGTATATAATACAAATAATATTAGCTTATCACCATCCTTTGTATTAAGCTAACGCACGACATTCAGATTGACAGAACAGAACAAAAACACCAGACGCCATTGCTATCATACTTATTGTCAAAGTAACGTGGCCAATATTAACGCAACGGTATTGTACGTTAACTCTTGTACAAATATAAATACATAAAATGGTTAACGGTAATAACTAACTAATTAGCTGTACATTTAGTAAATATTAGGAGAATGCAGCTCTGCTGGCTAGCTTACCGTCACGCGGCAAACGTTAGAGCGTCAACAAAAGTAAGCGGTTAGCTAAAACGTTGGTAAAACACACACAAAAAAAGAATAAGCGGAAATCTACCGTATCCGGTTCCAGCGACGCTGAGGGGGTGACGTTACGGGCTTCGCAGCCGGGTCGAGGCGGGCTGTCTGCGGCGTTTTGGTGAGTTATTTCCCCCTCCTCTATGGTGTGGCCGTTGCTGCTGCCTAGCTACGTCGAGGCAGAACTCAGTGTTCCACGGTGTAGCGCACGAGACAACGTGGCCCCGCCCCCTGCCCCCCGCTCGGTCACGTGCGGCGTACGGTGGCGGCAGCCGTTTACCGTCGCGGGTCTATTGTCCTCCGCTCCGTGAGCGTCAATGCGGAAGGAGAGGCTCCCGACAGTGCCGTGGCTTCTCACGCGGCTCCTGGGCGGCGTATAAAAAAAATAATTAAAAAAATAAAAGACACAAGGGGTGTCGGTTACAGACGCGCTGCCATATTTGGGTGGTGAGGGCGTGTCCTCGTCTGGAGTATCGTCGACGTCATACGTATTTCCAGGCATCTGATTGGCCGACGCGCCCAGCAAAGCACAAAAACGTGACCACTGCCAAATGTGTGGCAAATTAAGGGACATTGTGTTCGGTGTGCGGTTAGGTGGTGTACAGTATGCCGACAGTGCACGCATCTTCAATAAACGGTCCGGGAAATGACGTGCACCGGAATGCACTGTTGTGTTACATAAGACACATAAGAGCCTTGCGGGCCCGAAGATAAGAGGAACAAGTCTTCCCTGCAGCATGTTAGAAGAAGTAAACACACCGCTGCCTGCCACTCAGAACAAAGCGTTTCTCACGTGTTGATCGTCACTGGGCGGATGCTGCTTTTCCTCTTACTGCACGTTTTCAAGCTTGCATTTTTTTTTTTAATGCAGGATGAGGTGGCATAGTTGTGCCTACATGTCTGCAGGAGACAGGAAGTGCTGCTAATAGGCCTGTCACTCTGCAAGAGAATCCATTCAAAGTAGGATTAAAGTGCATTACCTGTTGGCACTCATTTTAAATCTATCTATTTGTTCGTCACTTCACAAGTCTGTCCTGCAAACCTAGTCCCCTTGTTATGCGAGACAACGAACAAGTTTTGCCCCTTAAAATTCAGCCACACCTTGATCATCAGACATATCTCTGAATGGATGAACTGTGCTTTGTTAACAATGAGCTCACTACCGAGATCCTCACATGTCTCACATCCTAACGGTCTACCAATGCACATGTAGAAAACACAGAGGCTCATTGTATTCATACTGTTTGTTTATTTAATGAACTTCGAAATATGCTGTGTCACAAAATAGGTATAATAACACACATGATTAACAGAGGAGTCAGACAGCAAAAGTCACAGTAAACATGAAGTCATAGGATGGATGGAGGTGCAGGCTCACAGCATTCAACTCATGATCTGTGGTCTATTATGAAACTCTTGTGTCATATGTCTGTTTATCAAAGCCAATCAATACAACTAGATTTTTAGATTTTGGTCTGTTAAAAACAGCAGAGCCAAAGGAGTGTTCAGATACGGTTGTTTGATTGGATAATCAATCAGAAAACGTCTCGTGTCCGATTGGATAAGGGAAGATATGCAGACAGAAGATTAACAGACGAGCTGTTGTTTGGCTCTCCAAAAAGTGTCTCCTCCAAATTAACCTACGGGCCTCAGTGTGAATCAGTGAAGATTTATCTTTTTTTGAGGCAACTGGCACCTGAAAAGACAAAAAATACACATTAAAGACGCTCATATTGGTACCCCGGAACGTGTATGAAACACATCCGTGTCCACTTTTCTTAACCAACCCAGCATTTGATGTTAATTATATCACGGTCATTCTCTCTTAGACTTATTATTGGATTTGCCCTTTCAAATTAGGAAATAATTAAAACATTGAGTAATCCATTAAAAAGTACATGTTTTATAGCTGTTACGTAAACATCTGTGAGCAAAAACCACAACAAAGTACAACAAAATCTCAGTGACCATAACACCCAAAAGACTTTAAACTGCCTTCAGATACTGACTGCGACTTGAGAAGGTTTTATTTTCCATGCTCTTTACAAACAGATGAGCCTCCTGAAATGGTAAATTCTCAGCTATTTCCAAATTGCAAGTGGACTCAAGTGGTTTTTAGACTGACTAATGTACTAAAATAAACTACAGATTAACACCCAATGATTATTTTCACACCTAAATAGATGGAATAAAGGATGCACATGGGTTCATAGGTCCCTTAAGACTGTGTGTGTGTGACATTTCTCATCGCTGAGTGAAAAGGCCAAAAATAAACTCTCCCACTAAAGATTGGACGGAGGGGTGATGAGATAATACGCCTCTGGCCCTTTAAGTCATGGCTTACGAAGAAATAATTAAGAATTAGCCCAGATATAAGTGTAGGTCCAATAATGCATCTTTTAGTGGGGCTCATGAATAAAAGGTTGGATGTATTCTCGTCCTCTGTTGGGGTAAGATGTCTCCTCACATCCTTGTAGAGGAGATGGTGAAAGCTGCAAACAGCTGACCTAGTTTTCATCACGTCGAGCACCTATTTAAAATCCCCCGCTGTTCCTCGCTGCCCAAGAGGGAAGCGCTGACTGAGCCAGCGGTAAAGAGTTGATTCAAGTGCAAAATAATACTCACACACCCATATTTATACACGTTGAAAGACTTGATTGTTAACGGCCGTGAAGAGATCCTCCATACTGAGATGGGGAATAAAATAGATCTGAGGCTCCAGCCGCTTCACAGTGAGAACAATAAAATGGATGTTATCTTCCACCAGTTGCAGAGTTTCTTTGCCGTGTCAAGATGGAGGGATACAGCAACATGAGGAGTTTCCTCCTTGTACTAAAATGCCTGTAAACCAAGAGCTAGCCGGCTGATTTCAATAACTCAGACTGCTCGTACTACATGCCCATATCTCAGCCTCTCGTCAGCTCCAGCTGAACAAATACATCTTCACAAATGAGGACGACAAAGTAAAGGACGCTTCAATGTAAATGAGTTGTTGTGTTGAGTAAAACTTTTTTACTTTTCTGACAATTTAGTATGCTTCCTCCATCTAAATAAACACCCTGGATACAGTTTGTATCAGCTGGATATTGTGTCTTTCTTGGACCTTTCTTTTATCAGAAACACTTTGTAACACCCTACAAACCTGATTGCAGCTTAAAAGTCACTCTTTATTGAACACCAACTCAAGATTGGTTACATAACGAAATAGCAGAAACAGAAATTGTGGCGACAGACACGGAGATATCATGCTGACCTTTTGACCTTCATGTGAAAAGAGATACCAACACACAGCTAAATACCAAACTCACTGAACACACACCTCCTGGATCGAACTGTAAAATAACAGTTGGATATTTCTCTTAATTCCTTGCACCAAAAAAAGCCTTTCAGCCTCGCTCACAAGATAGATTTTGTCGCTTTTTGGATTTATTCCTTATTTAACTCACATTCTGTCAGCTGCAGAATGGGACATGTAAAATATACTGAGCCCCTCCACCAATCTTTACTGATCCCTGCTTTTTTTTTGTCCTCGTTTGTAAATCTTGCGTCCTTGGTTGGAACCGCCGGCGGCCTTGGATTATTATTATTATTATGATGATGATGATGATGATGATGATGATGATTGTGTAGCAAATGCTCCGTGGCTTTACGTTAGAAGCACGAGCTCAACGTGAATGTCCGGTGATTACAGAGCTGCCAAAGAGAGGAGCAACACAGCAGACAATATGTCGTGAGACTGTTTAATCTCATCTGTCCTTGGTCGTCTGACAGCGAGGGAGAAAGGAACCAGTGATGAATGTAGCCGTAAATGTCCAGATATAATGGAGTGTGTGTGTGTGTGTGTGTGTGTGTGTGTGTGTGTGTGTGTGTGTGTGTGTTTGTGTGTGTGTGGAGGGCGATCCATCTCTTACTTGCCACAGCCGTTGGCGGTCTTCTTGTGTTTCCTCCTCCGAGGTCTGTTCTTGATAGACTCGCTGCTGCTGTGGAGGAAGTGCAAAGTGCAGTGAAGATATTGATGTGTTCAAGTCTGATGCACTCAAAGTTCACCCACTGACCTTTTATTATTCAGCTGTTTCTGACGGAGTCTAAAACAGTGGGGAGGAAGGAGAAAAAACTGGCAGTTAGGTGTGTTATGAAAGATATCGCAATGTTGAAAATAGTGTGTTTTCAAAAGAGTTACCTGCATTCACACCTCTGATGCTCCACAAATGTGAGTTCCACGTGATGCATGGATATCATGGGATGAATCCTCATCACCTGAGGAACCATATTTTTTATATAAAGGGACATTTTATTTAATACAAACATCATCTTTCACATATTTTCTGATAAATCATGTCCGGTTCAAGCTCTTTTTCCAAACCTGCAGAGTGATGTTGCTTTCGAGGGAGGCCTGGCACTCCAGGTTCTCGTCCCCGCAGCAGCCGGAGCAGCGCCACAGCGGGACGCAAGCGGGCAAGAAGATGTACTCCACTTCCCCCGGGTACTCCTGCTCCACGTCCACCAGCTGCTCCATGGGCCGACACATGCTCTTCGCCATCACCTCGTGGAACGGCATCACTGTACCAGACAAAGCCGAGGGTTTTAGATAACCTGCGAGGGGGTGGAAATGCTGTATTCGGTTCGGGCGGCCCTTACCTCTTGAGTGACTGTGCTCTGCAGGGGGTGAAATCTGCCAAATGCAGAGAGAATGATTAGAAACAATTGACATCTACGGGGATCGACCATTCAAATATATTTAAAAAACGGCATTGACAACAATGCCAAGCATTTGTAGCATGAAACTCATACAAATTAGAGATTAAATGGCTTTAAATAGTTTCATTGTGCAGCTGCAGAGCGCCCTCATGTGGCAGATAAAAGGGACTACATGCACATTGATCCAGTGAAAACATTGATGCAGCACAGTGTCAGGAGAGTACCACTGTGCAGCTGTTTAAGTAGTAAAGTGAGCCCGCCCTTAGGAAAAAAAAACCCACAACGCACTTGATTTCTCAATCTGATGTGATACCAGAAGGTTTATTATCACAAGAAAGCAAAGACCTTGTAAGAATGCAAAGAATAACAGCAAACAATATAGTTGCTGCTTTTGCTCGTGGGAGTTTTACGCCCAATAAACAGAGTTCAAACAAAGGCGGCACTGAGCAGTTTCACGACTCAGCATGGACTTCTCTGATTTCTCAGCCTCCAAACTCACGACGACAATGTTCCTGATTTTTGAACGGCAAATGGAGCCGAAACACAAAGTGCAAAGTTGATCTTGGCGCTCTGCTTCTTTTCAATATCAACAATCTTCTTCTGACTCCTCACCTCTCCTCTCTGCGAACACGGATGGGAACATCGTCTTCTTAATGTCACACGCAGTTTAGACAACAGAGGGTTTTGTTTTTTTCTTTATGTTTGCTGGAAATGAGTTTGTGCCAAAGCGCATGCTTCATCCAACAATACAAGCAGATGCATCGCAGAAAGCTGTAATTAGAATAAAACATGCGGCCCTGCATAAACATCACAGTGAGATTGAAATAGCAAGATGTTGGACACGGTGAGCTGAAACTGCTGGTTTGCTATAAAAGGACAAAATATGGAAAATAATTAAACATGGAAAAATGTCTTTTCTTGTCCATTTCTCTTGTGGCTCTTTTTTTTCCGTCCTCTAATTTAGTAACTTCCACAAAGCTTCAAGACAAATGCAAGTAAAGGGTTATTATCATCCTGAAGATATTTTGCAAACCTGCATTTTAAAAACATTTTTGAAACTATAACAACCAGTTAGGACATACATGTTGTGATTGCACCAGTTATTAATGTGGTGCTCCTTTGGGATTCATAAAAACTTTCTCAATATCTCTTATTCTAGATGTGTTTTTCCTGATTCTGGAGGCTAAATTCTCAATTTCCTGCAGCCAAACTACTTCTTTCATGGTTTTATCCCTCTAACATTGTGCCCCTCATGCAGGCCATTCATATCATGTTACAAACCATGAAATATATATATATATTTCATGGTTTGTATTCATGATAATATATCATGAATTGGATTCCAACCAAATGCATTTGAACTGTCACAGTGAACGTTATTATTCTTAACATTATCCTCTGTGTAATTCAACAAATCACACACAGCAATTTGGATGAAAGATATATAAAAAAAATAAAAATAAAAACATTTCACATTATTTTTAAGGTGACTTTAAACTTTAAATAGCAACCTCACCTCACCTCTGCACTATTAAACACATGTCTTGTTATTCCACAGTCCTTTAAAGACCGGAGCTTGCTCCTCAACACAAGTCTAATCTCCATATTCACACTGTGCAGCCGGTTCCCTGCTGAGAGACACTGAACGTATCTGTCTTGCCTCGGGCCAGGGAACCAGCAAGAGATGAAGAGCATAAGTCCCTCATCATCACGGCCATGAGAGCAGGACCTGCAGCTGTCTGCTGGACCATGACAGACAGCGTTTTCCTTCTCCACCTCTCTATCTCCACCTGGATCAGTAACATGCAACAGCTGCACCTGAAGCTGCTGTCTGAGCCACATGACACACACACACACACACACACAAACACACACACACACACACACACACACACACACACACACACACACACACACACACACACAGTGAACATGGCAACCCCACTGCATGGTGGGACACAGCCAGATAAAATGCAGATACAGGCTGGAGGAGTGTGGAGCAGATGTGTCCTTTCACATTGGGAAAAAAAAACGAGTGACTCCTGTTAGCTTCACTGAGGCGCTAAAAGGAGGAAAAACACCTTGTCTTCAGCATGCTGAATATGTAATAATGTCAAATTCAATGCTGAATATTCCACTAATAAATAGCACAACCATTACCAAAACACCTGACACTTCGAAAAGTGCAATGTCCCATGTAAAAACAGTCTGGAGTGGGTTTGCGTTACCTGTGCAGGTGCGAGCTGCAGCAGAAGCACCGAGCAGAGCTGCGAGAGTCCGATGAAACTTTGCATTGTGCCCAAGATGAGCTCCCTGCCCTCTCCTCCGGCCGCTCGCTGAGGACTGAAGGAGTCTAAACAACAGCGAGCAGACTCTGAGGATGAGGAGGATCTTTTTGAGTGGCGTGTTGGCCCCGCTGCGCGCGAGCAGCTGGGATGGGGAGCGCGCGCGCCAAACCCCCTTGAACACATAGTTGATTATCAATAGGAGAGAGAGAGAGAGAGAGAGAGAGAGAGAGAGAGAGAGAGAGAGAGAGGGGGGGGGGGGGATGATGTACCGCAGTGTCTCTCTGTTATATTAAGCAATTATAAACACAACTTTAAATACTTGTAATGGTAAAAGTAATCTTGATAAATCACTCTAAAGCTAAAGCTATACATTGCTATCTACATAAGTAGGCGGGGCCAATTGGAACGCACTCAATTCCTCCAATCAGGAACCAGCCAGGGTGAGGACACTCTGCGCATGCTCAGTAGGATCCTCTCTCTGTGCCTGGGGAAACTTGAAGTTCAGACTCGACGTGATTGCAAACTCTGCTAATTGATTTTCATTTGTATTCGTGTGTGTGTGTGTGTGTGTGTGTGTGTGTGTGTGTGTGTGTGTGTGTGTGTGTGTGTGTGTCTCACATTAAAATGAAGAATCAGGTGTTTCATTATATTGGCGCGTTGAACAAACCCTCACAAAAAACATAACTCATGACTCACTGCTCGTAAAAAAAAGTTGACATTTTGAAGATGCATGGTTTAAACAGGACGTGGACGTGTACACAGACATAAATAAAAACCAGTTGGCCGCCAGGAGCGGTGGGAAAATACAAACTGTCTACATGCAAAAAAAAAGAAAACTTCATATCCCAATAACGATTTGTCGTTCAGAAGCTTAAAAAAACAAACGCTTTATTTCAAATCTTGGCAGAAACGCAGTGGATTTGAGATTATCAACATTGATACTGCAAGAAAGACTGATCCCTTTGGCTTATGAATACACCAGCGTGTGTTTATGTCCAATAACATGCCCGTTATTAGTTTATGTCTGGAACGAGGGACATAAACACTGCTTCATAAATGTCCCGTTGCATAATACATGGCTTTCAGTTACAAATAATTCAGATTCTCAATTATGTTGCCAAAATGGCTTTAGCTGCAAGTGACAGCAGCCATTTCCTAATGCCTGTTTGCTCATTCTGCAGGCTGTGAATCACAACTACAGATGTGCTCCTGTGTTTACCGGCAGGGCCCAGCTGTGTGCCTCCACAGCCGGCGTGATTTACAGGATAATTGGGATGGTGGTGATTTTGAAGAAAAAAAAAACAGCCTCCGTGGAGGCGATAACTGAGGTGGATGATGAACACACTCGCCTCTCTGCTACTTTGCAGGCTGTGATGGAGCAGCAGCTTGTTGCTCGAGCGGTGAAAAGTCATATTTGTCAACTTTAATCCAAGCTAAGTCATTTCATGCAAAACCAGCAAGTTCAGGATGAGTTTGCACAAAATATATCTAAAGAATCTTCAAATTGAGGTCACAATACAGACATATAATCAGGATTTCAACATCCTGACAGATTTGGGGTGCACTATAAGCTCCTTTTTGAACCTCCTGGCCTTCCCACTTGGCCAACACTCCCTCCAGGCCGGCTCAGCTCAGCCACCGTCCGGGGGTTTCCCCCTTCCTGCTCAGACTCCCAGAGGTCAGACGGACAGCTGCTGCTTCCTGTCTCTGGGAACCACGCCGATGCTCCAGTCCCAGTGTCCATCAGGGGAGGACGGGGTTTCCCTCAAGCTGGAGCGGAGGCAGCAGCAGGTGGGACGACGCAGCTCTATAGCCTCAGATAGGCTCGCTATGTGATCAAAAACAAGGATAATTTGAGTAAGTTTGCTCATAGGAACACAGTCTGTGTCACAGCTTTTAATATTGACCATCCGAAGTGTAACAAAGCTCTCCTTTGCCTCTCCCTGAATCTCTATGGAATTGAAAGTTTGGACCCCATCACATGCAAACGAATGAAACAAATCATAAAATCTGTGCACTGAGAAAATGTTGCACACCTCTTAACCTCCATCTTACCGTCTCCACTCTGTGTTTAGGCCTAATTTTAAACGCCTGTAATGAGAATCCAAACTCTTCTCCAATTTCCCACACTTTTCTTCTTTTTTTTTGTTGCCAGTCTCGGGCCCGAGCAGGTGCATTGTGGGTAACGCTACTGCTTTCCCAAGCCCACGGATGACCCGACTGACCAAGACCCGAGTGATGAATGTGACCCAAAAGGCCAAACAGATGCAACTGCATTCTGGGACATGAGCAGTGCGACGGGAAGTTTTCGCTGCACAAAGAAAGACACGACGCTGCAGAGAAAAGGAGCGAGTGAAAATTAAGAATATGTGAGGAGAAGTCATATTGAGATTAATAAACAGTGTATTACATTGATTTGGGAGTGTATGCATCAGTGTATTTTCAGCCAGAATGATGCTGGCAACCGACCCGATGATTTCCTCCCACACGAGGAGGGAAAGGGATTTCTTTCTGATTCGCTGCAAATTTATAGCTCAGACTCAAGTGGGGGAGATTATAGAAACTTCTTTAACAGGTTATTTTTCCTCGACGTGACTTCACAGATTCAGCGTCTTTATTTCGAGGGAATTTCTGACATTGTGAATAAAGTTTTCTAGCTTTTGGAAATATGTCGGTGGGCTGGTTTTAAGATTCTAAAGAATATTTGAATTACTCTTTATATATTTAAATATATGCCACTAAGAGCACGTCTGATTGGATTCTGAGTATTCACTTGTTGGAATAGTTGGATTTAAAAGGTTACAGAGCAAAGACTGCATTGTTTAAAAGATGTTTTAAAGCCTGTGAACAACAATAACATCATTAACTATGGTGGACACACACACAGGGATTTCATTTATTGTGTGGATGTGCTCGGGTCAGGACTGATTGACATCCAGGCCGCCAATGTATGAATAAACAAGAATGTGTTTCGTGACTGGTTAAATAAAGGTTTAAGAATAAAAAACTGAACTGAGAACAGCTGTGTGAGTGTACAGAGCTTTTATTGAGTTCAACAACCACTTTACACTGATATATAATAAATACACAAGTGTTTTTTTTAGGGGGGAGAGGAGAGTTCATGGGACATTACTGTCAAATAAACCAAAACACAGTCAAATCTCCGTGAGATAGCTTCTGGAAATCATCTGAAACCTTTCTGCTGAACATGATTTTTTTTCTTTTGAACCGAGCGAGAGTTCAACAACATGAGAAACTGAAGGCAAAGATGCGTGTAGAGCACAAACTATTTTTACGATTCTAACACTGTAATCCTCGTAGAATATCGACGCATCCCATAATTTGTTCTGTCTGGGGTTTCGCCTGGTCATCAAACAGCCCACATTCGGTGCACACGACAATAAAACACCAAACATACGTGCGACGAGCTTAAAAAAACATCTGTAGCTGTTTGTGTGTTGAAGACATAGACGAGACTTGTTGAGACGTTACATTTATAAGATCAGCGTAGAAGGAGAGGACGTCGTCTGGGTTATGGCGTCCTACTTCTCGGTGGAAAAGGCTCTCTTCATGAGCGGAGGAGGCGTCTTTCCGGCTTCGTACAGAGACTCGGGAGGAGGGGAACTCAAGCAGCACCAGTCTGGGATGCGGCCCGTCTGGTTGTAGTAGTCTTTGGACACCGACCTGCTGCCCAAGATGTCCTGCAGCGCCCCGAAGATGGCGCCTGTTGGAGCAGAAGGGCAGCATTTTAATTCAATTTGGATAGCCCAAAATCACAAATTTGCCTTGGAGGGACCCGGGTCCCCGGACCTCACATCGGATCAGGAAGAACACCCCCAAAAAATACAAAAAAAAACTTTCACAGGGAAAAGAAAAGGGAAGAAACCTTCAGGAGAGCAACAAAGAAGGACCTCTCTCCCCGGATGGACAGAAGCAATAGATGTCGTGAGCAGAATGAACAACGTAACACAGTTACAGCACATATTATTATTCATAAAATGAGAAGTAGGCGAGGGCCACGATCCATATCAGCAGGAGGAGGTAGAGAGCTACGAAAACACCAAATGGTACAAGAGGACATCTGAAACGCTCCTCGTCTACAATACTGAAAATGGCCGACTCCCTCAGACAGCTAGTGATGAATTATGAAAAAAGTAAAATCTCATATCTGACCTCCGAGCCAGGCGGTGCAGTTGGGCTTGGCGGGCGGCGCGTGGATACGCAGGCTCTTGCTGGCCAGCACACCGCTGTATTTGGGTTTCTCCACCAGGAGGCGTATCTCCGCCAGCAGGCGGTGCAGGAACCCAGGCAACATGGCCGTGCCGCCGATCACCACCAGGTTCTCCGAGAGCACCTTGCGCGTGTCGATGGGGCACTGCGGGGGGAACGCATTCACCGGGATTAGATCATGCAAGTCCACGGAGGAGAAAACACGAGGACGCAGCCGGCTGTAGCGACACACAGCGGCACTTCCTGGGGTTTTATGTGATCGAAAGTGATCGTTTATAAACACGAGACCTTGCCTCTCAAACGTGCCACGTCATACAGAGCGGATAACTTTTCTCTACCTTGACCAGAGCGTCGAGTATCAGGGTGGCCACACTCTTCTCTTCGTTGTCCTGTTCAAACAGGATTTCCATCAGAGAATCCCTGCAGAGCAAAAAAACATATGAGAGAGAAACTAATGAGAGACAACTTTGAAAAGACACAGTGAAGAAAACAAGCAAGTTAAAAGACAAATGCATCGTCCCACAGATTGACGGTGAAGCATTAACACCAGAAAATCGTATTTTTTACAGAAGCAATAAAGGGAAATACTTGAATCTCTCCGTTGGATGAAGTACCTGATGGATCCTTTGACGTGCAGGATCTTCTCCCCATCCAGAGGATAATCTACGTCCGGAGGAGGAGCCGGACGCTACAAAACACATTCACGAGAATGAAAGCACGGCAAACATTGGTTTCCAGTATAACTAAGTTGACTAAGTATTAAAACAACAACATGCACACAACATGTCCCTCACTTCAGCTGTGCCATCCAGGTTAAATTTGGCTTGCTGGATCTTGAGGCCTCTCTGCAGGTCACTGACGAAGCAAGTTCTGACTGCAGGACACAAACCAGGACATTCATAACAGCGGGTGAACATTTTAACCAACGTCCGTATAGTGAATGTAGGCTGATGTTAACGGCCGGTCATGAATTAAAAGGTTATCAGATGCACATCCTTAAGAAAAGCTTGAATCACATTATTGATGAGGGCGGCTTCGCAGCACAAGTAAATTACATAGACGCATTATTACGTAACGCCCAGCCGGGATAATATTCCAGCGGACGGATGTAATGAAAGAAGCAGCCGCAGTCTCAATAGAGCTTTGTGTCTGTCGTGTCGTTGGCTTTTGGGACTGCCGCCTTTGAAGGGAATAATTAAAAATCTTGACGCATCGGCCTCGAGGGAGCCAAAGTGAAGGGGGGGAGGTTCGGATTTTAAAGCGCCGAAAACAACTCCATCAAAACTTACCCTTGATATCTTCCACAGTGTCCTCTGGGATGGTTCCTGAGGGGGAAAAACAAAGATGAAAAAAGACATGAACCAAAGTGACGCTTCGTTAATTTCACAAAGAGTTAGAGGTACGAGGAGGCGGAATGGTCGTTTGGGGAAAGTGTGAGAGCTGACGCTGCAGCAAAGTCAAAGACAAGCGCGTGGAAAACACGACTGCTTTGTGCAAAACAAACACTGCTTCCTGTTGACACTACTGCCATTGAGATGATGAACACATTACTGGATGGAGAGATTTTGGTTGATTGCGGAGATCTCAGCTCCTCTGTGCTTTCTGCAGAAATGCAGTTGGCTCAGCGGCCCAGTCCACCGGCTGTCCATCTCAATTATTGATGCATTATTATTATGTTGAGCTTCTCTCACTCTGCTGCAGCTGTAGAGCTCAAAGCTCGACGCAGTAACACATCTGGGTTTCCTCCATCAGGAAAAGGAAAAAAAGCGTGGAGATAAAACTCTAAAATGGACCGCGTGCATATGAATAATTCACTAATTGAGAAGGGGAAACGTGTTTCCGATTATGAATAATAAATCAAAGCCATTTTTTTTTCTTTCATTTTTAAACAAGTAAGTCCAGATCAGAGTCAAACGTGTGTCCATTTAAAAAGACAAATCACACAGTGTAAAGTTGTCTGTGTTTACCAATGGCAGCTGGTACACTCTGCCCTGTGGTGGTGTCGGTGTCCACAGTGCATTGTTCCAGAAGAAGTCCTTCCAATTCTCTACAATAAAAACAGACACACGGCGTTATGGGAGGAAAATGTGGCAGATCTTTAAAAATATAAATAAAAATCAGTTTTACAGTCAAAATATTTGCAATCAACATGGAACAAAGTGGAAAATACAGATAAGTGTGCGTAAAGTAGTAAACCAACAAGTAAAGTCACACACTTTCTTTAAATATGTTCGAGCTACTTACTTATGGATTGCTTTCCCTCCCAAAGGCAAAGCCTCCCAAGCCGGCAGAATAGGAGTGCACTCATAGACCTGTAATGTAGTTAAGGCGGTAAAATATTTTAAAAATGTACAAAATAAAATAAACTATTATTGTAACTTGTAATTTCCCTCTACTTCCTGTCTTTCTGAGTCCCGTTCCACTCTCTCCATTGAGCTAACAGGAACATTAACGTGATATTAATCCTCTCTCATATATACAGGTAAGAAAGTAAACAAATACACATCCTAAAGAGTGGGAACATTCCTTTAAAAAGGTCAAAGGTGACAGGAAAAGGATACGGGCAGCACCAGCGTCTCAGTGTGGCCACAGTCCATCACCAGAGCAGAGTTGATACCCAAAGTCATGACGGCCATGAGGTGACTCGGTGCAAACAGCACAGAGGGAACCTGGACAACGCAAACAAAAAAATTACACTTTTGTGTCACATTTGTGACTCGCATTAACGCTTTTCCCCAAACATGTTCTGCAGCTTCTTTAAAAGACGGATCTGCTTGGTGTTCAGACCTCAAACTGTTTGAAGAAAACCTTGGTGAGCGTCTCCCTGAAGTGAGATGGGCAGAGGATGGACTCGATGATGACCACTCTTCTGTCGCGAGGATTCACCAGTAGGTGCCTGATGGGAAGAAATGGAAAGACGAATATTGATTTGACGAGGCCGGACCACTCCCACTTTTCAGCTGGAAGCTTCATATGCTCTGTAAGCCTTATGCAGTAGAGTCTCACCTGAAGTAGAGTAAATGGATAAACTCTTTGAGGATGACATACAGCTCTTCTGTGTTGATGTTGTACTGAACCACTTTGATGGCCTGAAAGCGAGGAGACACCACATTTACAAATGTTTCGCCATTTCCAAACAAACACACCCAGCAAAGCTCAGCGGCGTCTCTCGTGTCTCTCGTCTCTCTCTCTCTCTCTCTCTCTCTCTCTCTCTCTCTCTCTCTCTCTCTCTCTCTCTCTCTCTCTCTCTCTCTCTCTCTCTCTCTCACCTGCTGCTGGCCCGGTTTCCGGATCTCGCTCGGAATGATGAACCTGGGCCCCGTTTCCCCTGCAAAGCCACATCTACAAGATGCGGAAACAGTCAAGACAAGGTTGAGATCTGTACTCTTTTTTTTTTTTTGCAATATATTTCTGTGTGTAGCTCGTGTACAATCTCGAATACAAATACATCAAGAGACAGCATACAATGTAAAAGGGCTACATTGTCATTTTTGGAAATGGCAAAACATATGTAGATAGATAGATAGATAGATAGATAGATAGATAGATAGATAGATAGATAGATGACATTTGTTTGTGGCAGCAAGCAAAGTTACATAGAAAATACTAAATTGCATATAAGAAGAAAAATAAACAGTGCAGCTCTGTCAAATGATGTGTAATGGTATCTGCAGACAAAGAGATCATTGTTAAAAGTAAACGGTCTTCATGTGACTCGCCTCAGGCCGGTTTCTCATCTTAATAATATCACACATTTGCTTCCCAACTCCAGCAGGATGACACAAAACACATTGAAGCCATGTATACTGCCAGAGACATACATGAAGCATTTCACAGCAGCATTTTTGACTGTATCTCTCAGATGTGCTCACTGTAAATAACCTAAACGCGTGTATAATAATGCATAATGTTAGGTCACGTGACGTTTAGTATTAAACAGCTTCCAGGTTTCCAGGTTTTTTAATACAAACTATTCAGGCCACTCGGACAACAGTTAACACATTATTGGATTTATCTCACAACAGATAAACAACGGGAACCTGGTCTGAATTATGTTTATAAATCAACACATTATCTGTCATTTACCCAAATACGAAAATGTAGGGCGTTGGAAGAAAAACAGATATAAACGTGAACTGTCCGTTACTCACTTCGTGTACGCGGCCCCTAAATCAATAACGATGGCTGTCTTCTCTCCTCCGCTTCCTACGCCATCAAATAAGGGCATTTTATTACCAGTGTGTGTTAAATGAGGCGATGAGCGTTGGGTTGACAGTTGCCAATTGTCATCGTATCAAAAAAAAAAAGGGCGAAACAAAAAAAAGCTGTTGTCTTCCGGTCGCGTCGGGTTGGGTCCTTAAGAAACGTGATGACGTCACGAGAATTGCCTGATTGAAAATAGGCTCAAAAACTACGAGTTTGACGGAAATTTAAATTCAACATATAATTTGTATCAGATTACATACTTTTCCTGTTTAGATTTATGGCATATATATTAGTGTGCTGTGTTGTAGCATCCATATGTCTTATTTGAAGGATTGAAACAGCATGGCCGGAGACATGTGTTACAGTGAAGAGAACTAATTCAATTTCATTGAACGACAAAAAATATTAATGCATGGATTAGAAATAAAAAAGCGTGTAATGTTGATCTCTATGACTTTACACAGGTCTAACCCAAGCTGTTGCCTCACTGGACCACCAGAGGGGGGCGCCTCCCTGTGTGCCCAGACTCAATTTTACACCCTATTTTAGTGGTTCTCAAATGTGAGTACTAGTACCCCCTGGTGTACTTGAACGCACCACAGGGGGTACTTGAGATTCAAACAACTATGTATTTATAATTAGCATACATTTTAAAAATCCTTTAAAACTAGTTATTTAATACTATACATGTAATTTTTTTAGCTGAATTGTATATATGTCACATTAAATCAGACTCTGATGGCACAGCGCTGTGAATTACTAGTACATTACTGGAAAAAGGTTGAGAACCACTGGTTTCTTAACACAGAGACTCGTTCATTCATTGAACAACTAGTTTCTTAGTACACAGCTTTGCCGGGCTGTCAATGGAGGGTTTTAATATCAAGGATATCTCTGTCCCCACAGGAATAACAAATATCAGGTGCAAATACAAGCAAATTAGCATCTAATGTGTTATTCAATTATCACATACCACATTACCATATCATTAACTGTTTTCAGCTGTCACCTAATTCCCTATTAGTGCTCCTGTCCGCACATGCTGGTATGCTGCTCTATTTAGAAATGCCTGAACCAGCCAGGGTAGAGGAATTAATCTGCTGTCCATAAAACAATTATTTATTTCTATAAGTAGCCTATTTTCACACAATATAATGGGATGTTATAGTTGTGTGAGGCCTTTTTTATAATAGTGTGTATATTGTATCCCTATATTTTAACTTCTGCACGACATTAAGTCTTGGATTTTATTTTAACTTGCCTGGTGTTTATTTGTATATTTATTAATGAGCATTGTTGGAGGAAGCCTGAGATGTAATATTGTATTTTATTCCCAAAGACTGCCTTTTGTGTGTGATAGATGTGCACATGACAATACAGAACTTGAAACATGCATTATGCATTAAAGCTATTATAAACGTTAAAAGTAACAGAGTTGACTACAAGTAAATAAACACAGCAAAAACAAGTTAAATATAACATGTTCAGCATCAGAAACTGGCTTCTCTTCTTCTGTGGTCCCCGCTGTTCTCTGCAGGCGACCTTTACCTTGAGGTTAAGGAGCTGTCCGTTCAGCACCACGTTGTCTCTCTTTGGGGAAAGACGACCAAAAATAACGAAGGAAGATCACGCGACAAGAAATGGATGCACTTGAAAAGACGATACGGCGCTTAAGCCGATTTCGAAAGCACCAATTTGCATAAATTCCGCAGATTTGGAGCATTCGGCGGCAGCGCTTCTGCTCTGGAAGCAGGCGGACGTACGTAGAGAAGACTGAGACTTTCAGTCAGTGACGCCAAGCTGCACAACAACAAGCCTCTCCTTCAGCTTGCTTTCCACACACTTGACTCTCCGGAATTTGTTTTTGTGCACGAGTTCAATTATTATTATTATTATTTTCCACACAAGATAAACTCTGCGGTCCTCCAGGCACAGCGATCCCGTCATGAACTCTGGAAGGTATTTATTTCTTACGCGATTTAATTTTATTTATTTTTTTACCAATATGCATTTTTTGCGCTCTTGCAGCCAGAATGTGGTGCTGATGCTGAGGCTATTTAAGGGTGGATGCATCGTTGCCTTTGGAATGATCAATCTGCAGCGTGCATGTGTTTGCGGTCCAAATTGCCGGAGCCATTGTGTTGCTCATGGGTGGACCGCAGGAGCGTGTGTACTGGCTGTGTGTCTCTGTGTTGCTCGCAGGGGAGGTGCGCAGACAGAAAAGTGGGGTTGCGTTGTGACATTGTTAGACATTGTTGGTCCTTCCTCTCAGACGTGTGTGTCTGACTCACACACACACAATGTGAAAGGGTGTCACCCTGTGAACGCCAGACGTGGTCGTTTCTCTCCATTTTCCATACAGAATTATTTGGTGGGTTATTGGTGGTCGCGTCACGTTGAAGCAACACATTGCGCCGCGTAACAACTGTCACGTTGCTCATGTTGCTTATGTTGTTCATGTTGCTTATGTTGTCCAAATCCAATTCAGCGTTGTGACAAATGTGCACGCACGTTTGAAAACTGCCGCTTTGCAGGTTTGTGTTCGTGTGCATGCTAACGTTCAGGGATCCATAGAGGATAGAAACCTGCTGCTATTTATAGCTGAAGTGCGGAGGGAGGAGGAGGAGGAGGAGGGGGGAGAAGGAGGGGGGGATTGCTGTGTCAGATTCTCTCTTTCTCTCTCTCTCTCTCTCTCTCTCTCTCTCTCTCTCTCTCTCTCTCTCTCTCTCTCTCTCTCTCTCTCTCTCTCTCTCTCTCTCTCTCTCTCTCTCTCTCTCTCTCTCTCTCTCTCTCTCTCTTTCCCTGTCTCTCCCTCTCTCTGGTCTCTCTCTCTCTCTGCTTCTATCTGTCTCTCTTTCTCCCCCGCTCTCTCTCTCTCCATCTCTCTCTCTCTCTCTCTCTCTCTCTCTCTCTCTCTCTCTTTCCCTGTCTCTCCCTCTCTCTGGTCTCTCTCTCTCTCTGCTTCTATCTGTCTCTCTTTCTGGTCTCTCTCTCTCTCTGCTTCTATCTGTCTCTCTTTCTCCCCTGCTCTCTCTCTCTCTCTCTCTCTCTCTCTCTCTCTCTCTCTCTCTCTCTCTCTCTCTCTCTCTCTCTCTCTCTCTCTCTCTCTCTCTCTCTCTCTCTCTCTCTCTCCATCAATATGTCCTTCTGGTTACACAAAATGAACAGAAGCGATGAAACGGGAATTGCATGCAAATTATTTTAAAAAACGGTGCAACCACAAGCATCAAAGCAAAGGCAGACATGCTCAGGGGATCCGGTTCTCTGTGGTTATCACAGGATGTCAAGTTCCTACACTTTGCATTGACACTTCAATCTGCAGCTGCAGACTCCCATATCTCCCTTCCTCACCACCACCTCTGCTTTGTCTGCATGTTGTCTGTGTTGGAAGTCTTAGGCAGAGACTGTTCACACCTCAGCTGAGCCTATTAGCATGCATCATTTGTGTCCACTCTCAGCAGGCACTGAGACGAGACAGAGATGCTGATGTCTGGGAGGCTGCGTCGCCTCCTGCTGGCCGGGACCTGTCTCTGCGTCTGCGGGACACCGGCCCACCTCCCGGACGCAGGTGCGGCGGTGGGAAGGCCCGGCCCACACGGACGACCCGAGGGGACGGATCAAGTGACGCAGATGGAGGAGAACGGGGCCAGCGTTGGTGGAGGATCTGGGCCGAGCGAGGCCGGCGGGGAGGCGTGGAGCCAGAAGCCGGTGCTGTCCGCCGATGCAGACGGGCGACAGGAGGACATCGCTGTCATCAGTCGGCCTGCGTTGAGTCCCACAGGTGGGAGGAAGCTGTTGAACGCAGCGAGAGATGGATTTGTTTTGGCCTCCGCCTCGGAGCCCCCCGCAGCTGAGCATCACAGCCGGGGAGGTCAAAGGTCAAGGCGAGGAGGTCCGAACAAAACCAGACCCAGAAACGAGCTCGCCGTCCACCACAGGACCTCCAAATCCCGGCGCAGCGATCCAGAAACTAGCCTCCCCCGGCTCCATCCCTCCCACGGCCTTCGTCTCCCCTCAGACCTCCACACATGTGTCGATTTGGGGCCACGACGAAACAATGGCCTCCCTCCCGGACCCATTGTTACCCGAAATTGGACCAAACCTGATGCTCAGAGAGGATGGACCCGAAAGCCTGTGGACGGAGGCGGCGAGGCCCAGTGGAGGTAAGTCAGGACGACGAGAAAAACTTTATTATTGTGGATGGAAAATGTACCTTCTATATAATCCCAACTATTCAACGTGTCCAAAAGTTAAGACACACAAAGTCCCTGGTGTGAGGTAATGCTCCTTTCCACAAGAGCTCTCTCTCTCTCTCTCTCTCTCTCTCTCTCTCTCTCTCTCTCTCTCTCTCTCTCTCTCTCTCTCTCTCTCTCTCTCTCTCTCTCTCTCTCTCTCTCTCTCTCTCTCTCTCTGGCTCCTGCCCAAGTTTGCAAAGAGTTTTTTTCAGGAGGCTTCATTAAAAAAAGTGAGGGCGAAAATGAAAACGACACGTCTGTAGTGGCAGAGATTGCCTTTGATGATTGGCAAAGAAAAGGCGCACCCGCTTTATTTCCACGCTCCACTTTGAGACCCCAGCTGGGACCCGTGTGGCAGTCTAATTACTTTCTATTCCTGACTCGAAGCCTGTAGGGGAAGAAGAAAAAAAAGAAAACGAAAGAAAGAAAAACAGAGAACACACACACAACTGGTGGAGGCGTTATACAAGTCGTCGGAGGATTCAACCCCTTTATTCTCTCTCTATCTATATATTCCCCGCTCCTTCTTTCCCACCCTTCACACTCCCCATCCAGACTATTGTAAAGAAACAGGCAGATTAATATTCAGAAGGCAGAAGGGAAATGGATTAAAGCAGTCTGTCTGAGCCAATATGTATCCCCTCTGTCCATTTGGGGATTGTCTGTTTGATGAAGCTTCTTCCCAATAGAAAGGAAGCTGGAGAAAGAAAAAAAACTGCATTATATAAAAGGATTGGAAGCATTTTCAGGCAACTTTTTGGAAATGCTTTTTTTTTTTTGCACGAAAGGAAACGGCGGGGAGATATGCGGCGGCGGCGGTTGCTCCGGTGGCAGCCCCCCTCTGTGGTCGCCTCTGATCTAGAAAAGAACCGTTTCTTAAACAATCCTCTCGTTGTGTCTCCGCTGCTCTGTGAACTCAGCTTTGTGACAGCGGAAGAGCCTCTAATGAGAAAACCCCAAAGTCCAAGTTCAGGAAGCCGGAAACTGTCACGAATACACTTCAACAGAAGATGTCTTGGTACTTTATTATAACTACACACTATTTTAGCATCAGTAAGCACTTAATTCATCAATTATAAAGCATTGAACAGTTTAAAACTGTTATAAAACAGTTATAAATATGTTATTATCGATTAATAAGCGTGATTGTTATTACGTTCATTTACAAATGGGGAATCTATCATTTATAAAGTATGAAAACTCAATCATGAAATGCATAATAGTCACGTTTATTAATCAAGAATAACACATTTAAAACTGTTTATGAATGTAATACTAATGAGTTACTACAATGTATTAATCTCTTTGCTGTTACCTTTAATTTAAAGGCAACTACTGCATTTTATTTCCTAAACTTTTATTTAATAGTTGTTGATTTTGAGTGTTTTTTATGTTTTAATGAATGTTCTCAATTGTTTTCTGGACGCATTTTGAATCACCTTGTTGCCTCATGAGTGTTCATGTTGCACAATGCTTTATGAATGATGCATTAAGTGTTAACTCGTGCTTTATTAATGCTAAATAGTTATAGTTAATAGTTATTATAAAGTGCTACCGGTGCTTTTCATTTGATCTGTCGACAGAGTTGTCTGTTGGGAAACTAAGACCTTCAGTCATTTGCTGTCGTTTACTCACTGAACTGAACAAGTTTCAGACTTCAGTATTTCACCTTCTTCTCCTTTGTGTCTTAAACTCTGCGTTGTCCTTGCCACCGTCACAGTGGACACTCCGGTCCCGCCGTCCCAGGACGAGGCCACAGAGGGCACCATGTCCTCCGAGGCTCTGCCTCTCATCTTCGAGCCGTTTGAAGATGTCACATCGGAGGCGGCGGCGGTCACTCTGGTGCCCGGCGACGCTCAGCCTCCTGCTTCCATGGCAACCGGAGGAGCCACGCCTCAGTCGGAGGTGGACCTGGACCGGCTCGTCGGTGGGGAACCGAACGGCGATGGCGGCGGGCCCTCGCACGCCCCGTCGTCCCTGCTGGTGCCGGACTGGACGTCGCCTTGGCAGACGTCTGGCGGCGAGCTCCTGGAGCCCATCGGCTCCTCCGGTCCGTCTGTGCCGCAGCCGCAAGCCGGAGGGGAGGATAACGCCGAGAGAGGTGAAGGAATGAATGAATGAGTCTCCATGTTAACACAATGCTCTACAGAACAGTGAGGGATGACGCATCTTGTTTTAACAGGTCACATGTATTTCACATCATGATGTAAATGTGATTCTCACATCAGAAAGTGTGTTATCAACACAGCCAAACTGTGCATCTAAACTCAGTTAAAAAAGGAAGTGTGGTGACACAGTATGCACCAGTCCTCCATGTATATTTTTAGTTCTATAAGATTTTCTTTGCAGCCTCTGCAACTCACATCACTTCAGCGTGAATGCAAACGTTGCAAAGACTTAAAAGTTGCGTTGCATTTCTTAACTCACTGTAACACAACTTCACCGAAAGTCTAACGGGCGTCTCGTGCACTTGTAGAGACGAACTACGAGACGTTTTACAAAAGATAAAGCTGTGAGTTTCAGCCGCGCTCGTGAGAGTAACAGGTGACTCGCTCCTCTCCTCCGTACAGGTGCCGCGAGGACACCGGGCCTCGAGGAGCGCTCGCCCGCCACCGGCCCCTCCCCCTCCCCCTCCTCCTCCTCGTTCTTCCGGCGTGCTATGACAACAGTAACCACGGCGACCCATCGGCCGGCGGCACACAAATCCAGATCTGGGTTGGAGGAGATGGAGTCTGAGGGTAAAGCGAACATATGTCTATTTCTGAATCGTAAATGTGACATTTAAAAAAAAATAATTTTCTAATATTATTCTGGTCAGAGGATCCAGATGAAGACGAGGAGAACTCTGAGGAGTCGGTGGAGGACGACAGCGAGGAGGACCAGACCGAAACGCCCAAAACGTCCTCGACGCGGCCTCCGTACAGCCTCATCCCGCCGCCTTCCGTCTGGGTGCAACGCAACCAGGGGCTGAGTAAGTGATCCTGTGAACCCTGGAGTTAAACATCGGGTCGTGTGTGAAGCTCGCTGCCAGCAGACACATTTAAACTCGCAGAATGAGAGAGAAACGGGGCTAAACTTGCGGCTCTTTTCTTCCAGTGAGGAGCTGGGTGGAGCTGATCAGAGAGAAGGTAAGACTGCCCCCTGCTGGCCTAGAAATGTTCCTCCGCTCCCGTACAACTTAACTAATCAGACAGCTCCACCTGCACTGAACTTTCTGGACCAGTTTTCTGTTGTTCTGTTTCCTTAATGTCTTTTTTTAATCTTTTATATTCATATTTTGTATATAAGTACGAAGAGCAAAGAGAAACTGAAGTGAAATTCCATGTATGTGCAAGTTTACATGGCCATTAAAGCTGATTCCATAATGTGATGGATAAAGCCGGCGATATGACGTCTTTCCATCCGAGCAAATTAACCATTTGATCACTTGTGTCTGCCCTTTTCTGACTACTCTTGTCTTTAATTGTCTACACAACGATTCTGACTTGGCGTATACGAGAGATCCCCTTGATTTCGTCCCGTTGACTCGGCTCCGCTCTGCCCTCCGACAGGCCGGCTACGTGTCCGGCATGTTGGCCCCCGTCGGCATCGGCATCACGGGGGCGCTGCTCATCGTCGGCGTCCTCTACAGCGTCCGCGTGATCCACCGCAAGAGGAGGAACAGCTTCAAGCACCAGAGGAGGAAGGTCCGGCAGCCGGAGGTCAATAACCCAAACACTCACGCTTTGAATGTTCTCCACTTGTTACACCGAAGGAACACGATCCTGTGTGAAAGGTTCTGTGGTTCTGTATTAAGGTTCTCTGTCTGTGTGTGTGTGTATGTGTGTGTGTGTGTGTGTGTGTGTGTGTGTGTGTGTGTGTGTGTGTGTGTGTGTGTGTGTGTGTTAATGTTCTGCGTAAAGTTCGTTCTCGCTCCCCAGCAACCTCGAGAGCCCGGGACCAGCCGGCAGGACCAGGCCATGCTGCTGGCCGACAGCTCCGAGGACGAGTTCTGACGAGGCCGACGGGCCTGAACGCCTCTTCTCATCGCATCTCCAATCACCCTCGTGCTTGTTCGGTCCGTGACTCATCGGATCCGCAGATGTGTGTGTGTGTGTGCGTGTGTGTGTGTGTGTGAGACGATTTGCACGGGCCGCACCAAGCGTTGGGTCAGCTTCGATCACGAAAAGTAACGTCGTCGACACTTTTCTTGACGTCGACGCCGTCGGCGGGATGCACTTTGATATGAAAATGATATTGCTGCTTGTAAAAAAAATGAATAAATAACATGCAATAGCAGGGTTTTGGCAGGATGGTGTTGCTGGTAAATTGTGTAAGAGGGTAAAAGTGTGAGTCAGCAGGTTTTCTGTCAAGTAAAAAATGTTTTTAAAAAAAAGGGCTGTAGAAGAGTTACATTACATAAACAATGTAAATATACATGTTCTGTATCTGTAGCTGACTTGGGATCAGTCTAAGTTGTATTTCTTGCCACACATATAGGAACAAAAGATCAGCAAAGACGTGTTTCCCAGAATGCAACAGTTCCAGAAACCTTCACAAACAAACTATGAATACTTTGTTTCAATGTGACTTTTGTCGAAATGTAAATGTTTTACTCTGAGGCATTTGTTCATTTAAGTTACTAAACGCACATACGAAACACCATCATTCTAGAAAAGTATGTAGCATAAAACCGATGATGTACAATATAACTGATAGTTATTCTTTTGCTGCATTTTTTGTGTTATAAGTGCATGACTATAAAATCTATTCATACACTCTGCCCGCTGCAGAGACTTCTGATGAATGAAGGCTGGAAAAGCACAAACATTGAAGGACGAGAAGTTCATATTTTCTACGAGTGGATTACTTTCAACAAGCTACTGCTTTTGTTGCACAATCGCGGCGTTTGTGCTTCAATCCTGTTCAGACGAGGAGGAGGAGGAGGAGGAGATGAAGAAGAGACGTTTTGGACGACTCGCATAAATCACGTCGCTGAGATGCAACGATACAAAGTCAAAACAAGTCGTTGTGTTTTATGAGGAAATGATGACGTAAAAAGATCTGTAGATTAAAAAAAATGATGCAAAAAAACATCTGAAAGCTGCTCTTTGAGCCGCGTTCGTAACAGCAAAGACGTCGACACAAAGTCCTGCGTTTTGTTCAAGGGAAATATATTTTCTGTAATTTGACAAGCCATCGGATGAGCTTCATGTACAACTGCCTGTTTATTTGCAATAAAACTGTATGTGTGGCGTGAAATGGTAAAATGGACACCTTTTTCTTTTTGTCTCTTTACGTAAATATGAAACATGTGAACAAATAAACAATTCTCTCAGACGTCAGCTCGGGACTCGTTCTTATAGCAAAGCTCGAGCGGAGACTTCTGTATTTGTAAAATGAAAAAAAAAAAAAAACACTCCACACAGCAGACAAGATAAACCGGTTTTACAGCATTAAAAAAATCAAATAATTTATTTTTTGTGTTCTTTTTCCACATTAAATAAAAGCTATTGGACATTTCCAGATCAAAATCAAGAGAGGGGGAGGGGGAAGAGGGGAAACAGAAATGTGACATGCAAAAAATACCTTTTGCTCTCCCCTTTGCACACAAAAAGACTGCAGGAAGCTCCCGTGATTGGTTTACGGGACCGCAGCCTTTTTCTATTTTCATTTTGTTGTTGTTGTGGTGCAGCAGCGTGACGGCCAAAACCAGCAAACTGGTTTCTAGGGGGGAATTATAGTTGTTGAAACTAGAATTGCAGGATGGCAGACGTCGCCCCGGGTGAGAACAGGAGAAGAGGGGGGAGGAGGAGGTTTGATTGTTATAATATTCCACCTGGATGTCACACAGCGGAGCTCTGGGAGGAGGAGGAGGACGAGGAAGAAAGAAAAACGGCCCTCCGACATCTGTGAACACTGAACTGGCATGTCAAGTCAAAACTTATCCCAAATGCATCGTGTGAGAGAGATGGGGAGAAACTGTGCATCACCACAGGCCACGGCTATGAAATGATATCGATGACAAAGCCCTTCAGTCTGTGAACAGAAGCTAAACGGAGCCCTTCGGCTCTTTGCGACAGGCTGTAATGCCAACAAGGAGTTTCACAGGAGTTAAACCAAGAAGAAAAAAAGAGAGAGATAGACATTTACTTCCAAATCTAAAAACGCCTCCTCATACATACGGACAGCTGGTTTGAACGAGGCGGGCTCATGTTTTGTAAGATGTTACCTAACAGATTCATCCATATCAGTAGTCACTGTGTGAAAGAGGAAAGAGGCCCAGACAGTGAGAGGAGGAGGAGGAGGGGAGACAAGTGTCCAAACACAGGGACGAGAAGTTATAAACCTCCAAAATAAACCAGGGGGAGTTCACACGAGGTGATGATTTCAATTTTAAACAGCGTCAGATGAGCAGTGAGAGAAAAAGTTTTTTTGTTGAGCGTTTTTTTCTTCTTCGTTTTATCCCGCTCAAAGTTCTCATTGCACCTCTGGGTGGGCTGAAAGGAGCACAGAAATTTAAAAAAAAAAAAAACTTAAATCAACCATAACTGACCCTCCCTTCCCAAAGATGATTCACCCCCCCAAAAAAACATGCTCTCAATATAGCCAAGGATTAAGACAACACTCGTATACAAATCTGAAGAAAGAAAAAAAAAAGAATAGGTCATCTGATCCTTTGTTCCAAATGCACAGACAGACACACACAGACACACACACAGACACACACGCTGTTATTGGGGTGGCGACTCTGTAAACATCTACTCTATGTTTCAGTCCCGGGCTCCAGGGATGAGACGTCTCCGCTGGCGTGTTGAACGAGGAAATAAAGCCACAACACAAACACGGTTTGCTGCGGATGTTTGTTTGTTTGTTTGTTTGGAGCAGATTTGACTCTGACCGTGACCCCGCGGCAGTGTGTCCTGCACTGCTTTCTACTCTGAGTATTGCAGGCAGGATATATAAAAAAGCATGCACATGTCCAATTGCATAATTTGAAGTTGCATGAACAACCTGTGACGTAGGTTTTTTTTTTTCTCGATTTGATTTTTAAAAGCCGACTTCAAGGTTTTTTCTCCCCTCAACTACGACTTAAACTGTCTCCGGCCGTTTCCCATCACACTGATCACCAACTCAAAACCCTGAAACGCTAAAATATATATAAAGCGTGAGATTTGTTGCTTTCGGTCGCCCAGATTAGACCGGAAAACAAAAACACAGCACCTCAGAAGGCTTTGCTTTACCTTTTGCGGAGGGAGGGGGCTCTGAAAGTAGAGAAATAAAAGTCTAACAGATCGACACCATTGTCAAAACCAACACACGGACACGTTCATACGTACACATGCACACTGCAGCGATGTCCAAAGAGACTCATCTGACCTTTGTTCATATTACGTTTAAGAAGAAAAAAACAAAAACGACAACAAAAAAAAGCGGCTGAAGCAGACTTTCTTCGCATATTTAGTGTGGATTGGAACATCCGGGTGCATCCACAGGGTTTTTTTTTTTTTTTAGAGATCTCAAAAAATGTTAGCGAGGTTGGTTGTGCATCGAGTTTTCGGGCACCTGGGAAGTGCATTGTGGGCTCAGCCGCTCACGAGCAGCACGAGGTTAGAACAGGTAGACGATCTAAACAGGAAAGCAAACAAAAACAATAAAATATAATCTGCTAAGTATACTTGTCTATTGTCCTTTTTTTCAGTTTTTTTCCTTTATCAAGAGATAAAAACACACGCACACACACCTGCACGCCGTACTCAAACAGGAATCCAGCGTTACGCAACACTCCGCCTCCGGTGCCGACCAGTAAGCGGGCCGAGGCTCGGCTGTGGCCGATGGATTGAGTGGCACTTGCATTGAGGAAAACAGACGAATAAGCAAAAAAAATAAAAAAGGAGTAAACTGCGACGGCGGGGACACAGTTGACCACACCATCATTGGCGAGGAGCAAGGAGTCTCGTAAAAGAATCTTTTCTTTCCTTTTTCGGGTCGCGGGGGGATTTTGCAGCAGCTGGCAGTGCATTCAGGGGGAAAAAACAAGTTATGATCTGCAAATATAAGAATCATATGAAGATAAAAGTCTAACTGCTTACACACACTGTCAGGGTTTTGATGACGTGAGATCGAGTGAAGGACACCGAAGTGACAAGATGATGTGCTGTATATGGAGTGATTTGTTTCGATCAACCGCTCTGCACCAAACACAGGAAGAGGTTTCGCCTCAGACTGGGTTCATCAACACACGCACACACACTTTTCGCTCGCCCCCTCTCCACCTCGCACTCACATTAAAATAAACGCATGCATATCTTTACAGGCTTCAGTCCTGGAGGCTGAGGCAGGTGACGAGAGAGGCGACAGCACGGAGCTGCCGTTCCCTTTGGTACAGGACGGGAAAATAAAAAAAACAAACAAACAAACAAAAAAAAAAGATGACATCGCAACGCACAATTCAGACCCTCCCCCACCCCACCAACAACACAAAAGAAACATGAGGCAGTACTCACACACACAGTCATACAGCAGCTTCTTCCGCCCCGCCGACCAACTCACAAGGTTAAAAAAAAGAAAACCATAAAATAACAAATATTTTCTTCCCAGTAGTTCTTTTTTAAAGTATTTTTTTTTTGTTTAAACTGCCCGGCTTCCTTGTTTCACATGTTGCTGTCTTTTTTTCCGGTTCGGTGTGGTGCCTCGTCCTTTTGTGGGGTTCGGACTCACTCGCATCCTCGGTTCAATGCGGCATATCCAAGCTTCAAGGTCAAGAGGTCTTGAAGGTCAAGAGGTCATCTCGTCCTCCCCTCGCCTCCTACCCTCCATCCCTCTCTCACAGAAAGTATCAGGGTCATGAGAAGATCAGGTGGGATGTTAGATGTCAGTCCTAAACAATAGTTGTTCAGAGATCAGGGACAAAAAAAAACAAACTGCGTGTCCTTATTTTTGTACACAGGTGTGTGTGTGTGTGTGTGTGTGTGTGTGTGTGTAAATGAGTGAAATGACCAGGGCTGGGCTGAGGCTGTCATGCCGATAGCGTACGAGGTGAACAGCACCCGCTGTCCCGTCCTCACCCGTCCCCCTCTTCTTCTTCCTCCTCCTCCTCCTCTTCCTCTTCCCTCTAGCGGAGCCACAGTTTGAGCCGCAGCGCGTCCACTCCGTTCAGGTAGTATCTGAACAGCCGCTTGTCTCTGACAAAACCCAAGTTCTCGTACAGCTTCAGGGCTGATTTGTTGGTGATTTCGGTCTCCAGTACAACCTGAGGGACAGACAGATGGACATGTCAGTGTGTCGTTTTCCTTCTCGAGAGGACCGACTGAACCGTGGAACTTGGTGCTGAAGATGTAATTGGCTGTTATCCTTTTAGAAAATGAAAATGTTCCATTGGCCGTCGCCATCTTGGTTTTTTTTTGGAACCAGAAGTGACACAAGAGGGCGGAGCTAAATACATTTGAAGGACGGTCAGAGTATTACGATTAACTTTCGTGAACTGAAGACGCACTGTGAAAGGGTTAAAGGTGGAAGAGGAGAACGCGGACAACACCCAGACAACGGTGTGGTATAGACCTGTCAATCACAAGGAAGCCCCGCCCTAAAGTATACCCTAACGGACCAAATGAACATCATGCTGTGCTAAAGAAGACTTTAAACTCGCGACTGAGACCATAAATGTTTACTGAGGTATTAAAGAGAGAACTAGAGTCATTTTCTCATGAACTTCTCAATAAACAGTTCTGCCCGACGACCATTAAAAGCAATCAATGGCCTTCCCTTTTTTCAGACCTGGAGGTTGACGCCCAATTTCAGCTCATCGGTCGTCGTCGTCGTCAATATCAAATCATTGTCTGCTCGCTCAGCGATACGTTTGTTGTTTATCAGAAGTGCAACTCGAGAGATTTAGCCTCTGTGAAGCAAACAACTAGAAAGCTGGCCTGCAGTACTGAAGAGTCGGCTGGTCTTAGCACACAGGGTTAAAAGTACACATCTGTGTTGTCCCCGAATGAGAAAGTAGGTTTGCCCTCCTTCTACAACATCAGTAAATTGTTCTGTATTCGGCCGCAGTACACACATCGAGTGGCTCCTTATCTTTATTCCCTACTGACGCCAAATACTCTGCAGCTGCGACCTCTGTTCTTGGGGTCAAATTGTGCACGTCATTCCTAATTCCTGCACCGTTTTTTGGTGAGAACGCTTTCAGACCCTCATCTTGTCGTGTGGAAGAGTGACATTTTAAACTAGATTACCTCGCAAGATTTAAAAAAACAGTATTGAGGATCATTTGAGCACTGAATGTCCTTGTATGGACTCAGAATTGGTTGCTGGCTGGTCGTCGGTGTTTTCATGTTTTCTTTAATGTACTGTACTGTACTTCCTGACCAGGACCCTCTTGTTATGGATATATAACATATCAATGGGATTATCCGGGATGAATAAATGTCAAACAAAAAAGACAATCAACTTGCTTTAAAGCACCCGATGTCTTCGATGCAATGTGCAGTCTGCAGGGTCAAGAATAGCTTCAATGAGTAAAGTCGCTGCTGGTTACATCACAATGTCTCATGATCTATATCTACATGTGTGAAATACACACAGACATGCAAACACACCTGAGTCAAAGCCGTTTCCCACTGCTTTCTGTCTTTACGCAACAGTGAGTGTTCCACGTCGTGGAGCGGACATTTTGACTGAAAAGAGCAGTACACAACACAAAACAACACAAACAATAGCTGCGTCCAAGTAAGTCATGCCATTGAAGATAGCGTTGTGCCGACCGTCATCTACTATAGATGTACATCCACTATAGATGTACATCCACTATAGATGTACATCCACTGTAGAGATACACTGTCTATTGTACATCTACAATAGATGTACTTGAGATAAACCGGCTATGGAGAAGTACCTGATGTCACTCCCCAGTAGATTTTTGTTTGTCTTCACTGCACTTCTATGAAGAACATCAGGAACAGATACTTGTTTGTCAAAGATTTTGTCACGTATAATGCAGTTGCAAGAATGAGATCTTTCTTGCTTGTGTGTCCGAGGAAAATCTTTCAAGAGCAAACAATCTGAAGGTTTTGCATTCACAAGCAAATCAGTTGGGAAATTAAACTGAAGATGTACTGGCTGCAGAAGACCAGGACATTTGCATATTAGCCTTTAGGAGCACCAACCAGTGGGGCCTGGAAGATGAAACGCATTAACACGTATAGTCTTTGGACAATAGTTGGTAAAGGTGTGAAGTGATGCATTTTAGTGAGTGGTGAGGAAACCTGTAAAACCACTCGTACCTGTATTTTAACCACGTTATAATGTTTTGTAGGAATCTGATCCACGAGCAGCAGAGCTAGAAAAAACACCGCCTGCAACACAGTTACAGCTTAACTGATGAAAAAAATGAATTCCTATAAAAGGGCGCCGTCTTAATACTCTTGTGACGACGCGATCAAACAGACAGAAAAATCATTTGTGTTGAATCCTCGTCAGTTGTTCATTCTCAGTCGGCCAAATGATCAGCGAGAGTTTCACACAGAGTGTCATTTTTACCTCAAACGCCTTCAATTCATGGAGGTTTCGAAAATGATTTCAAAACCCCTACTGTGTGCATGCGAGTCAGTATGTGGTTATTCAGACAGAAAACACTGAGAGGCTCGCAGCAGCCGAGTATCCTTCCAAGGTTACCAGCAAAAATAAAATAAGTGAAGGACGGGGAACGAGAAACTGGTCCTTGAGATTCAAGCGGCACATTTTTTTTTTGATCTCTTGGTTTGTGCTCAGCCGGAGGCCGAAGCCAAACCAAGGACCCAATGTGCAAATGTATTTCAATCATTTCACCTGTTGTTATTTCACGTATTAACCGTATCTTCTGTACGATCTGGTTTGATAAATGCAAAACTGTCCTAGAGTCCACCGTTGTGAGTGAATAGGCAGCTCGTGCACGTCAATATCGGACATAAAGCGTGTGTTTCGGGATTTTCTTCAATATTCTGTGGCTGTACTGAAGAACCTACGGGTCTGTCTATGCGTCTTACCTCGTCACAGTCACCCTCCACCATGGCGTAGATGGCCTTTTTCACCAAATTAGTACCTAAAAACAGAAGAGCCCAAGTCAGTGACGGCACGCAAAATAAACAAAACACAAACTTTACATAAAAGAGCACCTGACGTCCACTAGTATAACGTGAAAACACACCAACCCACAGTGTATAACTTATCTCAATACTGCATTTGCATCAACAGATTTAGTCGTCAGAGAAAGCACAAAAGACAATTTGGTCTTGCCTTTACATTGCCAAAGGACCTACTTTTACATGTATTCTTTATTATGTTTAATCTATAATAGTTTCCACCTGTTATAAGAAGAGTTTGTTTTTCTTGGGCTTGCTAAAAGGCGGATGTGTGTGTATATAAATTGAATTATTTCGTATGAGACACGCAGGGTCCAGGTCTCACCGATGCTTTTCCTTCTGTGTTTCGAGTCCACGGCCAGCATGGCGATGTAGCCGCGGCGGAACATCTTCTTGTGCATGTCAAGCTTACATACAATGGCTCCGACACACTCCTGCTCCACCATGGCCTGTGACACACACACACATACACAAGTTAGGGCCGCTGAGTGTCTATGGGAAAAGCCTAAATACAGCTCCTCTCCAGTCTCCGTCATCCTGCCAGTTCAGCTGGTTCTCCCGGCTGACCTCTGACCTTTATTTCAAGACACTTCCTCTTACTGCACATGGATCACTCCGAACAAACTGGAACTGTAGTTTATGACCTTGAGGCTCAGAGGATAAACAAAGAAAGGACAGTGTTTGTCAAAGTGGAAACCCCTGACCGGACAATGTCTGCGGAAGAGGAAACACCAACTTACAGCACATTACTCTCAACTAAAACTAGAAGGCGAGGGGTTATTTTTATTAAAAAAAACCTTTGCTCGCGCCTGAATTCCCATACATGTGACGGGCCAAAAGACCCTCACATGAACCGTAAACAATATCTTCCCGTCAGTTCAATTTTCTCGACTTGACGGCTATTAAGTCAGACAGAAAACCACAAAACCGACAAGGCTCAAGGCTTTGTTATAGAAAAGTGGGTGTTGTAGCTGCCAACATATACAAGACAAATTCAAAAACCAATGTGCTGCAAGCCACACATTTACATGTGTGTGATTAAGCGGTGTGTGGTGTGTGTGTGTGTGTGTGTGTGTGTGTGTGTGTGTGTGTGAGTGAGTGTGTGTGTGGCAGCATAGAGACAAACTGACAGTCGATAGGAAGCTATAAGTGTGCCGTCACACCCAGCCCCAGTAATGCTATGCACCTTTAGGTAACCTTTAAGGGAGGCCATGAGCTGGATCACACTTTATTTCGACTTGAGGGACAGAGTTATTCAGGTGTTTACAGGTATTATGCTCACATAGAGCTGGTTTCAGTGGACATACTCACCAGAAAGCAGAGCTGCGGCCAGTTGTGGATGAAGTACCTGTAGGTGTAAATTGAATAAGGCTCAGACAAGTCCTTGGTGATCAGTCTCATGATCCACGGCATCTGAAGCTCAGACTCGTAGCGGACATAGCGGATGCCGTGGCTGTCCTCTTCCGCTCGGCCTGGAGACCCGCTGAGGTCGAGCCGGGCCAGCTCGGCCACCGGCGGCTGCAGCTGCGGGTCTGCGGGGCTCTCCCTCTCCTCTCCGCCGGGCCCGGCGCACGGCGGCCTCGGTGGCTCCGTGAGGTCGAACCCCTCGGTCCCTTCGTCCCCCGGGTGGCCGCGGGCCGCCGCCGCCGCCTCAGTTCTCGTGTAACCCGGCATCCCGTTCATGCTATTGTTAACTAAAGGAGAGTGACGGCCGTTTTTAGAGAAGGGGCTGTGGCCTTCGTGTTGGCAACGCTCACTATTGTTTCTGGCGGCCGGAGCCTCGTCCTCGTTGCCGCTGTCACAGTTGTCCACGGACGGTCTCGGGTTGTCAGGCCGGTTCCCGGCGTGCTGGTGGCTGTCAACGTCCTCTGACGGGCTGGCCAAGCCGTTTAGCTGCTGCTGCTCCCGGGCTTGCATTTTGAGGTGCAGTGCCGCCGGGCTAGCTCGGGCGAGCATGTTGTTCTGCTTCTTATTAACCGGCCTATTAATCTCGTTTACCGGCTGCGACGTCTTCCCCGTACCGGCGGACACACAGTCCTCCCTGTGGCAGGCCGGCTCTCCGCCTTCCCCTGCCGGCTCCGCGCTCCCAACCCCGGGGAAAGGAGGAATTTCAGCCGGGGATGCGGGCAGTGCGCTACTAGGCCCAGGCGGCACTGTGGCCATCCCACCGCATTAAGGTGGAGATTCACGCTTGGAAAACGTTGAACACGAGCTCATCCACAAGGCAAAAGGTGTATACAATCAATATACACGTTAGTTCACCGAATATCGCATAAATCCGAGGATATTTGAGGCGGTAACGTATCCGCTTGCGACGTTTGTCGCTGCTTTCTCCTCAATTTCCCTGCTGCCGGAAAGTGCTGTCGCAGCAAACGCCATTGCAACAGCAGCCAGAGACGTTTTACGACAGTGGTGTAACGCGTGACAGATGCAGTGTTTTTTTTCAGACACCAGGGTTTGTATGCTTACTATTTAAATAAATTCATTAGCCTACCCCTCTTCAGTTGATTTCATTTTACGTGAAACAAATATCGAGGAGGATTATAGAAAGAGAAGAAAAACAAATAAGAAATGGAAACTGTTAAAAAAAAATCATTCATTTACGTTAAGGTATGTCGCCTTTAGGGTCGGCGTCGTCGTCTCCCCTTCGACGTATGTCGTAATAATCCTAGAAAAAAATGGTGCAAAATCAGATTTTTTTTTCTTTCCATTTTACAGGACTACTAATCAAAATGTGTAAATGAGTGATAAAGATAAATACATGCTTCATTTAAATTCTGTTGACATATTTAAATACAGAGACTCTTCTTACTGTATATGCTTTCCATATTTGATTATATTATCAGACAGTATGTATTTGAATGTGCAGCCCATAAGATGATAACCTGCACCTGTTAAACCAATTCAGACAGTGTAATGTTCAGTGTGAACAGTGATAACCTAGAAAGTTTATGAAGTTGACCTGTCTACTTCCTTACCAGCAGAGGACACTACATTGAGGATTTAGTTGGATTTATTATTTATTTATTTATTTCTACTTTTTGCATCAACACTGCAGTTTCTCCAGTAGATGTCACCAGTAGATTATTTTCCGGTGGCCTTTCCTTACCAGTTCTCTATCATTCTGGAAAGTCAGTTTTGAGCAACATGCATTTATCTTGAGATGCCTAATAAAGTTATGAGACTTAATACTTTCACTCCAATATTGTAGTTTTAACTGAGTTATCTCAGAATAAGATATAAGACATTTAAAACCCTGCTTTATACATTCATCTCATGACGACACAGTGAGTGTTAACGAGGTTTCTGACTAAATAAAATCACTGAAGTAACCGCAGATTATTGTGTAACAGTATACATGTTATTCTAAAAAAAAAACGAAAATAACAAATGTTCGTGTTTGGTGTTTCAAAATCTTTAATTCTGACAGAAAGCCTGGTTCATGATCATGACACACTTTGCTTTATAAGAGGAACGAGTTATGTTTCATCAATTAAATTGGGCATTCATAACTAAATGTTTATTTCAGACTAAAGAACGTTCTCATCGTTGTTGATCGTATTCTGTCTTTATAAAACTCAACGTAACGTTCACTCAGTGCTGATGGTTTTCATACAATCACAGAAGAAGAAAGAAGTACTTTTTCTGTTTGTATTATTTAGTAATGGATAAGGTTTTTTTGATAAACAGAGAAAACGCCTGCCTTGAAGCCGCTGACATTTGGAAACATGAATACAAAATAAAAACAAATCTTTATTTATTAGGGATGTGTTTGTCTGTGCCCGTATGTATCTCTTGCTTGCAAATGGAAAACATTTGGGAGAGGGCGGGGGGATTTTAGATTTTTTTAAATGACACTGTCGCTGTTTTATATTTTTTGGCAAAGAGATAAACTTCATCAAATACATTTTCCAAAGCACGCGATTCAAGTCAGACTCGACCAACATGTCTCCAAGACTCAGACGGCAGACAGACTTTAGTTCACGAGTATCTGCTCATCGTAGGTGGCAGTGTTGCTCTATCGTGCCCGTGAGCCATGTCCGTGCACTCAGAGAGGATCACTGCTGTAAAAGACATTGTGTGAACTTTCAAGTCCAAACAGCAATGCATTATTTCCTCTGCAATGCCAGAGGAAACATCTATTAAGCTCTATGACATCACAGTATATCTAACAGACAGATAAATGTCTTGATTAGAGCTAAATCCCCCTCTCTCTCTCTCTTTCTCTCTGTCCTCCATCCATCCACCACGAACACACGTGTGCTTGATACGTGGAAAGACAAAGTCTTATTTTGTTTGTAGATATATGTTACAGGAAAGAAAAAAAAAAGAAACGGAGAAATAAGACGGGGAAAGAGAGAGACGGCCCTTTGAAAGCTAAGCCTTGGGGCTGAGAACTCTCTGAAGAGCTGGAATCAGACATGCACAATCAGTTCCCCTCTTCAAATCTCCTTTACAGGCCTATCTACTTGAACAGGCTTCTCTTAATTACTTTCTCTATCACTTAGCGAGCCGTGCCTGGGACTAGCAGCAGCAGCGTCGTGCCAGAGACACTTGGCTGGTTTGAACCCATATTTAGATATCTTCTTTCCCACAATCCTGTCCCGTACCTTCCTCCCCCCTCCTCCTCCTCCTCCACCTCCTCCTGCTTTCACTCAACGCTGCTCTTGTCTCTCCGTGGCTCTCCCCATCCTGTCTCTATACCCTTTTCCAAATATCTCCAGGGCATCAGTTGCGTCATGTGACTGGTGCGCTTGTGATTACAGCAGTTGGCAACCGTACTCATCTATGAGGAAGAACCCCCGAAATAGCTTGAAAAAAAAACAAAAAACGACAGCATGCAAAGAAGTATGAGGTCAGTGTGGAGCTCAGGACAACCCGGGCTGACGATGACACTCTGACACCCTCCATCTTTAAAATCCCTGTCTCCTGTCCTCTTGAACTGGTCTCAGGAGCCGGAGGCCTTTGGATCTCCTGGTTCTCTCCTCCCCTCTCTCCTACTCCTGCCTGTCTCGTTGGCTCGCTCTCTCCTCGCTCTGCTCACTTGCCTGTTTCTTCCTCCTCCTCCACTCATCCTCCTCCTCCTCCTCCTCTCTGTCTGGCGTCTGGTCCACTAGAGCTGCATTTAATTAGTTTCCGTTGGGTTAATTAGGGGCTAAAGTTAGGGGGTCGGTCCGGGACAAAAGCAGGTCGGGGCTGGACGGATGCAGGTGCTCCGCCGCGGTTGCCAGATTCCACCGTTCAGATTAAGACGGCTGCAATACAATCTGGAGTATTGAAGGGAGAGAGATACAGACCCACGGGTGAACCGCAGGGGAGGAGGTCTTCCACCATACACACACATGGGATGGCACCTCCTTATTGCTGGCATCATTGTGCCTATTATCTGATACATTTCCACATCGCTTTCTTCAAGAAGCCACCTTACGTTGGTACAATTTCCTCTCACCTTCATGTCTTTTCCCTCTCACGCCACACTGGCACACATCACACGGAGCCGATCTAATGTATGGAGTGTGCAAGTGATGTCTTTGCCAGTCTCTTTCCTCCGTTTCCATACAAGGTGCTGTGTTGTGTACGTTCACGCTCATATCGCTCGCAGCACTCAGTCCCTTCCTTTCATCTGAGAGTGCCGGCTATAGCCTCTCCTTTCGCTTTGTGGGTTGGCGGTGTAGAGTGAAGAACATGTGAGGAGGACATCAAATGACCGGTCCAGACAAGGGAAGTACATAAAATAAGCAATTCCCAGCCTGTGAAGTGCACATCAGTTGCTTAAACGCAGTGATCATGTAAATGAAACGAATGAAAACAGACGATGTGACTGCAGGAAACGCTCCAGGCTGCAGCGATTTGAAGGTTACCTGTTTATTCAGTGCACTGTTGGCACATATTTGCAATAATTTGAAACATATTAAAGTGGTCAACTGGAGCTTTTTTTTCTTCTTCTCTTTCCACATAGATGTATGCACCAAGACGGCGACTTTTGTGTAACTTTGAATTGTACAGAGGAGCGAAAAAGAGCCGAAAGACACAGGATTTGACCTTTTCTTCTGTCCCGTGGCGATGAAGAGGGACCAGATGAAGTGATACGGGAGGAGAGAGAGAGGAGGGAGAGGACAGGAGAGAGAGAGAGGGCATCTCTGGCATGGCTGGCGCCCCTCAGTGTGTGAGGGTCCCGGGGCCCTTTAGACAGGCGCCAGCCCAGCAGGGAAGCAGAGACAATCAAGCAGCACCAGATCCAATGCACAGAGATGGATGGAGATGAGGAGACGCAGAGGGGAGGATTGAGAGAGAGAGGGAGAGGGAGGGAGGGATGCTGGGACAAAGTGCACAGTTGAGGAGTGGTGGAGGACACGACAAGGAGAACAGCAGACACGTCCAGGTAGAGATGGAGAAGAGCGGCGTAATAAAAAAAAGAGGGAGACGGGGCGGAGAGGGACGAAGAGACGACGGCAGATCTAAGAGGAGGTGAGAGGAGAAGGAGCAGAAAGGGAAGAAAAGAGGAAGATAGCAGACATTCACTCGGTAACAGTCTTTATCACCGGCCCAGATCGTGGCGTATGAACAGTGATCCAAGTCAACCATCTGCTGAGGCTAGATAAGCCTGGGAGAGCCGGGCATTGAGCTGTCACTCAGGGAAGGAGCGCAGGAAAAAAAAAAAAAAAGAAAGAAAGAGAGGAGAGGGGAGAGAGAAACAGAGGAGGAATAAAGACGGAACGGCGAAGGCGAGAAGAGATGGAGGGGCGAGCGGAGGGGAGAGGAGGGGTCTGTGCGCAAAAGGTATAAGGAAAAATTCAAAGGAGAAGATTTGTGCCGACTGGAGAGCATCCGTCTCGTTCGGGAAAGACTTAACGTCAAGCAGACGTCCAGCCCCGTCCTGCCCGATCTGGAAATAATCCTCCAGTTAATGAGAAGAACAATAAAACAAGGCTATTTATTGGCTTTTTTATATATCAACCCACACACACACACACACACACACACATTCTCACACATCCACTCCTAATCACGCCGCGACACGAGGCCGTTTGTTGTTCATTTTCTGTCACCAACACACACACACACACACACATATTCATACATGTCACCACAGCATATGTGCAAAATGAGGCTGTTATTTTTTTTAAATAACTCTTCTATACACAACACACAGGTTGTCTCAGTCGATTAGACACCTCTATACTGGTGGCTGAGGATCCCCAGAGTGGAAGATGGGTTTACTCGTTGATTAAGCCTCTATATGTGCAGGTGATTAAGTTAAATCCCACTTAAACATACCCCACTAAACCACTTACTGCATATCTATGAATGACATTATTATTATGAGTGTGAGGAAGGGACAGGAAGTGGATAAAACGTTCGATATCGTGCGATTTGTGTCACAATTCGCCGGATTTTGTGTGTTTTTTTTTTTTTTCCAAGAGGCGCATTCTACATTTTTCGATGTTTGTGTTTGTATAGCGGGATATGGTGGCAGTATACGGGGGCATGAATTAAGGCCGGGAGGGGGGTCAAGCCCGGGGAGTGGGGGGTTAGGAGGGGATTATCCGAGGCCAGTTGGATCATTTTACAGCCGGAGGACCCCCCCTCACCCTTTGCAGTCTCCTGGACAATGAGGATTAAACTCCTCTTGTTCCTCAACTCCAAAAAACGGCAGGACGACAAAGACACTATTCCTCCTGGGTCCCCTGGCTGTGGCTGGGAGCTGAGCTGAGCTGAGGAGGGAGGGAAGGAGGGAAGGAGGGAAGGAGTGAAGAGGAGGAGGAAGGGAGGGAGGCAGCAGGAGGCAGGGGGTCCATCATAAAATTAATCCCTTCACAGTTTCCTCTGGGTGCAAAGTGAGATATGAGGCAGACATGTCTAATGAAACGCTACAGTCATCTAAGGGCACAGCGATAAAAGCAAATATTAAACTAATGGAGCTCGTCATTAGCGCCTCTATTAAGCGGATGGAGAGGGTCGCGCTCTCCGAGAGGTGATCGGCACCAAGGATTAATCAATACCAATAAAACTTCCCACATTCTGCTGATACAGCGCTCAAACTTCAAAATATTTAAACTCACTTACCCATAATCCTCAGGGTCGAAACTACAGTTGTGTTTAAACGTTGGACATAGCTTGAACTTTGGAAATGATGCTTCTTCACAGTATCTATCTATCTATCTATCTATCTATCTATCTATCTATCTATCTATCTATCTATCTATCTATCTATCTATCTATCTATCTATCGATCTATCTATCTATCTATCTATCGATCTATCGATCTATCTATCTGTCTATCTATCTGTCTATCTAAAATCGAGGCATGAGGTTTAAGCTTTGTGCGGGAGGATTTTGGACAGATCAAAGTTACCTTCTGTTTGTCTTCATGCTAAGCTAAGCTAAGCTAAGCTGCAGCGACCAGACCTCCTGAAGCTGTGCGTCTCGAGCCCCAACAAATATCTGTGAAACACAACAACGTCCCGGTTTTCACCACAAATAATGATAATATTATACTTGTTTTCAAAGACAATTATTATGTTCTATCCCACTTATTAATATCCAACTGTAGGACAACAAATGTAGCGGCCACGATGCACCACTCGGGCAGAAGTGGCACAAAATGTACCTCGAGCGCAGTTAATTGAAAGATAAATCCTGTGTAAAAAGCGGCGTGTTGAGCGGTGTGTGATCATAGCCCGAGGCGTGGCGACTAAAGAGCGCTGCGAGGCGAAGTGTCCACCCCGAAGACAGAGCGCTCAGCATGAGGCAGAGTTTCAGGCTTAGAGAAGCAGACGAATTTAGTTTGCCTCAATGGTCGGAATGACAATTACTGTGGCAAATGCTGTTGCTGATCGGGGACCGAGGACAAAAGTGCATTTCTTTTTTCTTTTTTTTTCAAATGTTGTGATGCCGAGAGGATCAAATTTACTGGTCAACATCCAAGTGACGGGGACAATAAAAGAGCGGGACAAAAGAAAACAGAAGTCCACTGGTCTTAATCTGAGAAGAAAAAAAAAGAAAATGTGGGAGTCAATATAGGAACGTAAAGAGAGGAGAGAAAGAACCGAGGAGGAGGGCGAGGAGCACAACAGAACCAAGGGGGAGTTAGAGGAGAGAGGAGAGAGGAGGAGGGGCCTTTCATACCCGAAAAAAAACCTCTCTTTTACTTATAGAAGAGGAAAAAAAAGAGCAAAAGAAAAGCTTCTTCTCGCCTCCTGGACGCAGTGTCAAACCCAATCAGTGTCGGGTCTGGCAGCGCTGCTCGTCTCCCAGGCACCGGCTCACAATGGAGGCCGCCACACCTCTCACTTCCAATCTGCGTCCCGCGGGACGGGCCCCCGAGAGCGGGACGGGGCGGCGGGACGGGGGCCCGAGCCGAAAGGGACGACAATGCACCTCAGGAAAATCTTCAAATTCTCATAAAAAAAAAGTTTTTTTGAAAAATCCCTCTGTGCCGAGAATTGGATTAACTAGTAAAAGTTAGAAAACACTCCTTCGAGTAGCTTCAGATCAGTTCATGATGATTTGAACTGTTAATGTCAGCTCTTTTTTTTTTTTTTAAGTGTGGCTTAGGATAAACAAGCTGGGTGTAGGTGGGGGAGTTATTGTTCTTAAAGAATTCCAACACAGGTGGAAAGAATGGGACTTAGTGTCAGGGTGCATCTATGCAAAGCCAAACACAAACATGGATAAACTGCTCGGCGATTACAACGACCAACAATCCCCTGAGCTGCCGAGTCCCGGGCTAATAAACGTGAGCAACAAGGCTTGATCCTTAAAAACCTCGCCACTCAACACTCAACACACACAAAAAAAAGAAGAAAATGTCTATCTTGAACAGACCCCCCCCCCCCGCCCGTACCCTCCCCTCCCTCCCACACCCTCCTCCCAAAATCGCATTGTTGAGCAAATCCTGTATTAAAAGGAAAGAGTTGCTCTGCATTTATACTCCTGAAGACTTAAGTTAAGCCAGTGCCTCTGCCACTCCGCAGCGCGGGCTTCATCCAGCCCGAGTAAATCCATCCCTCGATGGCGATTGGCTGAAGCCGAAGGGGCCATCTTTTTCACACGCTTCCTCGCTCGCCCCCTTCTCTCCTCCCCCACACACACCGTCCCATCCACCTCCTCTCGGCCAGTGTTTACCCGTCACCAAACAATGGCTGGTTACTGGCAATTAAACAGCATTTTCCGAGGAATCCGTGGCACTGGTCTAATGGCATTACTGTTGGATGATTCAATCCTTGAATAGTCAACAGGATTTTGCCTCTCACCAGGAAAATACTGCTTCATCGAATTACCCGTATTACATAGATTTACCCAAAGCTTATGATTCAGGGTTCACAGATTACCCGCTCTTCTAAAGATGGCGGGAGGAAGCATGCGATAGGCCGAGGCAGAGCGATGACTCCCGACGCTACAAAAAAGCTGAGGCGCTTCTCTCTCCCCGGCACGCACACCACCCAAAAACCTTTTGTAGATTTAGACAGATTATTAATTTACCTGAATGCCGAGACTTCTATCCTTTTGTTGTTCTTTTTGCTTTCTCCCTGACTTGGACTTTTAACGCTTGGTGACGCGAGTCTTGAAAGACGGTTTTCGCAACAAAAAAAACACAACAACGTTTTGCAGTCGAACGCCGACGCATATAGGAGGCAAACCGCACATTGTGGCCTTTGACCTTTTCCTGCGGGTCGAGGCGGCACTGGGCGGCTCGGGGAACCGGGAAGACCGGCCAAGTCCATTATCTCACAATGAGGGGCTAATTACTGGGCCGGCAAGCCTCAAATCACGCGGCAGCAGACTTGCCTTGTCTCTGTCCTCCGCTCACCCAACATCTTAATTGCTCTTTTATTCTCTCTCTGTTTTCGCCGTGCCTCTCCTTCCCCGACTCGCTCCCACTCTCGCCTCAGCCATTTCGCACATAAAAGCGAGATGCTAATTGCCTGCTATGGAAATATTGGGCCCTGTGATTAGCCAGGCGGAGGAGGGTTTGGCTCGGCCCGCGTGTGTTGTTTTTCTTTCCCCCGTCTGTGTGCGAGGGGGAGAGTGCGTCGAGCCAGCGCGGTCGTCGGCGGTGAAAAGAAAAATCCGTTTTCCTGTCGGCTCGGGGTCGTAAGCACACTGTGCTCCAGTGGCAATTTGTCAGACTGCGACGTCGGCGAAAAACGGTCGCGGAAAACAAAATCCGCTTGAACGAAAATTACAGGAAAATTAGTTCAGCTCCTCTCAGGCGGAGTTTGATTGCTATCATTAGCGTTGACGGAGACTCTAATTACTTTGCCCCTCTTACGGTTTAAATATCTGGACCGCCATGTCTGGACCACTAACTGTCAACCCGAGTCGACAAAGAAAAAGGAAAAACGATGTGATTAAATGCATGAAACAGGTTGAAGCACATGATTGGTTGATGACTATTTTATCTGAGTTTGTTCCCCTCACTGAGCCTGACATCAATTTGTAGGTCATTGACTAAAAATGGCCGCATGTAACCATCTAACAAGATATAAAAGCATCAGTTTTTAATCATCTCCACCTCGAGATAACTAAACAGATGGAAATTTGGCGAACTTGCTTCATCTTCTGCTCTTTATAACTGCAGTTTCTGAAAGATTCTTACTTTTACAAAAATATTTTTTTTCCCTTTTCATGGGAACGAGGCCAGCTTCAGCCCATCTGTGACTTTAGTCTCTTTCCTTCAAAGTCAGAATCCTCTGAAAATACTCTCTGAGTGTGTATTGTACCTCGCTTTCAAATTTAATCCATTACTGATGAAACAAAACAGAGCGAGCGGCCAACATAAAATCTATCGCGCTTCTCAAAACCAAGAAGACGGAGTACAGAGGGTAAAAGAAGACGGAAGACGTCGTATAAAACAGAGAGAAATAGGTGTTGAACTCAAGAAAAGGCCATAAGAGGTGCTGATTTGGCCTCTCTGACACTTAGCAGGTGCAACCTTTTCCCTCCAGAACGACTCCTTCTTCTATTCAAGTCCCTCCTTTGTAACCTTTAGCTTTTTTTTCTTCTTCCCCCCGGACACTTCAGATGTTAGCAGGTTATTTTAGCAACGGTCTTCTTTTAGAGTCCCGCTGCCATTTGACCTCGGCCTTGTCCCGCTACCTAAAACCAAAGCTTTTTGTTGTTGTTGAGAAGCCAATGGCGGATATTGAAACGCTCATTCAGACACTTTTTCTCTCTTTTGCGGTTTGCTTTTCGCGAGCGCTTTGTCCGAGATGTTGGAAGAGCCGGAGAAGGGAAGGAGCCGATGGGAGCGCTGGAGTGTTTGGGCAGCGCTGCCATTGGTGTTTTTTTTTTCTTTTTTTTTAGGGAGGGTATAGCGGGGGGCCGAGAGGGGTGCAGGTCGGCTGTTCAAAGGCTGGCTTTTTGCATTGTTGGTCAGTTGGGGATTAAGGTCCTCTGTGCAGCAGAATAGCCCCTCTAATTAAAAAGGATAAGAAGGCAGAAAAATAGCGAGAGGCACGGGAGGAAGCAAAGAGAGAGGGAGAGGGGAGAGCAAATTTGCAGAGAAAAGAAAGAAAAGAAAAACTGTTTTCAGTGTCACTCCTGCAGCCGGGCCCATCGATTCAGACTGGATTAACTTTACACTCCTCCTCCCTCTTTCTCTCCCCTCTCTCCCCCCTCCACTCACTTTCTCTCTCTCTCTCTCTCTTTCTCTCTCTCTCTCTTCCGTTCATTTCTTCTGTCGTGCAATTTCCAAACTTTGTTCTCCACATGCCCTTCATCAACTTGAAAGTACAGTTAAACAATGCATTCAAAGCATTTGCGCCCCCCCCCCCCTCCCCTCAAAAAAAGCTACATGTATGTTTTCTCCCATAACCGCTTCACAAAAGCTTAGCTGCAGTTACAGACTGTCAACGTCGGTTGTTGAGTCGTGAAGTTGTATACAGGGGGACATTTTGCTGTAGGAACCAGACCACTTGTACTAGTGTGTGTGTGTGTGTGTGTGTGTGTGTGTGCATGTGTGTGTGTGTGCTCCTCACTATTTGCCGGCATCAGAATGAGAATAGAGCGGCTGTGTGCTGGGCCCCAGATGCTGGCTGACAGTAGGTGGGCTGTTTGCCGTGGGGGTGCCAGGTTGTGTTTTTGTTTGGCCCTCCTCTGTCCCGCCTGCCTCCCTCCCCTCGCCCCCGGTGGGGGGTCCGGGGCTCCCGGGGGCCGGTCCCTGCTGACCAATACCCCAGGTATGAAGCCTCTCAGTTTGGCTAACACTTGCCACGGGCCGTGGGAGGTTAACGAGGTGCCAGCAGGGACAAGACATTCAACCCTCCTCTGGGCGAACCACAAGTGGTGGATGTATCTCAATGAAGGGCATGAATACGGTCCGATGCGGGCCCACGCAGTAGTGGGTGAAGAAGATAATACTGCAGGTTATAAAGAAAAACTGTTCGCTCTGCGATCAGAGAAAAAGTTGTTTGTAAATGTGAAATCCTGCAGGGCCAATTCTCCAATTCATTTAGATGGAACAGTAGCCAGTCAGTGGATTTGCTCGATTCGCAGATGTTAACTGTCAAACGCAACTTTGGTGAAATTTGTCGCACGAATACACTTGAATGTGTGCGTCTTGAGCGTGCCGAGCGGGAGTGAAAAGCACAGAAAGAAAAAAGGCAGTTGTTTTATACATTTAGGCCTCATTATGGAATGAAATGAAACGTCAGAAGAGAGTAAAGGCCAACCAAAAAGAATAGCTAGTCGGCTTTAGCTAGCTGTTACATCGCCAGCTACAGCGCTAGAGATATATGTCACGCGTCCCTTAAATAAACATTATCGTCTCGTCGGTGGTGAGCTAACAAGCTAACAAACCAACAGTGAAATGATGCACAACTCTGAGGAAAAGTAGCAAGAGGAAGTAAACAGCAGGGGAGAAAATAGAAAAGACATTAACGAGCTAGCGGTGCTAGCATGTTCCCAGCTAGCTAGCGTGGTAGTTACGATAGTTCTAGTCCTCATGAAGCTCTGTGTCACTTTCTGATCACACCAGGCCTTTAACACAACATTTGAAGAGACAGTTTCTGTTGTTTTCCAAAAAAAAATCCACCTTCTGTCTGAAGCTTGTGTATTTTCCTCTGATATCACACAAGTTCAATATCCAAGGACGCTCATCAATACACGTATCGCTTCCTCCTGCCGAGCCTGTCAATAAATCCATCAGTGAGTTCATCAGCGAGTTTTACGGTGCAGATGGCAAAGAAAAGAAGAAGCAAGCGGTCATGATGTCCAGTACAGTTTACCGTGTGTGTGTGTGTGTGTGTGTGTGTGTGTGTGTGTGTGTGTGTGTGTGTGTGTGTGTGTAACAGATGGGTTTGATTGAGCGAGCCAAGTCATTGATTTGACCTTGAGATGGTCAGCTAAAGTGAACTGGTGCAAGAAAAACACAACTGTGGGTGCAACAATAAGCTATGTAGTTACATATTGAGATTTAAAAAAAATATTAATTTAAAATTTGTTTTGCAAAACCTATATTTTAATGACCATTTAAAATGTTGAATTAAACAGATTGTGGGAATAAACACTGCTAGAAATAAGTACAAATACCAATAATCATGACTACTCTGAGCATGCAAACACTGAAAATAAGAAGCAATAATGTAACCAGATACTCCAGATGAGGTTTATTCCAAATGTGAATTCAGAGGAAGATTTTAGGAGATAAAATCCCTCAGAGAGGATTCCTCCGATTTGCGTGATGGTTTATGGTCTGTAACCATATTACCCACTCCTACAAGCAAACAAAGAGCTGCTGGAGGAGAGAGGAAGCAGCACATCTCGCTCTCCTGATGCCAGCCGGTATTATCCAGCACACCGAGAAGAGAGAGAGAGAGAGAGAGAGAGAGAGAGAGAGAGAGAGAGAGAGAGAAAGAGAGAGAGCGGTATCTCAGTCCCACGATTCTTAGCCTTCAATTCGTCTCCCTAACAGCAGGAGAAACCGTGACTTCGTCGATTGGCCCGGAGACAGGGGGAGGGCATATTGCCACAGACATTAACAAGCGACTTCACCTTTTTTCTTTTTTTTTTTTCTTCTTACAACCACGGCCCCGTTTAGCTGAAACGCTCCCCAGGGCTATTAGATATTTTCCGATGAATTATATATCAGAGGCGAAGATGAAAGGGCTCTGCGTGAGCGAGCCAAGAACATAGCTGAGGGACAACAAGGGGGACCAGATATCGGCTGTTTGTTTCATGGCTGAGGGGGAAATGGGGAAAACTCTGCTTTTAAAAAAAATAAATTAAAAAAAAGGGGGCCTAAAACTATTTCAGGTCCCTTAATGACCAAAATGCAACACACACACACACAAATTTGAATCTGTATCGATGACACTGACTTTATATAATTGCTCTAAATCATAAACAATAGGCTACTGGTCTGAACACAATAGAGTCCCCTTAAAGAAAAAGAGGTTGTATTGATTTCAGGCTTGTCTAACAGGCCGGCAGCCTCACAGTCTGTTCATCTGGCATGAAGACTCCTAATTAGTTCTCTAACCTGCTGCTTGTTCGCGGGGCGTCAATCAGAAACCGTCAGTCTGTCACAGCCGAAGTTTTGGTCAAAATAGACTCGAGTTGCAGGAGAAAATTACATTAACACAATTCCATTCAGACGTTTCATTGAATGCTGAATGCAGCAAGTCCCTCTGGACACACATTTAAGGGGTGTAATGGGTGAGGGGGGGGGGGGGGTTTCTTCTCCTCCAAGTGGTTCATGGTGTAACCCAGCAAATTAAATAAGCAACGCGCAGCCTGTAATTTAGGCGGCGGCCTCGGGCAAAAACATTGGTTTTCATGCACTGGTCAATTTTGAGATTTTAGGCTTTTTTTTTTACATCCATAACATAACAAAAATACATCCAAAATATGCATTTGTGTCTATATTTTACAGCTTTTACTGTCTGTTAGTGTCTGATTTCTCTTTTTTTTTCCTCAATTTTCATATATAAAGCAAACTTAAAAATATAATTGTCTTATTATAAGTCATCAGAAATCTAATTGTGGCTTCTATTGTCTTTTAAATGTTTGTAATTTTACAATGCATATATTTAAACTGCCTTTTACAGCATTTCTGAGACAGATATATAAGTTTTCTTAATATATTTTGAAGCTTTTCACACAGGGGCTTGTTCCTTTATCATTCATTGCCTGATTTATTGAACATTTAACATTTCATTCCTAAAAACATGGCAAAAATAGCTTTCTAATAGTTATTTTCTGATTTATGGAGTGATACAAAAAAATAACTCAAACACGAATGAAACCAGCATTTTGAAATGTCTTCATTCAATAGTTTGCACATCTTTGCCAGAAAACGTGTAAAGAAATAATGGAATTAATGCAAGAAATACATTGTGGTATTAGTTTGCTTTTGTAATAATTGTAACCCCACCATGTCTCTCCTTATTAAAAGAAAGACCTGGTGCGTGCTGTCCGTTAGAAACCTGCACAGACTCACACCCTGACAGATCCCAGAGAAGTTATTTTCACCTCTCGCCACAAAACAGTGTTTCTGTTGAAAAGCTTGCTCAGCGCATTTTGACAATCAAGCTGCGGCTCAAATCTGCTGCTTCTCCCTCTCTCGTGCACGCGCGGGCCTGTGTCGGGTTATATGTGTGCCACCGTTTGGTCGTCACTCAGCTGCGTGCAGGTGCTCTGCTCTGATTGGCTGCTGCGGACCAACGCACCTCTCTACATGTGTGTGAACGCGTGGGATCTCCCGCTGCAGATGACATGGAATAGAGAAGTGTGTGTGTGTGTGTGTGTGTGTGTGTGTGTGTGTGTGTGTTTATATTTTAAATGATGAACAAATGGCTGCAGGAAGATCAGCCTCCAGGAGCTGATGCTGCCTGCATCCAGCTGCTGCATCCTTTCACACCTCAGCATCACATCTCCTCTCGTTTCATTGGCTGCAAAAAATACAAAATCCTCGCAGTCTCTCTCTCTTTTTCTCTCTCTCGCTCTCTCTCTCTCAATAAATACTGAGCATCTCTTCGTATTATCCGCATCCAACAAGCTTAGTGGGGAAGGAATAATCAGAGCCGCTTGATTTGCACTCTGCTCTGCCGAGAGAGACGTGTTCATATAAATATATAAGAATAAAACACAACCAACAGCTGAAGTAAGTGACTTATTTACCTTTCGCTGCCACGCAGGGTGACGTGTTGTGTTTAAAAAAATGTATTTCGGCTGAGTGAGAAGTTGTTTTTAGTTATTATTTGTGTGTTAATCGACGCTGAAAGCGAGCTGCGTGCGCGATGGAAATGCAGATCGCCAACAGGGAGGTAATTGGAGAGGCGTGGTTTTTTTTTTTGAAGAGGAGGAAACTTTTCTCCCTCGGGCCTCTGTGCGCTTCTCGCGCGGAGCAAAGGGCCATTCAACCGGGTAATAGCAGGCCGCTGGAGCGGACCACGACTCCGGATAATACACTCCAACTGCTGGATGTCGGACTACAGACTGAGGGGGCATCCAGCCGTGGAGGGGGGAGGGAGGGAAGGAGGGAGGAAAGGGAGGAAGAGAAGGAGGGAAGTCAAGTTGTAGGCCGAGGGAACTACAAAAACATCTTAAAAATCTTTAAAATATCACTAAATTAATATAAAAAAACTCCACTTTGCAAATCAAAACAGCTGATTATTACAGAAGCTATTTGAAAACGTGCTATTTTAGACAATAAAGTTAATTATTGAATGTGGTCAAAAACCAAAATGCAATAAAATACGTTAAAATAAAGGTGATAAAGGTCCATATGAGCGTGCGTGTCAGTTTGGGAAAGTGAGTTGTAGGGTTGGTTGTGCTGGGGTTAGGGGTATAAGAGGAGTGTGTGTATGTGTGTGTATGTGTGTGTGTGTGTGTGGGGGGGGGGGTTGTCTGGCAGTCAGCTGGTCTGATAAACACAATGCCAGTCTTTGTTTTATTTTCGTGACGCAGAAAATTAAAGAGGCCTGAATGCGGAGTCGTGGCTGGCGTCCTGTAATCAGGCCAGCGCGTGCCGTCCGGATTATCTCGTTAATTTCTTACAGAAAGAAAAAGAAGAGGAAAAAAAAAAATCTCTCGGAGCCAATAATAATGAATGTCCGGGGTATTTATTATGATTATTGACCGGGTGTGGAGCGAGTGACAGATTGGGTGGAGGAGTGGCCGTTATTGGCTGTATGAACGAGGGGTCCGGATCCAGAGCGGCACCCCGGGGTCCTGGGAACTTTATGCCACAGGTAGGCGTGTGTGTGACGTGACGAGAAACTAATTAGCTGCTACAGAAACTAACTAAACTAAACATTACGCTTCATTTAACATTTTCTGTTTGGATTTTTTTTTGTTTAGTATTTTTGTCTCAGTGGGCCATTTTTTTTAAATGCTTCATATTTTATATTTCCTAATTCATAAGTATTACGTTGTATTTCTAATTTCTAGATTGTTTTTAACATAAATATTTAATGTCATACAGTGTATATTTCTTCAGGACACGTGTCTCACAAATGATTTATTCCGCAGGGACCCAATCAGACTATTTATTTCATTCATGGCTGAGTCATCCTTGTCAATATAATTAAGATATTAATTTTCATTGTAAAATATTTATTCATTTTAAAGAATTGTAATTTGTATTTTTAACGTTAATATACCTCGTTTGTGGTAATCCAACAATAAAGTTTATGAAGTCAAATATGAGACTGAAATTCACGTTTTTACCGTAAAATAAATAAATGCATGTCAGGAGACCTTTAGTGGGCCATCTCCTTGTTTGTTTAGATTAAGATGAAGTGCTCCTCTCTAATCAACACGTTCAGATTGTCTCACCTTTAAATCTAATTACCGGGAGCGATTCATGAGGAGAAGGAGGGGAACCGCCGCGAGGAAGAAATATGTCAGAAATCACTTTTTAGGGTCTGAACGTCTCCATGTTTCCAAGTTGTCCTTCGTATTTTAATTCCGTTTCATTTGAATGTACAAGGTTGTTGGTTTTTTTTTTAGTGGAAACCAACAAAGGGCTCGATATATAGAAATGAAGGCGGCTCAGTTGTATTTGAATGAGTGCTGCAGTTTAGCAGAATTGGCTTCTTTGTGTGTCCCCTAAAGTCTTTTGTTATCAGCATTACTTATCGGTCAACAGTGGGCTTTGTTTCTGCAAATGGCCCCCCAATCAGCTGTCTATTTAGCTGCGCCTAACCTGTGGGTATATGCTAATTGAGAGCCCGGTTGGGGCCCAAAGAGTGTGCGCATTTTAACGACAATGTTTTGTTTTGGTGGTACTAGGAGAGGAGGAGAGGAGTGTGTTTGTAGGGAGGGGGTGGGGGTAAGGGGCGGAGTTATAGTAGCAGTTAGAGTGTGTGTGTGTGTGTGTGTGGGGAAGAGGGGGGGGGGGGCTGGCGTAAACGCCTGTCAGCCAGACAGAGCATCCTCAGTCCAGCAGGGACAGCTGGGGGTCTCCACTCGCCTTTAAGAGCCCTGCGATTTAGAGGACGCCCACTTCTTTAAACCCTCCGCGGTGCGTAAAGGCTGCGCGTAAAAAACTCCGCGGACTTCCCGACGAATATCAGCGACCTTATACATAAATATACATTTGAGAGAAAACAAAAAACACACTTCCTGTTCTGTGTCCTGCTCCAGGTGGATCCGGACGAGCTGAAACACCAAAAAAACGGAGACGAGAGAGGATTAAAAAACAACAACACACGTTTTTTCTGCCCTATTTTTCTCGCTTTTTTTCTCGGTATCGTTCGCCAGCATGATGTCCTATCTGAAGCAGCCGCCGTACACGGTGAACGGACTGAGTTTATCTACCTCGGGAGTGGACCTGCTGCACCCCTCAGTGGGATACCACGGTAATATACACCTGGATTATTATTAAATACATTTATATGTTAAAAAAAAATACCATCAAGTTTGCATGATTCACTCATTTGCTATATAATCAACGTGTATTGTGTTATTCACATTAACTCCCTTATGAACGACTATTAAGTTTCGTCAGGGGATCAAATAAATAAGTATTTCCATTATTTATTTTTTATCCTGCTGCCTCTGAAGTCAAACTGTGTTATTTAGGCTTGTACTCCAATTTCTCAGGAACCCCTCGCAAGCAGAGGAGGGAGAGGACGACCTTCACACGGGCCCAACTCGACCTGCTGGAAAACCTGTTCAACAAGACCCGGTACCCGGACATCTTCATGCGCGAGGAGATGGCCTTAAAGATCAACCTGCCTGAATCCAGAGTGCAGGTGAGCCTCCGCTACACACACACACACACACACACACACACCGATTTGTATTCACGGAAGGTCGATAGTTATCTGATCCGAGAGGAGAGAAGCTCCACTTCAGGGAGAAGTGTCCTCGTCGTTGACTTGTTTCAAGTGTTTAATAACGGTGTCTGTTTTTGTGAGTTAAAAACTCTTTTTTTAAAGGTTACAGTATGAGGAACGTGTAAATATAATTGAAAAGTTTGATTTATGACAGCCGACGTAATTGTCTGGGACAGCTAGTTAATTTTTAATGTGGCTAAACTTTTATTTCGTTTCAATTTATTATTCCACTGCATGTGTTTGCGAAGTATCTTTACACCACGAAACAGCAAAAGAGACAAATATTGTTTTATATCTAAATTATTTGTTTTTATTTGTTTTCCCCTCCTCAGGTGTGGTTCAAAAACCGACGGGCCAAACACCGCCAACAGGCCCAGCAGACCCAGAGTGGAGCCCAGAGCAAGACGGTCAGCAAGCCGGTGAAGAAGAAAAGCTCCCCGGTCCGAGAGGCCAGCTCGGAGAGCGGAGCCAGCGGGCAGTTCACGCCGCCCTCGAGCACCTCGCTCCCGGCCGTGAGCAGCAGCAGCAGCGGCGTTGGCGGCGGCGGCAGCGCGGCCCCGGTGTCCATCTGGAGCCCGGCCTCCATCTCCCCGCTGTCCGACCCGCTGTCGACGTCCTCCTCCTGCATGCAGCGCTCCTACCCGATGGCCTACACGCAGGCGTCGGGCTACAACCAGGGCTACACGGGCTCCTCGTCCTACTTCCCCGGCATGGACTGCGGCTCCTACCTTTCGCCTATGCACCACCAGCTGTCCGCCGCGGGCTCCGCCGCCATGAGCCCCATGGGCGGCAACGGGGTGTCCGGCGGCCACCTGAGCAACGCGTCGTCCCTCTCCTCGTCGGCGTACGGCGCCGCGGGGCTCGGCTTCGGCAGCGCCGCGGACTGCCTGGACTACAAGGACCAGACGGCCTCGTCGTGGAAGCTCAATTTCAACGCGGACTGTTTGGATTACAAAGACCAGGCGGCGTGGAAATTCCAAGTGTTGTGAGAGGAGAGAAATAAAATGGAGAAAAAAAAAGACAACCCCACCTTTCCCCTCTTCCGCCATTCCCTTCTCTCTTTCTTTCCCCCTTAAAACAAACTGCAGGCAAATAGAAAACCCCATGGTTGGGCGCAGCAAAGTGCGGCGTTTATTTTTTATTTTTCCTCGGTTTTTTTGTGTTCTTCCACCACTTCGGGCCCCAACTTCTACCTCGGGCAGAGCAGAGCAGGACTGCCAGCCGGTCGTCTCCCTTGTTGGGTTAACTTATTGAACATTCAGAGCGACTTCTCCCCCAAACTTTGATCAAGGACACGGAACAAATGTGTTGACCAAAAAGGAAAGAAAAAGGATCAAAAGAGCGAGAGATCCAGTAAGCCTAACTTGGTTGAGTGTGAGCAATAGGTCAGGTTTTTTTTTTCTAAGCTCCTTAAAGACTCCCTTCTCTTGTCTTTTTTTATTTTGTTGGCACGCTGAAGGGGCCCTTTGATCAAAGCGTTGCGCATGAGTGTGTGTGTGTGTGTGTGTGTGTGTGTGTGTGTGTGTGTTAGTGTGTGTGTGAGCAGCTCTGACATGAACCTGGATGCACTATTAATTTATGAGAAATGTTTAAAACTAGTTATAAGAGACAATCAGTCTGTTTGCGTGTGAGCATAAACGTCCCTTATGTGTGTTTTTTAATCCCCCCTATGTGTTAGCTTTGTTTAAAAAAAAAAAATTGTGATTCTTTGTACCACCTGTATGCAATTTTGTTTTCTTCGCAAAACCCACAAACCCAGCTGTGAATTTTTAATAGATTTATTTTCCTGTCTCGAGTGTTTTAAAAAAAAAAAGATAAATTATTACGAGGACTTGTTAGCTGAACGGATTTTATGGGAGCGCAGAGCGAACCGAGCCAGCGAGGCGAAAGCAAAAAGGTCCATTTGAGCTGTAAAGGCCACAAACACAGTAAAACAACAATAAAGACCACTTGAGCTGACCCAACACTGTGGCTGCATGTGTAAATCCATCTAAATCTCCTGTGTTTCTTCATATTTTTACAACACAACACACACCTATTCATTCAAACACATGTTTATAACCTTTTTTTTGTGCCACGAATCTCCTATTAAAGTGAATTTAATCCTCGTGATGATCGTCACCATCATTATAATAGTCATTATATTGCCCTTTTTTTAAAGTCTACTGAATCACTAGAGTCCTTGATTTCTGTCCAGCCAGGGAGGAATGTGAATTATGTGAGAGCCATGTTAATCCAGTCTCAGAAAGAGGATAATCCCAACATTTTTATTGACGGCTGCTCTGCGGTTCAGGGCTCACCGCTGGCCAGTTCACACGGAGAAATGTGGACTGAGCTCTGCAGCTGAAGAGCCCATGAGCAAACTCCTATTAAAAGTTGCACAGCGAAGAAGAAGAAAAACTGCAAAGAAGTTAAATTAAAACAATAACTCAATTAATCCACATGAAAGTGGGTAAAACGGAAAGAAACACCACATCGTTGCACTATTGATCGTCCTAATAAACACGTGGCTGTTATTTGAAAATAACGAAGGCCTCAAATGTTGAAGCCTTCGTCTCCTTTGGTCAAAATGAGCTGGATCCAAATGGACGTGCGTCCAGACATCTGTTGCAGGGATTGTGATTAGTGCAGATTTGTGTGGACGTAAAGCCAGGCAGCCTCTTTTGGGGTTTTAGGGAGAGCATGTGAGCCCGAGCCGGTCCGGGGGCTCGGACATGGATTAAGGAGGAGGAAGAGGAGTAGAAGAAGAAGAAAGACTCCCGCTATCAGACTAATTAGGATGTGACAGGAGACGTCAGAGAGGCTTCTGATAACTCTGGCGTGACTTCTTGCTGCCGTTGAAGTGCTTTGTCGCCCATTTGACCCCCAATTAGCACCCGAGGGAAACCCACAACCACCGACTGTCAGCAAGTTATAATATCCTCGTAAATTTAACCCGGTTGTTTTTTATATTGATAACATGACTCGGGGGTTGGCACAGGCGTTAGATCGTGGAGAGAAAAAAATATTGACGTATTAAATCAATACATAAAGCAAAGCAAATGAGGAAGAACGCATGAAAAAAAACACATATAATGGAGTCATAATCACGTCTATACAGATTAGTGCTCCCCATCAGTCATATATTTATCTCTATATATATATAAAACGTGCTCATGAATGAACTACATACATATTTCTGTTGTTCCGTTTGTCCCATTCGGAGCCCCAACAGGTTGAATAGACGTCGGCAGAGAGCAGTAAGTCAGGCTTCCTGCAGCCGGGGGACCCGGGGCCCCCGAGTATCCATTCGGTTTTAATTAAGCACAAGCGGCACTGAAGGGGACATATGGGTCCGGCAGACGCGCTTCATTAATCCTCTCATCGCATTTGAGGATGTTAAACAATAAAAAAAAAAAAAAAAGAGCCTCGGAAGCCTCCTCTTGGCTGCAGCGACCGCACATTTAGTCGCCCCCCCGCCTCTCCGGCCCCGAGGCACCGCTTGGCCCCCTCCGAGGCATCGCTTCACCGGGGAGGTTTTTCCCAGGTTTCCCTCGCCGGCGGAGAGGATCCGACCGGCGTCTCGAGCCTCCGAACTCCAGCACTTCATCTCCAGTGTCACGAGAAGACAGAGAACCTGAAGTGATGCACTCAGAGCACCAGAGAGGCTTTATTAAGGGACGGTGAAGGAAGTACTGAAGGCCGAGATCAGGTTCTCACATGGGGGTATTTACACGTGAAGACACTTCAGGGGGTATACAAATATATTTCACATGAGCATCGCTTAAAAAACCCTTTGAAAATAGTTATTTCATAAATATTAAATAACATAAGTGTAAGTTCATACACTAAATTGTATATTTTCTATATTAAATCAGACACTAATGGCACAGCGCTGTGGATTACATTGTTTTTTTCTACTAAAAATGCTTCGTGCAGGTTAGCGGGTAAAATATATACATCACTGGAAAAAGGTTGAGAACCACTGGCTGAGATAATATACAGAGTTTTGTTAAATCCCCCATTGTGAAATATCATTATTAAATTGCCTTTCTATGAGATGCTGAAGCTTTAAAAGCAATGTTAATAGCCAAATATCACATCTCCTGATCACCATCATCCTTCTGGTTCAGTCTCTATTATAAGCTTTTAAGTTATTCAATTATTTATATTAGGCTATTTATTATTTATGAGTTTTCATTGTATTTTGCGTCCGACATATATTCCTCATTTGCTTCATAATCAACCGTTTAAACTCTGTTTTAATTAAAGAACAAACATGATTTCAAAAAATGTCCTTTGCAAATAGTTTTATTATCTCTTGCCAAATATAGACTGTATGCAATTAATATATATGCTCTATTGGCCTTATGATAATACAAACACTATACGATCGATATTATCTGGATCATTAGAAATGCAATGTGAGGTTTCATAACGCTGCATATTTCCTTTTGGCCTCTTTCTTTTCCTTCTAGCCACTAACTCACTATTATATCACTTATGATCTGTGAAACACTGAATAGCATCATGAAACGTCTGAACGGTTTCACCTGTTTTGCATCTGAATCCTCCTAAATCCACATTAGCGATGGCTGATTTTAGACGTGGAAATATTTCCGATTGGCTTTGCCGTCGAGCTTTGTGACGACGCGCCGCGCAGCTCGTTGTCGCCGCTCTTTTTTGTACTCAGTTTATGGACCGATTGTTTCTTCCTTTGAGTCGGACCGACTGGGGAAACAAAATCAACGTGCCGATTAACGTCTGGAGGAGAAGGAAGGCATGACTTAGAACATCAAGAAACATTTACGGGGAACAATCCGTGACGTAAAGAAGCCTATCGGAGTTAATTTAAATAGACGACGCCGCTACCAGCTGTGCAATGTCACTGACAAGCATATGACTGCGTTGTTGTTGTTGTTTTATAAGAAGGAAGAATTAGTGAAAGTACTGGGGCAACAATTTGAATACAGTGCAACCGCCAGTTGGTGATGGACCCGATTTCACGACGGCAGTTGCATAAAACAAGCGGAAGATGATCCGAATGTTGTTTCTTTTATGCAGAAAAAAGAACACAAGGAGATATAAACGGACTATTTGTCAATGAGACGACAACTAAAGACTATTGTTATGCATAAGTATGTGTCCTACATTCCCAGAGAGACGACGTCTATCACATATCAACGCATACATAATTCATCCGCAGCAGCAGCAGCAGCGGTCCCGGGATCTCATTTAAATGAAGGAAACAATAGTGTTCCTGTACTCGTCAGACTGTGGCGGTTGAGGAATATGTTAAATGGTTAAAAGTACACACGCACCTCTTCTCGACCTTCCCCACACCCCTCGCGTTAAGCCACGTAATGTGACGAGTGATTTTCATCTCGCCGATTACACACAATTTGACGAGATTAAAACTCACTTCCATCAGATGCACGCGCTATATGATGTCGCCACGCGGTGTTTTAATGGGACTTAAAAAAGCGCCGGCAAAATGTTCTTTTTAATTGGGATCCAGGAACGCCGCGGGGCCGACGGAGGCGCCGAGTTTAAAAGGGAACTCGTTCGGCTCGAATGTAAATCGTTTGTAAATTGTTTCTTGAAAAGGGGAAGCAGAGTTGACAAAGTGGAGGAGAGCTCCAGGGGGGGAAGCGTTTGTTTCATAAAATGTCGCTGTTTGCCCGAAAGTGCTCAGCAGGAGCGGGAGGAGTGTTCACATGCTGCAGTTCAGTCAAAGTACGACACAAGGATGCAAAAAGTACTCTGTTAACGTGGGATTCATAAGTGTTATTAGGAGTAAAATGTGCTCAAAGTATAACAGAAGTGAACGCACCTGTTGGGCCTCAATGGGACGGATGTATGTGAAGAGTCACATGATGAGATGACTGATGGGATGAAAGGAGAAAAAATCAGTTTAGGATTTCTTTTCTTTTTCTGAATTATCGGCTGATTCTACATATTTAGTGGCGCTGCTACAACTCCTAGATCTCTGAAACATGGCAAAGAAAACCATCGAGACACTGGCGTCAATAGAGAGAGACACCGGTTTGTATTTTAACAGCTTATCACACACTTTTTTTATATTAAATCCTAACTTAGAAAAGTAACTGGAGCTGTTAGATACACGTACATGGAGTCATAAGCATAACATCTCCCACTAAATACATAAATATAAAGTAGCATACAATGAAAATACTACTTAAATAACTTAATAACTGACTTAACACTTCAATTAGGTGACGTATTTGTGGTTTTGATGATCAGATTGATATATTTTCATATTTGTTTTGAAGAGCGTGTCCCTTTGGATCATCAAATAGGAAACAAGCGATTTGTTTTCCTCGTACAACAAAACCAACATGACCTTGTTGTTGATATAAAGAATGAAACACTACTGACTGAGTGTGTTGGACCAGGTTTGTTTGACTCTCTTCCAATTCATGTTGTAATTTCTGCTACAGAAGACGCTCACGAGCTGGACCTCCAATAACCAAGAGCTGCTGGAGCCTCCTGTTCATGCTATTTATGCTTTGCGAGCGCGGCACACTGCATGCACGCTTTTCATGGTCACGTCAGGAGAAGGACCCTCTGGCGAACACAGCAGCGTTTGTATAGAAGTGATGAAGAGAAAGAGTTATTGTGCATTAAACGCTTTTCTGAGGGAGCATGTAAACTACATTGTGCACGGACGGAGGCCTCATCCTCCTCATCCTCCTCATCCTCCTCAAATGTCTGCAGTTCTTCTTTTCTTAAGTCCTTTTTAATTCAATTAACAGCCGCTTGGTTTCTCTTATCGTGACTGAACATAAAAAACATTACACAGACTTCACAATGAGCGCGATACAGTTTTTTTTTTAAAAACCCACAACACTTTATCTCATTTGTATCATAATCTGTGCAATAATCTCACCCAATAAGAACTGAATTTACATAGAATTAACTGATTTTGAAGACTTGAGCCTGTTACGAATGGAGGAAAACCTTTTAAAAAAAAGAGACATTAGTGAAATGTTCAATTAAATGACTTTCCACCGGGGCTACGATTTGAGCCGGGCGTCTCCGCCATATGGCCGGAGTTAAACATGCGAGCCAAAATATGAATAATGCCGAGATACTGTCATTTGAGGAAACACGGCGGTGGCTGTAAAAACACACATACAGTATGTTGCGCACACACACACACACACACACACACATAGACATAAAGCTGAAAGCTGATTACAGGTTTAGAGAAAATCCCAGCATATGTAAAATAAAAATAGGGGAAAAAAAAAAAGAATTGCCATCATAGAATTAATGCTTTACATAAAATTAATGCCTAGTTAATGTTTCTTTCTCTCTTTTATTTTGACCCCCAAAGAATCCTTTTAGCTTCCCGGACCTTACGACCCCGGATTATGTGGACAGTGGACATCCAGCCAACAAAGCACTCCTGCCCTCGTGAGAACAGACCATTAGCACGGAGGGAACATAAATCTCCTTATAAGAGCAAAAAACAGGGAGATGTTGTAATAACAGATTACGTGCATTTACTGTAATGGCCAAATTTACATCCATAAGCTGAAGATAAAAGCATTTGACGCAAACAGACGATCGGGCGACGCTTCGTTTTGGGGGGTGGGGGTGTGTGTGTGTGTGTGTGTAGGGGGGGGGAGGGGGTGAGAGGCGGCAGAGCGGGTGAAAAACACACACACCTGGTCCGGCGACGTTTCACCTGAGCAGGTCGAGCTGAAGATGAAGCGTCCGGAGCGACGACAGACGTCTTCTTCTTCGGTGCCACTGGCGTCGTTCACTTAGAAAAACTACAACCAATAAAAACAGTAAATTAGACACGAAACACATGAGTTCCTGATGCGTCACAGCGAGAGGATGCTTCTCAAATGTCACACACACAAACCATTGCTTTGTGTGTGTGACATGTTGGACTGAGCTGCACTGGATCTCTGACGTAGTAACTTTCATTAGATTAAAAGTTTGATAACAAAAAAATGCCTCCATGAAGTAAGCCAAACACACGTCTAATTCTCACAGAAAATATCTTAAGTCAAGGTCCACTTAGCAACATGTTTTAAGAGCTTTTAACGGCATCTTAATGTCTTAGTGTCGAGCTCAAATGTTCACACGTTAAAAAGGTGAAATATACAAGATTCAGAGCGTAAAAATAGAAAGAAACAAACATGTGTTACGATATAGAGGCGTTATAGTGACTCTGTGTGTGTGTGTTGTTATCAGAGCCTCTCAGAGCTTTGTCGACATAGCTGCGTGGGCTTTTGGTGTGTGTTTGTACATGTTCGTGCGTGTTTGTGTGTGTTTGTGCGTGTTCGTGCTCGGTTACTGGATGTCAGAACGCCGTCCTGACCGGACCGTTAAACTCTGTCAGCTCTTTAGCTCGTTACTGTAAATAATTAAAGCTAATTTCCACGAGCATTAACACCAAAATCCAATCAAACTGTCACGCCGAACATACCCGAGTACGACTCTCTTTATGAGTTATACAAAATAAATACAAGAAAAACTGTGAGAATTCCTGAAAATACAGTAAAATCGGGGCCGACAGCGCGACTTATTAAACCGCACGCAGACCTCAACCGCCAACCCTCTCCCTCTACTGCGGCTACAATACAGAGGTCAAAGGTCAAGGGGCCTCCATCTTCACTGCAATTACCGACAAGTAGGGCACGATTGTCTAAAGACGAATGAAAAGGTTGAACTGCACGCTGCGGGACGGCTCTCAGGAGCACAGAGCTTCCTCTCCTCCGTCGCGTCGCTCGCCGTCCGGCCCGCCGTCCTCTCTCTCGGGGGCAGATGGAGAGGTCGCGTACAGTCGGAGGAGGACGGAGGCAGAGTTTGACGACAGATGCCTCTGCTGACCCGGCCCCGCCTCGCCGCCGCCGCCCTTAACAGGTGGGCGGCGGCGAGCTTCTGAAGAGGCAAGTGTGTGTGTGTGTTGAGGAAGCGTGCCGCGAGGAGGCCGTCTCGGCGTGTTGCATTTGGCTGAACGAGCGCAGGTGTTTCCTCTGCCCTGTGGTAATATGTGTTTTGGGGTTTGTGGATCAATCATGTGCGTTAGTGTGTGTGTGTGTGTGTGTGTTAGTGTGTGATTAGGAGAGCAGGAGGAGTGTGCCCTCTTTGCACCCCCACAGCCGCCACACGCCTGGCCACCTGCTCCGGGATTAGAGAGCATGCGGATTACACGCGTCACAATGGAGATACACAAACACAAATATGCCCTCGGCCAACAAAGGACACACACACACACACACACACACGCGCAGACACACACGCACACGCACCGCCTCGTCGCTAATCGCTTTTAGCATCTTCAATATTTCCATAGTTTGGGAAATGATGACGCAGAACACGAGACGGCAGATTATTATTTACGATTATTATTATTTATTATGTCGACTCGATGCTTTTAAGAGTGAGACCTTTCCAGTGGATTTGTTATTGTTTGTGTTTATTGGGGATTACAGCACCGTTCTCTACTTGTTGTTTCAGTGAGTTATCCGTGTGTGTGTGTGTGTGTGACCCACAACAGATCTGATGTCCTACTTTTCAACCATAAAAACACTGTGACGTCAACACGCAGAAACATAGAAAGATCCTCAAAACATGACGATACACAACAACAACAACTCAGATAGAGATAACAAAAAGGACCATAAAAAATGAACAAGGGGAAAATGTTTTATTTAAAATATTAACGCGTCCAACGTATTAATGTGGACGTACAACAAGCAAGAGTCCGTCCACTTTACTGCACACCGCGTTGTTTAACGTCGTAATATTATAATATAACATTTGCATGCCAACTACATGATGATCTCAGTCGTTCTTTAATATTATTGTGAACAGGTAAACCTGCTGAGAGCTTCGACTTCCCCCACGATAATGTGAAGCAGCTTTCTGTCACATCGAGCACGAGACGGCCTCCAAAAACACCTTTATGTTATTATATTATTTGATATTTACTTATTTAGCTGCTTGGACTTTTTGTGTGTTTTCTTTCCTTGGTTTCTTGTATTCTTCCTACTTTTGAGTGTTGTATTTTTTGTTGAACTGACTATATTAAAAAATGAACGAAATAAAATATCAAGTATAGAAAATAACAAAAACATCTATGAAAATCATCTAAAAATGGCTAAAATCAAGATATCTTCCCTTCTTCCCTTCTTTGCAGATCTGTTGCACGAGCTCCCGTGACTAAAAAACTAAATCTAATAAAAAAATTCCAACGGAATAAACAGATAAAATACATATGTAAAATAATTATAATGTTAAACTTCAGACTAGTCATTAACAAATCACTTAAAGTTGATTTGACTGCGAGTATATGGCTAATTAAGCTTCTTAAGTAAATAAATTCTGCGTTTTATGTAAAGTAAACGGGGCGTAATTTCAGGTAAGACAAAATGTCACGAGTGATGAAACAAAAGAATTACAACGAGCAACATCCAGAGGGGCTTGAGAGGCGCCATTATTTCCTGTTTGTGAGTCACCACCGTGACATTTGTCTGGATGATGTAATTTAGGGCTTTCAGTGTCACACAAACATATTTCAATGACATGTTTCTCCAGATATTACAGCGGGGTGATGCTGATGTACAGCCAAATGATGAACGCAATGAAAAAGAACTACGAGCTCTTTGTGTTCAGGGACATCGGGAAAAAAAAAAAACATTTGACGTTTCACACTTGTTGTGTCAGAGGCCTTCGGGGGCAGACACTTAAAAACAGTCATGGTGGGATGTCTGAGGGGGGGGAGAGGAGGGAGAAGATCTTCAGCCACCGTCTTCCCCCTCTTCTTCCTCACCTCCTTTTGCCCCACGGGGTCGGCGGGTTTGTTTTGCTAATGACCCCATCCCGTTATGACCTCATTGAGATCGCGCTCGGTAATTGGTGGCACACTGACACACTGCGGTGTCGGGGGAGGGGCTCACATGCCGGGGAGGAAAAAGGGGGCGGGGCTCTATCTCTTTGTAAACATTCCTCCCTGACAATTAAGGTATTGTTATTGATGATTAACAGCAATGAGGGCCACTGTGTGTGTGTGTGTGTGTGTGCAGGGAAAAGGATAATGAGGATGATGTAGGTGATGAATGATGATGACAAGTGAGGCGTTACCGCAGATTAGCCTTCGACATGGAGGGAAGTGGCGGGGGTGAAGATAACTGATGGTGACAGTAAATTAGATGTCGGAGCCGTTAATGATGATGAAGGGCCATTGAGCAAGGCACAGAGCCCCTAGTGCAGCCTGATGTCCCGTGGCTACTGAACACGTATTGATCCATGTTTTCCTGATTGTCTCATTGTGTGGAAGTCTATGAGACCATTACTCTACTTCTCACTTGATTTACACATTTTAAAACGGGAGTTTATGGCCTGTAGCGCTGGTTTCAAGTCTTCTTTAATACAGCATGTTCATTTAGTAGATTATTTAGACAGACTATAAAGCAGAGTATGCTTTAGGGCGGGGCCACCTTGTGATCGACAGGTAGGTACAGTGTTGGGAGTTGTCAGTTTTTATTTTTATTTTATTCCTGGTCGCCGTAGTAAAAAATTTTTTTTAGTGTCACCCTCTCGTGTCTCTCCTGGTTGCAAAAAGCCAACATAGCGAGGAGCAAAATCCAAGATGGCGACGGCCAAAATCCAAATGCCGACAGACAAAATCCAAGATGGCGACGGAAAAAATCCAAGATGGCGACGGAAAAAATCCAAGATGGCGACGGAAAAAATCTAGCTGGTGAAGGACAAAATTTCAAGATGGCAACAGACAAAATCCAAGATGGCGACTGACAAAATCCAAGATGGTGGCAGCCCAAAAAGCCAAACTTGAGGCTTCAAAACAGCAATGGACAAACTAATGGGTGACGTTGCAAGGCTTATTTTCACTTCTTATCTACAGTCTATGGTTAAAATGCGTCTATTTATTGGAGGAATAATTGTACAATCTGGACTAACGTGAAAAAAAGACGCATACAGTAGGTGTGAGGAGATTAAATTGGTTAAACTATCATTAGAAAGTCAGGTTTTGAGATCTACTGCACTTCATTTTACAGGGAAAACTCCATTTATCAGACAACTGGACTGTTACTTTACGTAACACACACACACACACACACACTGTTGCTGGTGTTGAAGGTGGACGGGCCCTCTCGGTGGGGAGTCTCTCCTTTCTTTGCTGACACTTGTCTTCTGTAGCACAGTCATCCTCCTCATAATCCGCTGCTCCTGCAGGGACTTTGTTTATTCATGTGTTTCTGGTTGAAGCAGCTGCCGCCGTCGAACCAAACTTCTGAAAAAAAGCTGCTCTTGATGTCTGTGTTACACCGTTACGCCTCTTTTTCTGGCCTCCCGGGTCCCCGTTGGATCTGAGATTAAGTGTCGGTAAAGGTGAGACCGAGTCGGTGTCACATGACGGCGTGTCTTTGCCTCTCCAGCTGACTCTAAAGACGTCTCTGTCGACTGTCTCATAACCGAGCAGATTGGTCTTCACTTGGACGTCTTTCTAGACACAAAAACACCACAGAGTAAATACTGTAGCGCCCGATAAAGAATACAAGAAGAGTTAATTCCAGATAATTTTCTGTGGTTCTACTTCAGAGAATGTATGAAAACAGGATCCTGTGATTTGGTATTTTTTGTACCTTTGTGTATTGCTTATAAAATCTGAATATGCTGCTCTGATCCGGTGGATATGCTGCAGTTTTTAAAACGATGAAAGGAGTGAAGACATTCCCGTCTCATCCGTCACCTCTTTTCCCTAAACTTTAATTTGACTCGCGGATGGGGGGCCGGAAGGTTAACTATTAGACTACGGCTATTAGTAATATGGCACAAAATATCTTCAAGGTCTGTGAGTGTGTGTGTGTGTGTGTGTGTGAGAGTGTGTGTGTTTAAGCGTTAAGTGGTTGCATATCTTATGTGAAAAATGCCCGGGGTCATTTTTTCTAATGCGTCTGTCTACATTATTCAAATGAATTCAAGTGTATAATCATGTGTGTGTGTGTGTGTGTGTGCACTAATACATTCCTTTGAGGAAACGCACCATCGATTTCAAGTCAAAAAAAGTCACACGATAGCCATCAGTGTTAATCATCATCTACTATGTGTAATGTGTAATTACACAGACATTACTACCATTAATTATACAGCGTTTATAAATTAATTAGCATGTATTATGTTTCCCTTTGGTGCGTCTGTTTTTTCTCTTTTTTCCGCGCGTGCTCTGCGGCAACAGATTTGGCAGGTAAACAAAATGTTCTGCCGCGGTAACATCGCCCGTGTCATGCAGGTAAGCGCCGCAGGAACCCTCCAAACAACAACAACACACAACAAACAAGGGATGAGAGTGTTTCTGCTTGTGTCTGGTTTATATCAGCAAAAAACAAACAAAACAAACAAAAAACACGTGTGCACATGCGCCCACAAACACACACACATGCCCTATCTTGCTTCTTTTTTCTTTTTTTTGCTTCTAGTGGGTGGCAGCAAAGTCATCCCTGCAAGCTCCCCTCTTCCTCCTCTTCTTCCTCCTCCTCCTCCTCCTCCTCCCATCTCCTCATCCCACTATCACATCGGACAGGGTCTACTTATAGTACCACGCCAGAGAGCAGAGAATGGGGAGAGAAAGGGTATTATGACAGTGAGGAGAGAAAAGAGAGAGAGCGAGAGAAAAGAAGGGCAGACAGGGTATTATGAGAGAGAGGGATGAGAGCAGTGAAGGCATTTGGAGTCTTTATTCGCCTTCCTAAGCCACGGGCTGCGCTCCCAATCCGATTGGTCGATACGGCCAGCCATGTAAATGAAATGCAAAGCAGAGAGACCCTGACTTCCCTTTGCCAATTTGTGGGGCCCTTTCTCTCTTCCTCCGCTGATGGCTTCCTTCTTTTATCAGTCTGTCTTCCTCTCAACGTGACGCCTTTCTTTCCTCAGTATCACATCTCGCCGCCTTCAACCTCTGATTCTTCCTCTCTCTCCCTCTCTCTGGAAGATAATGATTTGCCTCTTTTTCTGTAAGAGCTGAACTCTGCACTTCTCTAATGTTCAGCTCCAAAGGATTTAATCCACGCTTCTTTTTTTTTATTTTCTGGGAAACTCCAGTGGTGATTAAGCATATGCTCTTTTGCATGTGTGTGCCTCCGTTTCTGTGTGTGTGTGTGTGTGTGTGTGCAGAAGCATTTATACGCGTCCTCACACTCTTTGCATAACATAACGCTCCGAGTCGAGGCCATTAGAGGTTGTTTGCACTTCCAGAAAAGTTTTCTTCGGCACCGGTCTGACCCCCGGCCCGGACTTCTACACATTATTTGTACATATGAACACACTCCTCCCTCTTTTAGACGTTTCATTTAATGTCCGCGATGGGGACGGTGCAGGAGGAGGGTCTGTTGACACTAAACTCTTCCCAGGGGGCCGAGTACCAGTAATGGAGGGGGTTAGGGGGGGGCTCTGGCTGCGTAAAGCCCTTGCCTGTGAGATTTAGGTTACTGTTTATTTTATTTATTTATTTTAAAAAGAGTCTAATCAGCTCCAGCCGTGTTTCATGTTTTTTCTCCCCCCCCCTCCCCTCTCTCTCTCTTAACGGGATGGGACGAGGGGGGGGGGGGGTGACAGGCCGATAGATGGGGCAGGACTGATGACAGCTTTAAGTGCAGACAAATGCCACAGTCTGTCCCAGATTAAAAATGCCCACTACCGCTGTAATCCCTGAAGCGCGGCCAAATTGGTATTTCCTTCCTTTGCCTGAGCCGAGCGGCACTGAACGAGCAGAGACCGGGACAGGAAGAGAATGAGCATCGCGGAGAGACTTGCGAGCACTGATCCGACTGAACTCGCCGGCCCTGTGGTTGGTTGGTTGGAGGCGACTGAATCTCTCTCTAAGTTCTTCTGCAGAAACACAGTTCATGCCAACAATTGTTACGAGGAATTAGCCTCAGGAATTAGTCGAGTCGGTGCTCACGAAAAGGAGAAAAAAAAAGTAGCATGTTTAACTTTAGCTGTGTTGAGATGTGTAAAGAGACGTGGATGCACTTCTGAAAACTCATAATAATAATAATAATAAGTAGGTAATAAAGAGAAAGAATGCATATAAAATAAGACAAAATACAGTAAATTATCAGATAGATAAAAATGCAGGAATGGAACAAAGTGGAGCGGTCTCTGAGTTTATAATGCAAACACTGCCACCTGCAGGCTGCTCTGAGAAACACAGCCGCTTCATAACGTTTGACAGAAATCACACACGCTCAATTACACACACAAAATCACAAATTATGACAGGTTTTTTTGTCTGTAGGGGAGTTTCTCTTCAGAAGTTTGTGTTTTTTTCCAAACGGTCCTGTCAGAGCGTATCAGTACGCCGTAATCTGACGTAATAACTGCAGGTAATTGAACATAAAAATGAAATAAAAAACGGCCTAGAATGTAATAGAAATGTTGAATGCACAGCGTAATGCATACAATGTAAGCCATTTTGAGGGAATATTGCATCACGATTTAGAGGGGCAATTCTTGCAATGAAAAATGTAACTTAACATAAAATGTAATTAGACAAGAACAAAATAATCCACACTGAAGCTCGTGATAAAGAGAAAGCTTTGCTCCAAGTTGAAGTTCTTATTGTACAAAGAGGACAGAAGCGCTCGCTACAAACTATCACGTATATATATATATGTGTGTGTGTGTGTGTGTGTGTATATATATACACATACATATATATCTATAGATATAGATATATATACACACACACACACACACATATATACACATACATACATACATAGATATATGTTTATAAATAAGTATATATTGATAGTATTGGGTTACAGTGCTTGGCCGAGCTGGACCTGGCGTCTGCGCTGTACTTTAAAGATGTTAAAACTTGTTTATCGGTCGAACGCGAATCATCAATGTTTCCATTTAACACGTTGACTAGAGTCAGGTCACGAGCATTATGAAGTTCAGGTCGAACTTCAAGACGCGCCTCAAATCACAGTCCATTTATATGTTGTGGAAGACGTTTCAACAGTGTCTAAGTATAGCGATGCAGGTGTACATAATGAAATGACTGTAATGAAGGCTGAACTCCATTCTGCACGCTGGCTCACTGTCACGGCTTACCGGGACACTCGGCAGACGACACCTGTTCCCAGTACGACAAGACGGCCGTGTCTGCTGTGGAAAAGGTTCGACTGTATCCGAGAGTTCACTGACAGAACAGCGACGATCACTAATGAACCGTCAAACTCGCTTTTATCCTCCCTGCTGATCCCGACTCCCATTTAAAGAAAGGCCCAAAAGAAATGCTGCTTGTGTAGCCATGCGAATAGTTGTGGCTTGATTGGTCCGGGTGTACGTGTGTGTGTGTGTGTGTGTGTGTACTGTACAATGGCGGTAAACTGGCATGTGTTTGTGGCGTTCACAGCATCAAAACATAACATTTATAGAAATCAAATTATCTTCCTACCAACAATACTTTATACTCAAACTACAATGGTAACCTGTACTGTATGCACCTGGGAATGTGTGTGCGTGTGAGAAAGTGTGTGTGTGTGTCTGTGTGATGGACAACGTGTGAGAAGCTACTCCACAGCTTCCTGACAAGAGGGAGGAGGCCGACCATAACACACGTCAAGACACACACAAACACACTCTCTCACACCCCTTCTTCTTCTTCTTCCTCCTCCTCATCAGCCTCTGCTTGCTCGTCCTCCCATCAACCCTCTCTTCGTTTCTTCACCCCCCTCCCCCCCACTCACTACTCCCTCCTTCTTCCCCCAGCCCCCCAAAAAACAGTCCTGCCAAGCTGACAGCTCCAAGCTCCGTGGAAAATGAGTCTCGCTCGCATTACAATCGCGCAGGACAGATTCCATTAGCACTATCTGAAATTGAGCGCGGGGAGCAGAGAGCGGGAGGCAGCGGCGCGTGGCCTTATCAGAGGGAGAGGGTGAGTTCCGCCGACGTCACTAATCCACCGGGCGGGATTGAGCGCACACACACAGAGAGAAAGGCAACTTAGGCGCAGGATGCACACACACACACGGAGAGACACACACACAGACACACAGACATGCATACACTCTTTCATATACTGAAGACAACGGGGACAAACAGACAGATACCTACATACCAACTGCAAATGAAAAGGCGCCCTCTCTCACACACACACACACACACACACACACACACACACACACACACACACACACACACACACACACACACACACACAGTTCTAGAATGTAGTGAAAAGGAACCAAGATTTGCATTTTGCCAAAAAAAGACATGATGAAACTGGTGGAAAAACAGAAAACGGCTCAACTGTCACACAGCCTATGTGTGTCTGTGTGTGTGGTGTGCGTGTGTCTGTATGTGTGTGTGTGTAGAGCTGGCAGGTCTGTGCAGTGCTGCTGCTGCTGGTGGGATTTGTAACATGTCAGTCCGACGGTTGGAGATGAAACTGAGCCTCTCTCTCACGTGCTGTGTGATCTCTGCCGCCCTGCATGTGGCTCTCAGGCCCCGTCGACACGTATACAGATGATTTGCAGGTTTTTTTTAAAACGGATATTTTCCCCCCATGTTTTGGCCTCTCGTCCACAAGAGTTTTAGATCACTAGAACGGATATTTCTTTTAAAAAACGGGTTACTTTTGTGTGCGTGCGGACATGTAAAACGTCTCAACATAACGGATGGTTCCACCAGCTGAGACGGATGAAAACGGACAAGAAGGAAATGCAAAATCCCGTCGTTCCTCTTATAGAGCTGGAAGCACACTTCCTTTGTTAAGATGCTGTTCCCGAAAGGCCACGAGACGACGAGTACCGCGGATAGCTAGACGCCCAATCAGCGTTTTCCTTTGGCCTTATAATGTACGGTGACGCCGTCGTACCAACTATCAAATACATATGTAGAAATGACAACCTATTGCTTTACTATTGTTTATTATCACCGCCAAAAGGAAAACAAGCTCACTGCGCATGCTCAGTATCATGTTCTACGTTTTTGTCTTGTCGACGTTGCCTTTATCGCCACCTACTGGCCCGGAGGAGCAGTTTGGCGTCATTAATGCGTTCTGGTGTGGCTGCAGATATTTTGTAAAAAAATAAAGACATAATTGTATTTTACCTTGTGGAGGAAAATATCTGTATAAATAAAGACAGTCTCTCAGCCTCTGTGCTCACACAACCATCCTCACATGCATGCAGACCTATTCTACATACACATGCCCACGCACACGTGTGCATTTTACAGGAACACCCCACTTGAACCCCCCCGCACACGCACACACCCCCTCCAGTGTCCTTATCCTCATAGTTATTAACCCTTGACACATAAATCCAAGGGTATGTGGGTGTGTGATATTAGCCGAGTGGGAGGGAGGGAGGATGGGGTTAATCTTTATGTAGTGGGGATCTTTCACAGAAGATCACTCAATTTAAATAGAGCGGGAACGCTTTGATGTCTCCAGCCCTCCCTCCTCTTTTTTCTCTCTCTCTCTCTCTCCACTCGTCTCTCATTCACCCCCTCTAATTTGCTTCATGTCGCCCCCCTCTGTGCCCCAGTGATAAGGTGTAATGAGAAATGTTTTCAAAATGGCTCTCACCTACCATGCGGTGCTAATTGGGCGTGTGCTTGATACGGCCATGAGAGGGGAGCGCTCATCCTCGACTGTTGGAGGTGCTGAGTGGAGGGGAAAAGAAAAGAGGGACACTTAGTTTTTTCTCCGCGAGTGGATGGCAGAGAGTGAAATAAACACACTTGCATCAACCGAGCCCTGCTAACCCCACACACACACGCACATGCACACACATGCACAACCCCCTTCAAAGACACAAAGTAATGAGGGGAAATACCATCTTCATTAGTTGTCATTTACGGGGAATTACGACGATGCCTCCTCGGGGCTGTTATTGGTCACGCTGAGAGCGAGCAAGCAGCGAGATTCAGGGGGAAGGAAAAGAAGGAAGTTTGGGAAGACGTGGGAACAGAGGAGCGCTTGGCCTACATAACAACGCGCCCTCGCTTCCAATGCGTCAAACGCGCCGGTGTTTCCCGAAGCGTGGCGCCTGGAGGTTCCCCCTCTGGTGTCGGTTTCCACTCGTTGCATGCAGGAGTGTCTCTCCAGGATGAACGTCTGTGTTCACAGGAAGTTGGACAACGAAACCGCTTGGTTGGGTTCGGGAAAAGGGCGTGGTCGACGTTGAGAGTACCAAAGGACCTGCGGGACAGAATATCACATGTACTTTTAATGTCACGTTTGTTTTCAACCCATCCACCGCCTCGTGTGGACTGTTGTTCAGACGCCAACGGGCAAAACAATGTTTTAATTTGAACGGTTGAGCGTGAGACCAATTTGTATATCAATTTAGCAGCCGAGGGAACACTTGGGAGCAAAACTGGGAAGCGCGAAAGACAAATGAGCTCAGGTTCAAAAGCTGAATACTAAATACATCAAACAGGAAACAGAAACTGAAAGACAAAGCATTATATATGTAAACACATAGAATGTGAGACTTAAGAGATCACACACAAAAATACAGAAAAAGTGAAGAGGAGGCAACCCAAACCATCAGGCTTAACACACCACGACAGGCCTCAACGCAGCTCTCTATTAGCTAGCTAGCTAAACCCACAAATTAAAGCATGGCCATTAATTTGCTCTGCACAGGACGTGACCTTATGGAAGCAAAGTCACAGAGATATGCTCAACAAGGACAAACAAGTAAATAATTAACTTGTTAGTCATGTTAGCTGCAGCCTAAAGTATATGGAAAGAAACAATACAAAGATATCTATATTTACATACGCTATAAATACACAACTATATATAAATACACAAGAACATAGAACATATATAATTCGGTATTCAACAATGCACATGTGCAATTTAATGTGTTGTCGACAAGAAACAGCAAAATACATTTAAACTAACACGTCATGGGGTGGAACAGCAATATATATATATATTTAAATAACGTTAACCAGGTGAAACTTACCTTGGCGAGAATGGAGGTCTGTCATCCGGGTCCTTGCGTCCGTGTGCAAAACTCAGAGAGGGGGCGGGGCTTCCCACGGCTGCGTTTAACTGCGCCCGTTTTCACCTGCGCTGTCCCTTCAACTAAAAACTAAACTATTACTATTATTAACTATTATTGGACGTTTTGTCTTGCACGTTTGATGATGTTAGGCTATCTGTTATCTTGCATATATTTTCTATATCATAACATAACTGAACAGTGCAATGTAAAGTTTGATAATGCAGTACAGCAGACCGGAAGTAAACTCGGACCAAAGCTATGAATTAAAAAAGTATATATTCAATATATGTAAAATAAAAAAGCCTTGAGGTCTGGATCACCCAATGCAGAAACAACCAGAAAAAAACATATTAACATGTACTATATTCTGTGGATTTTAAATATCTAATAATAGTTAGTTGTTAAATCATACTTTATGTAATACTTCCCACCTGAGGGCCTTAATTATGCCTGCATCACATTGCCAGGAATAAGAACTGAGCGGTGGAATACTGAATTATAAATAATTCAGCAAAGCGTATTCAAATGTAATATAGCCTGAAATACAGGAATCAGCTTTTATAATACCCACCATGTGCAACTTTTTGATTATTTAATGTAATTGAGAGGACATGATGACCTCAGCGTCACCTTGCTCTAATGCTGTAAGTGAAATTTAAAGCTGAATTAAATTATGTATGTATATACAAGTGAGATGGGGGTCATGGTTGGATAAAAGTGGAGTTGGAAAGTGAAGGAAATATATGATCTCCACATGACAGGTGTTGAAACAGATGTGCTCACACGGTGACGCGTGATGGCGGCCTCCATGGCGGCGGAGTGGGAGACCACGAGACGGTCCGGATTACCGCCCCACCGCCACAACATCACCTCCCTAACAGGATAACACCGCATAATAAACTCCATAAAATAATCAAACTTATTACAACTCTTAACCCCCGTTTAATACATTCTGCTCAGCTTACGTGTGCCGGCATTCTCCGCGAGTCGAGGCACAAAAGAGAATAGTCTTATAAGACGAGAGAACACAGGACAGCAGCTTGTGATGCCTTAATATTGGCTTTAATTGGATTTGTAAATTATGTGGCTAAATTAACACTTTCTACGGCTCACTGACTTAGCGAAATGTGTAGAAGGGAAGAAAAAGAAGTGAAAGTCTTAAAGTTAATTAATCGTCTGAGGCCCCCCAGCTTAATTAAAGTTTCCCAGTGTTTGTAGTTAATGGGTGGATTGATGAAACAATGGCACAAACGCCGCAGTTACCTCCAGAGTGAGTCCGCAGAGAGCAAGATATCTGAGTCGTTGATTAACACTCACACACACACACACACACGACTCAGATGCCTTCACATGCTCCTCACGGGCTTATACACTGTGTCTGTATGCATGCACGCACAGAGACATATGCATGCACACACACACACACACACACACACACACACACACACACACACACACACAGTCCCCTTCAAACTTCCCAGCCACAGATACCCGTTACTCCCCGTTGAGGGTTTCACATTAATTAGCTGGGATCAAAACCTACAAATCCCTCCGCTGAGAATTGAACTGTATTGCTAAACCCTGCCTCCATCATCTATGCTACGTCCCATGACACACACACACACACACACACACACACACACACATATATATATATATATATATATATATATATATATATATATATATATATATATATATATATATATATATATATATATATATATTTATATATATATTTATACACACACACACACACTGAGCATGACTGGACCAACCTGCAAGAGTGCCTCGGGGCAGAAAATAGCTGCTGGGCCTCCATTAACCCCCGATCCTCCTCTACTCTGTGCAGCATGTACACTATTATCCTAACATGGTAATATATAAATAACAAAAAAATAACAGTAGGATTTGGACAGGTACCTCTTCAGGGCTCTGGTCTGTACCAGGCAGCAACCTCTGGGTCTTGAAGCTGAAGTGTTGCATTCTCTCTACTGGCCAGCAGGGGGCGACGCCTCGGTTGCAAAAAGAGGTCAGATCTTATAGAAGTCAATGAGAAAATGACTCTACTTCTCACTTGATTTATTCCCTCAGTAAACATTGTAAAGATGAGTTTATGGTCTCAATCTCTAGTTTCAAGTCTTATTCAAGTCAGCATGATGTTCATTTAGTAAATGATGGTCCATTCAGAGTCAAACAGACCATAAAGCAGGGGATGCTTTAGGGCGGGCTTACTGTGATTGACAGGTTGCTACCACCAATCTGGGAGTTTTCTGTGATTTTGTCCTACAACTTTAACCCTTTCACAGTGTATCGTCAGTTCATATTTAATTAATTATACATTTTTTGTAAATTATTTTGTAAAGAAATGTCTCATTGAGCGGTTTGCACTTTGTGTCACTTCTGGTTGCAAAAAGCCAGGATGGGGACGGTCAAAGTGAAGAAATCGAGGCTTCAAAACAGTCGTCCACCAACTACCGTGATGGCGTCCACTTCACGGTACAGATATTCATGTTTTTTTGGCAAATTCTCTACGATTAGGATATGTCAAGCTTTAATGGTCCAGAGACAAGCTTACCTTCTATTATCGGGGCCTTTAAGCAAACACTACAACAAAATGCTTCCATGAATAATTAAGGACATGCATCACTTATTACAACTTATTTTATGAAAATCACATCTTGTATCTGAACAAAAACCAGAATGTACTTCTGTTCAAACTGCATCTCCCATAAAGAGTTTCAGCTTTTGCTTTTCTCTCTCACCGCCTCTTTGGAATAAATGAACTGGCACAGACAGACCCATGAAATAGGTTTCATAATCTTTGAAAGAAAGGACAAAAAAAAAAGCTTCTTCCGCACGGATCAACGGGGAAATAATGTCTGAACGAACTTCGGAGTAACGGCAGTCTCTTCAGGAGTCTTTCAGCAGGAATCCTGAATACTTTTCAAAGAAAACAAACTTAAATCGTTTCAATTGCTGTTTCAAATCAGGCGTTCTGTGATTTTGAAGCGTCTTATCACATTTGCGTGGTGATCAACATGACTGCCAAAACTGCTAGAGGTGATGCAACTCAGGAGTAACCTCATCATCTTGTGTGTGTCTGTATGTGTGTGTGTGTGTCCTGCTGTCAGCTTAAGGGCTAGTAGACAGCACCCTCTGCTGGCAGCATCACATATCACACACACATTTATTTTTCTGCTTAATAAATACAGTAACACACAATACATTCTGGTCATTTTAGTTTTTTTTAACAGGTTTATTGACATGTGTATAGCGATTGTCTGTGCACCGGACGATTACAGAAGAATATGATATAAAATAATACAAAATGGCTGTACATGACACGGATGTATTTTTAAAAAAAGGAATGCATTGTCAACTGTGAGGTTTTACGCTGTATACGTGTCAGCTACTCGCTCACCTGGAGGAAGATGAGTTCATTAGTTGAGGAGGTTGAGGTTTTGCCATCTGAAGTGAAGCTCGGTGGAAACACAAAATAAAACAAAGAAAGTTAGAGAAAAATGCTAATGACGTAACTAGTGGTTTAAAACAACCTAAAATACTGTGTCTGAAGAATTCACCAACACTAAAATCTAAAAACAAGGAAGAAAATTGCATATGGACACCTATAACCCGGAAGGAGGGTGGTAAACGAAGAATAAAATAAAAAGGAAAATGAGCTAAAATAAATATACCAGCTTATAAACTAGAAGCCGGTGAGTGGTGCTGCAGCGGTTCTTCCATCCACATGCCAATGGCGTCACATTAACTTGTTGTATATGTCGTCTTCCAAAAAGCAGGAGTCGCTGGCTTTGGCGTGCAGCTGATCCGAGATGTTTCCATCGCCTGTGTGTGTGTGTGTGTGTGTGTGTGTGTGTGTGTGTGTGTGTGACCCGTATGTGACCTGGACCTGTGGCGACCTTCCCCTCCAGTATGTGTCCTGCACGGTTTGGCATTTCCATGAAATGATGACTCTCACACCTAGTTTTTGGGGTTGTTTTTTTTTTTTTTTTGTTGTTGTGAAAACTTCTCCCGGCTCCCCGCCGTTGTCTCTCTTAGCTACGGATCTTAAAATCACTAATCCTGAGCTACAGTAATGATCCAGGGAGTTTAAATCTTGTATTTAGACGTCTGAAAAAAATGATTTAAAACAGCAGCTCGGCCTTCAAATCACTTTAAAATGTTCCGTCGGTCTAAATACAAAATGGAAACGTGGACTCCTTTGTGCGGTGAATTGGTTTTGGTGGAAAACATTAGCATAGTAGTACAAAGTGGGAAGTCTCATTCACAAACGTCACGCATCTATCAAGTATGAGGATTTTTTTTTGTGTGTTTTCGGCTCGCTATTTTTTTTTTTTAACCTTTTTTCTTTTAGAGAAGTCTTCCAAAAATAAACAAAAAATAAATGCTGCAGTTTTTTTTAACCAACCGAGGGCTCGGGAAGACATCTTGGACGAACGCTCTCGGCACGAACAGGTCGGCGATCAACCGTGCAAAAAGTTTCCGAGTACGTGTAGTGTACATACTGTATGTGTACGTTCAGCACATGCAAGCTAGACACAATTCCCATGTAAGTGAGTGTGTGTGTGTGTTTGTTTTTTTTAAATCAATTATACATCTTCCACACTTGAGGCTATTATTGAAAATTATCTGACTTTTTCGACACCAAAGCAACAACCATAATATTCAGTTACAAAAATAGTATCACAATATAGACCATTCAATATGAGCACCAGGGAAGGCTAAATATAGCCCGAGTATTTGGCTACATTCATTGTCTGGGCAATGTTTTTTTACGGTAGCGGGTGTGTTAAGTGTGTGTTTGTCAGACACAGTGTTGGCAATGTTTTCTCACTCACAAGCTCTCCTAAGCTCTACCACACGAGAATACTTTTCTGGAAACATACAGAACTTGCTCACACTGAGTAACAATAGTTAAACTAAAACCAATTATCAGTTAGAAAAATAGTTGTTTTTTTAAACACTGAACATCGAAAAGAATTCCTCCCCGCCCCTCCCAGAATAAATCCCGCCCCCATTTCCTAACAAAATAGTTTTTCTTTGAAACGACAACGAAAAAAAGAAAAGAAAAAAGGTTATCTTTTGAGGTTATGCAAGGTCAAACCTTTTGGAAACACTCCACCAAACGAATACGGACCCTGTTTAGCATAATTCGGCAACCAGAAGTGTGTTCAAAATAACAGTAGCGATGCAATGTGTCCGTTTATTTTGTTTTACGACGGCGCAAAACGCGCTCGTTTCTGCGTATTCGAATAAATGTCGGGTGTTTTCATCACTGATTCAGTTGCTCATCTTTAAAATTCTAATGCTTTGGTTACATCACACACACGCACACAAACACACACGCACACACATACACACAACACCACATTTTGGGAATAAAATAAACCGTGATATTGAACACGCCTCTGGTTGAGCCCTTAACCTGGAGACCGACCCCGCCCGCCCGGCTAAACGCAGCACGACATCGAGCTTATGTACGAGGCTGCTATTATTGCTGTAGAGAGTTATGAAGTGGGGTTTCCTTTCACCCGGTTTTCCTCCCCGGCCCGTTGCTCATCCTCCTCCGTCTGCTTGGTAATCGGCACAAGATGTAGCCCGAAAGAGGCAAAACCGTTTTGCGTGTAGTGTAGAGGCCGTCAAGAGAGTCTGCAGGTTTTCATTCCAACCGTATGCGACACAACGTCTCATGCTTCTATGTAAAGAAATAGAGATTCACCTCGTAAACCTGCCGGCTGTGTCAGCCGACGGAGAGGAGGAGGTCCAGGGTGCGACTCTACAGAGAGACGAGGTGTGAGAGGTGAAGACCGGACGGGTTATCCTGTTTGATGAGTGGGCAGCGTTTCACGGCGGCTACAACGACTGACGTTTTGAGAAATTAAGGAGCGGTATCAGGCCGAGAAGTGCAAGAGGCGGCTGTTCACGCCGAGTTAAGGACACACTGGGGGCGCTGCAGGCGAGCGAGGCGCTGCAGGTGAACTGAGTAAAGAAAGGGGCCTTTTTCCTTTTTCTTTTTGTGCAAAAAAGTTACTCGTCATTTACAGACATGGCTTTCTGAGACACACAAACGATCCGTGTTAAGATCGGTTTTGTCGTTGGACGATGGAGCGAAAGTAATCGTATTTTTTAAAATAAAAATATTGAAAAAAGGGGGTTTTCGAGCAGCATCGGTGGAGCTCCTGCGTATGAGTTGTGGTACTTGTGAGGGCCCTCTCTCGTTGAAGGTCACGAGTGAAATCAGCTGAGTTGTTGGAATGAAAAACAGCAGACGGCATTGATTATTCTCCAGATCTTCTTACCGATCAACAAGCACGGAGAGAGAGAGAGAGAGAGAGAGAGGCGAGAGAGAGAGAGAGAGAGAGGGAGAGAGAGAGAGCGAGAGAGAGAGGGAGAGAGAGAGAGAGAGAGAGAGAGAGAGAGAGGGGGATGAATGAGGGCGAGGATTCAGGTTTGGGGCTCCATTCGGTCACGACGCGGGACAGCGTTTTAGTCAAACGCACTCGCTAGAACGTTTAAAAAAACAACTCCTAATCAATGAGCTATCTGAGTGAAGCTTTGGGCGTCGTGCCGTTGCTGCAGTAGCCGATTGCTGAAGGGGTGGGCGGGGCTAGTCGATGGGGCCCTGGAAGATGAGGCGCGTCCAGCCGGGGGTGCTGAGGGCGGCGGAGCAGAAGGGGCAGACGGGTCTGAAGGCGTGCGTCCCGTGGGGCAGCGGGGTCTCGGCCCAGTACCTGGCTGTCCTCTCTGAGCAGACGTGGCCGCACGGCACGAAGGCGTGGGTGGGCGCCCCGGCGTCCACGTACACGGCCGGCTCGCAGCCCAGCCACAGGGGCACGTAGGGGCCCACGCTGCGGCACAGGGGACACTCCCGGCGGGTCGTGGAGCCCTCGCCGTCCCGCGGCTCCGCCACTCCCTCGGACCGCTGGCCCCAGTCGTGGCGTCCGTGGACGTGGCCGCACGTGAGGTAGACCCAGGGCTGGCGCTCCTCAAGGCTGGAGGCGACGGAGTCAGTGTTTCAGTTTATGTTTTTATTAAACTGTGAACATTTCGAGGCAGAAAACTATGGTAGCCTGTTTCCGGCACTTTTTTTAAAATCTCATAATTATGACTTAATTTTCTCATAATTATGACTTTTCATCTCATCATTTGGATTTTATATCTCACAATTATGACTTTTTATCTCATAGTTATGACTTGTATCTCCGAATTGTGACTTTATTATGTCATAATTTCGACTTTATATCTCATAATTATGACTTTTTATCTCGGAGTTATGACTTTATAGCTCATAATTTTGACTTTATATCTCTGAATTATGCCTTTTACCTCTGAATTTGGACTTTTATCTCATAATTTCGACTTTATTATCTCATAATTATGACTTTTTATCTCAATTTTTATTTTATATCTCATAATTATGACTTTATATCTCATAATTATAACTTTTCATCTTTTTATCCCATAATGTCGACTTCATTATCTCATAATTATCACTTTTCATGTCATAATTATACATTTTTATCTTATAATTATGACTTTATCTCATAATTTCGACTTTATATTTCCTAATTTTGACTTTTTATCTCATAATTATGACTTTTCTATCTTTTTATCTCATAATTTCGACTTCATTATCTCATAATTATGACTTCTATGGAAACAGGCTTCCATAGAAAAACCAACATGACCATCTTGATAGAAAAGTATTTTTGAAACATACTCCCACCTGTGGCTGCGTGGCAGGCTGGGGAAGGCCAGCGTGCTGAGGCCGACGGGGCACTGCGGCCGCGACGCGTTGAGCTCCTGGCGCAGCGCCTCCAGGTGGCGCAGAGTGGGGGCGCGCATGAGCCCCTCGCCCGTGCGCCACAACAAGGTGGCGCCGCACAGGTCCACCAGCGAGCCGTCGCGCAGCGCGCTGCTCTCACCCTCCGCCTGAAGAGAAAGGTTCACTTATCGAACCCCACAAACAACTTTACTGCAAGGCCTTGAATGGGACGGCAACGTGGTGACTCACCAGTTTGCCCCGGGTGGGTCCGGAGCGCGTCTCGCGCAGGGCGTACACATCCCCGCAGACGGAGATCTCCCTCCACAGACCCTGCTTGGGGTCCTCTGGGAACCCCTCAGGGTGCATCACCAGCACGCCGTTGGTGGTCAGGCCGTCCATGTGCCCGTCCGGGTTTTTCCATTTGGTTGCTTTCTCCTGCGGCGGCCGAGACGCAAAAGTTCATGAATGTTTTTACGAATCACAACCCCCCCCCCCCAAAAAAATACGCTAATCTGTGCCAGTCCACTCACCCCTAAGAAGATGTTTTTGGAGGAGTCGAAGCCGGCGGCGTAGATGCGCGCCGTGTACGGCGGGCTGCGTTCACACACCACCCTGCAGGCAAAACGCGAGATGGTGCTCGGAGCGATGGAGGGGTCCTCGCCCTCCTTCCCCCCTCCGGAGGTGTCGGTCACCACGAAGTCAATGGGACTCTCTGTGGAGCGTCCGATCTGCCGGGTACAGCACAGAGAGGCGGTTCACTGCGGTTCATTGACATTCCTGGATACGTTTCAGCAAAACAAATGTCTTTTACAATGAGATTAGTGCTTTTTTCCTCCCTGTGATTGTGTTTTTTATCACCGTGGGTAAAAGATGCGTCATCACTCGCAGGAAATTAAATAAATACGCGATGCTATTATAAGATCAGAACTTTGCCGTGTATAAAAATAGACTTCCTTGGAGATTTTCACACACAAGTCTTCGCTCCTTGTCTTCAACGGTCGCGAGAGAACCGAAAATAATCGACCTACTGTAGAAATTCCTTTGTTGGCGTTACATAACGGCGTATTTTTGGGAGAAGCTGCGCACGTGAGCGCAAAATCTGGGATTATTTTGTCTTGTAAAAATGACCCCCGGCGCTCTCGATTCTCCTCGGGTGGTTACCTGGAACATGTCTGTGCTGTTGTCGTGGCAGTACTCCACCACCACCGTCTGGTTGCGAGACAGAGTGAAGGAGATGCTGTGCTGCCCCCTGCTGTGGACGGCCTGGAACAACAACGGCAGAATAGCACAGGTGACGCACTCTTCTCGACAAGTTTTTTGATTTTTTTTTTTGACGGAACAGACATCAGAGTGAATGCTAATCAATCATTATCATCCATCCGCATGTTGGCAGACACACACACACACACGTACATGTAGGATAAAATAATCTTCGGAAATTGCAGGATTACAGCAGCAGACATGTAAAGTGCACACAAGAGACACACAGTAAAATAAAATTTAAAACAAGTAATATAAATAAACAGTAGAACAGTAATAAAAAACTACATGACAGCTCATACATGGCGTCATGCTTAGTCATTCTTCCTCTAGCTCATTATTAAAGGACAACAGGGAGTCACAGGAAGGAAACCAGATAGACGCACACACACAGATAAAGCAGGAAACGCACACGCGTACCTTGCTGTCCTGCGGCGTGTTGAGGATGTGCACGGCGCTGGGTTTGACCCCGTTGGCCTTGGCCCTTCGGTACAGAGCGAAGCGGCTCTTTCTGCGCCCGCGGTCTCCGCTCGGAAGAGAGCCATTGTACCTGCAGAAGCAAAAGAAAAGAGGAAAATGTGAGCGCAATAGAGGAGAAGACGAGCGCGTTGAGAGAGCCGAATGGTGGCAACTCGTGCCGCTGGTGAGCGACCACTTGATCTCACTCAGCTTGTACTTGATGTTCACACTCGCTGAAGCGCAGCTCACTCCTCGTCTAATCTCTTCTTTCTTTCTTTTTTTTTTACAGTAAAAAGCATTTTCAACAGGATAGATTCACTCAAACGACACCAAAAAAGGTTTAGCATTCATTAAAAGAAACGGACATGAGAGTTCAGATTATTCTCATGAGGGCAGTAGAAACTACACTAAAGAGTTTTATGATTCAATATCAAACCCTTTACGTCCCATTTCATGTTTGAATGGAAATTAACGAGGTTTGATGTTAAAACTGGCTAAAATACGGACTATTTATTTATCAGTTTGAGTTCACACAGGAGGTAGTTTGCTGGTTTCAGCAGAGCATGAACCTTATTAAAACATATTTAGAGGATAACCGGCGGGCAGGAAGACTTTGAGGAACAACAGCGCCTTCCTTAATGGCCTTCAGACTTGATCGGATCAGAGGGATCTGTTCTGCTCGGTCTCACAGGGGCGGAAGAAACCACCAGTGTTCAGTGTTTAGGACCACAAAAAAGCGTTGATCATAATAAAAATTGATTCCTTTGTTAATGCATAAAATGGAAATGCCAATATGCTGCTCATCAGAGCTCTTCAAATGCATAACAAGTCCTTGGATTTCTTTATTTTACATTATTACAAATGAATTTTTTTTGCTATTAGTGTGTGATGCTGGTCAGACTACCGCAATAGTTTTATGACATCACTTGACAAACACTAACAATAAAATTGACTTAATTAATCGTTCGCTGCAGCCCTACTATAAACAAAACAGCAACTAAATTATTCATCTGAACGAGAGCTAAAGCAATTTGTAAATTAATCGATCAGCAGAACATTAATTGCCAACAATTCTTCAGTAATGTGTTATGCAACATACACAAACTAAATGATTGCTTGCCTTTTGTGACGGTAAACTGAATATCTTTGTGTTATGGACTGCTATTCAGACAAAAAAAAAATACACTTTTTATTTGTGACTAATTGCACAAACAACCTGCAGATAAATCAATAATGAATGAAATAAGTTGTAGGTCTATTCTGAACACGAATAAAAGTTGGAATGAGTTGGAGCTCCACATACCAGACAAAACTTGGAAAAAAGTTACTTTTACAAATAAAATACCGGATGAACGACAGTTTAAATTGTATTCTCAAATATATAAATGTTTTCTGGTGGTTATATTTGTGTGCGTCCGTGTGTGTAAGGGAAGTTTGTTGACATTATGCATTTTTAATGAGCTCCACTTCCATGAATCACACTAGCAAAAAACATTTTTTCCGTGGGGAGCAACCCTGAGGCCAGATCAGATCAGCAGTCAGCAGCATGTTGGTAATAGGATCGAGTGCGTTAGCTTGAAAAAAAAACAACCTTCAAACAGGCAAGATTTCCTTGCGATAATCACAGAAGAGCTACTTGCTCCCTCCATGAGCCGGCCCCACAGTTTAAAACTGGATCCCGAAGGTCTGGGGTCAGGAAAGGAAGGAAAAACATGAGGACGGGCTTCTGAGGGGCCTGGTTTTAAAAAAAGGCAGAAGCTATGAAATGGGACCACGGATAAGAGGGCACTGGAGAGAAAATCCGCTTATCGGAGGAGGAAAAAAGGTGGCCAGCGCTTTGACGGAAACAGAGACAGAGAATAAGTCTGAAATAATAATAAGCCTCGTCATGAACAGCGAAGACGGGGAAATGAAAGCTAAATGAAGGGCAGGGTGGCGGGGGATGAGAGGGTCGAGGGTAAAATGCCAAGGGGACGAGCAGCTCCACGAGATCTGCCAGGGCGGTTCTGGATCCTGCATCACGCATGTGCGCACATCATAAAGCACAATATGAAATATTCACTCTTTCTGCCCCTCGACACAGAGTTTATTTTCGTTGAGGGCAAGCCACCGAGGAGGCCCGCCTCTGTGAAAAAGTCAGCACTCAGCAAAACGCTGGGAGGCTTGCAGGGAAGGGACCGGGCGAGAGACGAGGGGGAATGCGACAGAGACAACGTTAAAGGGTTACGGGTGAGAAAAGAAGGTGTGCCAGGTGTGGGGTGATAAATGCGGAGCATGGGAGGGTGTTTGCATCGCGCCGGGCTGCTGGACGAGGCCAGCGCTGTACAGGCTAACTAAGGTAATGAGCGATGGCAGGCAGCCACTGCAAAGATCACACGGCCTGCAGTGAAGCAGGCATCGACCACACGGGGCATGTGATCATCAAGCCTGACAGATGCAAAGTCAAACCACACTCGCACAAAACAGGTCAGGGAGAGAGAAAAAAAATGCATGTGTGACAGGTAGTCGAAAGAACAGCCGGTTCTGAGTGCGGGTGTCTGACAAGCGAACTGGTCAATGTGTCAAACTGGTCAAAAATGAGTTTCCCATGACACTTAAGCCTCGTTTAAAAACCACAGACATGATGCCTATCGCAGCCGGCAAGCTCGTGGCCGTCACACAAGACAACGCCAAACCTCAACATTCGCTAGTTTTCAAAAAGAGCTCATACGAATGCTTGTTTTCAAACCTCTCAATGAGGCGCTTTAGCCCGTCGTGGCACCAGCCGCGGAGACCAAAAACCTCATAATGGGGCATTAAACGGCCAATTTCTCACTCCGGTCGGGGAGGATGTAAAAGGGCCGCTCTGTTCAAACGGTCAGATGATGGCGAGGACGACTAATCAGTATTCTGATGCAGGCAGGCCTACAGCCTCCTCACTCCATGTTCAGCCGGAGGGGAAGAGATAGGCCATTAGGTCAGTTATCTTTGGCATACACAGGAAGCTCTGTGGGGGCAAGAGGGAGGCCTGTGTAAGCCTGGATATGGCTGACTGTGTGCATGTGCATGTGTGTGTGTGTGTGTGTTGTGGCATTTCTGCTCCCTGCAGACCCTGCACAGTGTGATGCTGCACAGGGGTGGAAATGCTGTGGAAGCTGGTGGCTGTCATCAGCACATCCTGCCCACTGTAGGGGGGCTTTTCTCCGCCTCCTTCTTTTCCTTGGTCATCTGGCAGCGACGTTTATTTATTCATTAGTAACATATATATATATATATATATATATATATATATATATATATATATATATATATATATATATATATTTATACTTTATAAATAGACACATATGAGCAGGACTCGTGCATTTTTCAGACAGTGATATCATCGCCAGCCCTACTTTTAGCAACCCCAGGATCCAGCATAGTATGACATCATTGGGCTTTTCAGCCTGAACAATCCACCGCTGCTTACCCCCACTACAACCATTGATGAAAAGGCAGCTACATCCGTAGTTGCCTGTGCTATTGCCAACCCCAGATACACATACATATACTAGTATTGTGTTGCACCTTTAACACTCAAACGCACCACGCTTGATGTGGAAACAATACGGCGGCGTAGCCTCAGAGGATAATGCAGCCATTTGTGACACAAAGTTAGTTTGTAACACAACCACACAGTCACAGACGGGTGGTGTGCGGCGGTATTGTGCAATATAAAGGCGAAAAATAGGTGTTACTATGATGGATTTACTCTCCGAAATACGATAAGGAGGGGATATTTAATAAGAGCAGTGGATTAAACGTGAACTCACACGTCATCTGTTGGTTTATTGTGTCGCTACAGATGAAACGTTCATTTTTGCCGTCCGACACAATTTGTACTATTGGGTTTTTTTTTTGTTTGTTTAAAGAGACTTACCCCAAAATGACCAATTCTCCGTATTTTACCGGGTCTTTAACGGGCACATCATCGTCTCCGTCTCTTTTCGGTGAATTCATCAGACTGGAGAAGCTCCAGGAGAAGAAAAAACGCGTCCGGCGGCAATAGTGGCGAGAATAAAACAAGGCTAACACACGCGAAACTGACGGGAAGTGATTTGGGTTGTAGTCTACCAAAGTTTGGGCACAGTTGGGCAAAGTTTTTCCAGACTTCTCGCTGTTTGTTTTATTGTTTTAATCCCGTGAAGGCGCATCTTTTCGTGGCTTTAATGCCAGAGAGTGTAGCTAGTTGGTATCGCCACATATCTGTTCACTAGCATTGGATACAACAACGGCTAACGGCAGGGAGTGGGCCGTACCATGTTTAGTAGGGGTGGTCGGTCAAAAATGGATCTTTAAAAAAAAAGAAATGGCGAAATTATCTATGTAAAAGGAGAAATGTTTAAAAGTCAGAGAATATCGTAAACGTGACTGGGATAATACAAATTATTCATAATAACATTTACAACATTTCACTTAAGCGCGGACCCTCCCACGGAACAAGAAATGGACGCGGCCCTGACGAAAAATCAGGCTCCCACTGATAGAATAAAATGAGGCATTTCGAAATCCAGAGGAAGTGCCCACCTACGTCCCCTGGCATGCACAGGATGTATTGGCACATTTAAAGTTAAATGGCAGGCCGTTCGGTGGTATGCGTGGGAATCATAAAGCTCTGAACGCGAGGGTCATTATGGAGTCTGACGTAATTAGATGCTTTGGGTGGGTGGGCGGGTGTAGCAAGCAAGGATGTGGGTCACCACTGCGCCCCAGACGAGATCCCTTCTTTTCTCCCTGCCTGCATTTCATGTGGGAGTGGGGAGACAGATATAGGCCGGCTGGATCCCACACTTCCTTCTCTCTGTCTGTCTCTTCCTCTCTCTCCCTCTTTTTCTCACACACTCTCTCTCTCTCTCTCTCTCTCTCTCTCTCTCTCTCTCTCTCTCTCTCTCTCTCTCTCTCTCTCTCACACACACACACTCACACACACACACTCACACACACACACACACACACACACACACACACACACACACAGAGGAGTGTAATATCTGTGTACTTATACTCATAGTACTGTGGCCACATGAGGGCAGTGCACCTCAGTTGCAAAGTACAACTTTCTCGCTTATGAAATTGGTCAACTGTAACTATTTTGGCTCACGTGTATGTCTAAACATCAGCTCTACCTGTTTACTGAACCATTAACGGCCACTGTTTTTATGTATTTTTTGGGGTAGCGCTTTGACCTGTAAATTTTTAGAGTACTATGAATGAATGGGATGGAGGCCTGTACAGATACAGCAGGCCCTGTCACATAGAAGAAACATTTTTTCCTCCCAGCAAACCTGGTTTGCTGTTCATTGTTATTTGATGAGATGGAAAGCAAAGCCTTCGCCGCAGGTCCTTTTGGACCGAACACAGAGCTGGGGTGTCAGTAACAGAATCTGTTCAGTCGGCCAACGTCAACTGGAACAGCAAGTAGCCTACCTTGTGATCTTGGCGGGGTGGAGTAACATGTAGTGGCTTGCATGCAGGGTGAAGCACAGAGGCGCCGCGCGGTGCTCTACAATGACTCTCCAGCGCGGGGGTGACGTTGGCCCTTTGATATCCGGTATGTCGGTGTCATTTATACATTTGCCTGTGCAAATCCTAAGGGCGTTATCCGAGTGATTTGATATCAGATTCAAAATGGAAATGACCAGAGCTTTCCCTCAAACACATTCCTGCAGCTACAGAGAGACTGATAATGACACTGGAAAAGGGGGGGGAGGGGGGGTTGATGACTCATGAATGATCTTCTGCATATAAACCAAACAACCACACCCTTGATCTACGAATGACAGCCCACTGAGTAACTTATCAACCGACTGGAGTGCTGACTCACCTCATGAGGGTATAGTACTGTGTGGATCAGACGTTTAACCTCTCACATACTTTTCATCTTAAATACAAAGTAGAAACTGGATGGACCAGATGTGTGTGCATGTTTGAGTGAGTTTCTTTCCCACTCTGGGATTAGGGTCACACCCTTCTTTCTCTCTCCCTTCCCATGTTCTTTGTCTCTTTCTTTCTGCCTGTCCATGTTTGGCTGATTTCAAGCATTAAAGTACATATTTGGCCTCCATCATGCAGGAGGAATCTTCAATGCTCCCCTTAATTTGTGTGGATTATTTACTCAGTCAAACCAGGAATTTACAGTGTAAAAAAATGCTCTGAATGAATCAAATTCCACCTCAAGAATTTAAAAAGAGAATAGCTTTTCACAAAGGTCATAAAACATTACAATGGATTGCTCAACCTGCAAAAGGGGAAGATGTTTGTAATTACAGATTGGACGTTTTGTTGATAAACTCTCTTTCTTACTCATCGTCCACAAATAGGCAAGGACACTGTTTATATAGAGGCCGTCTGTCCATGATGTCATCTGCTCCTTTCATCTGGATCCCCGCGCAGTTGGAGCGATAAAGAGAAGCAGATGTAATTAATGAACGAAAAATTGGACATGGCAGTTTTGATTGACGGCCACTTTGTTCTACGATGGCCTCGTCAGCCAGACAAATGCTCCTAAATTGATCGCAGCGCGAGGCCTGGGCCGGCATGCACGTCTCGCTACTGTAGCTTAGTATTTATATTTGCAAAAAAACACAATACTGACATGAAAAAAAAATGTCTGCAGTACATTGCAATATAAAATGTCCGTTTATGGCCACTTGCTTTGACATTTATGTCACCGGCATGCACATAAGGGCTCTAAAAAGCCAAATTGGATGTGTGGCCCACTTCGTACCCCCGCCGTGTAGAAGAGCACAACCTTGTTGTATCACACAAATCGTCTAGAAACCATATTTGGTGAGCAAATCACAGATTGGGTCATATGCCTAATTGTGGACATGTGGAACGCATTACTTCTGCTGTCATTATGCAGCTTACGGCAGGCTGCATCTCAGGTCGAGCAGAACATAGAAGATCATTTATAAGTAGACGCTCACACAGACTGTAAACAAACAGGCACCTTTCTGGAAAAACTCGACTCTTAAAATGTTCCTCATGACGGGGGATCCTTGTGATATACCCAAATAAAGCCATGATGTACACTAAGAACAGAATCCTGAACGCATACCGTAAAATGAATGAAAACCAGACCTTTAGCATGCTTTCACGCTGTATAACGGCATGAAGCCGCGAATGCTTTAGCATTTTTGCATCAGGAGCATGTTTCACACGGCGTTCACGAGGAATGTGGCGTCCGGATTGTTTCCATCATTCATGACAAGAATGCCTGAGCGTCAAGCTTCAAGCATCAAGCCGTGAGGGTAAAACACACGGCCCTGGACCGACTTCCTCCATCTGGATTTTGCTCGGCGCCGCTTTGCAAAAGGTGGGAGCGGATATTCGAGGTACGACGAGGAAGGGACGGCAGACGAGACAGTCAACTCAGACCACCTCGATGTGCCACGACCATCTGCTGCCGAGTCTTTGTCGATGTTGCCTTGGAGACAAGAGCAAACGAAGAACAAGGTATTTCTGTCGTTGAGCGACCCCCCCACGTCTCCCGTCACCCTCTGTTTGAAGTGGCAGCTCAGATGGATTGAACACCTGGATACCAAACAGAGCAACACGAGTTGTTCAGATCCCCTTAATGCAAAGATCCAAATCAAGCCACGATCTGTGATATGTTATGAGGCCACGCGTGAAAAACACAAAGGCAGTGTCCTTACCTGCAATGCACGAGTGCACATATGCCTGCTGGGTGTGTGTTTGTCTGTCTGTCTGTCTGGGTGTGTGTGTGTGTGTGTGTGTGTGTGTGAGAAACACCATACTCTGTCTCCTTGAGGAGGCGGCAGCCGCTGACACAGAGCAGGCATGATACTGCAGATGGCTCAGCATATTCCCATTCCTGGACACAACAGGCTCCGCTGGGCTCCCCACAGGGAAGACTAATTGCATACACAAGCAGGTTTGTTGCAAAACACTGAAAATGAACGGCGTCATAAAAAAACCCCATTGTATACAGTGTACATAACGGCCTTTCGCCGGCACACAGTCACACACACACACGCAAACACAGTGTATGCGGTTCACAGCTTTTTACTCCACATCTTGATTGCACATCATGACGTGGTTGGAAAGAAGATCATGTGAGATCATGTGAGATGCAGGAGACAATGGCGTCCTTCATTGACCTCGTCCACACGACATTTTGAGCCAAAGCCCAGTCAGACGTGTGAAAGATCAACCGCTGTAGTCGATTGCTTCAGGCAGAACACTTTGTGTGTTTCAATTTGAAGTAATCGCAGTTAACTAAAATACCTGAATAAATGCAGGGGACTGTACGCGAGCTCACCCACCATTACGGCTCAATACCAACACTCCCCAACTGTCCTCTTCAGAGAAACAGGAAACTCCCGGCGTGGAATATGAACCTGTGGTCGGCTTTGGAGCGCAGCGCTCCTTAAACACTGACTAGCGAGCTGGGACGTTCTCCTCTGATTGCCTTCAGCACACCGAGTCCCTTCACAAATCATTGAGCAGCACCGCGAAGCACCTGCCAGCAACCTGCCAGCAACCTGCCAGCAACCTGCCATACATGTACACGACCCGAGCACATGGGCTACACACACACACACACACACACACACACACACAGACACACAGCTGCCGGCGTGAGCGGCTCACGTTGAAAGCAGATGGCTCCTCAGACGGGTCATTAATGAGAGCCGGCGTGGAGGCTGTGTTTGCCGCCGGGGCTATTTTTGGGACGTCGTGTTGTGCGTTATTTAGGGATGAAAGTTGCGTCGGTGACTCTATTTCTGTGTTTGTGTTAAGTGGGAGGTCGCCAACAGGCCCCGGAGAGAGAAAAGAGAGAGCGACATTTAGAGTAATTGGCTCCCCGTCCAGTCTGACAATATTCCACGGCAGGCCTATTAATAATTACACGACGCGTGAAGGGCGGCCTTTGACCTGAGCTCAACGGATTTGGTTACCGCAGCTTTTAAAGAATCTGTAGAGGCATAGTGACACTTGTTGATTCCCCCGGTCAACATGAAGTACCTGAAGGGGATTTACTGAGATAAAAATAACGTTCATTACACTCTTCATGGCCAAAATCCAATTGAAAACAGTCAGGCCATCTGCATATAGACTGTCTGAGGTCTCTGTTTTGTCACTCCATGTAATTACGATGCTGTAAACCAGACACATCATTTACTTTAACCCCGCGTTCTTTTAATTCAGACCGAAGATGACACGCTGATTGTACTTATCTCTGCAATCCTGTTAATCTCTTTTTATTTTGTTATCTCAACGTGACCATCTGTTGCTGCTGGGGTGTGTCGTGGGTCTACACAGGAAGGTTACAGCATATGTCACTTCCTGTGAGAAATGAAAGCACAACTCAACATGCACCAGTTTAGGTATTTATCTGGAGAGAAAGGTATTTTTGTACACTTGAAAAGCCTGTATAGCTTCCTGTTATTAACGCTGCCGCTCAAAGGTTTGGGTGCTCCTGACACACGGTTGGTTTGTTACAGTCAGACGAGAAGACGACTGCATGCGAAAGCATGAAATTGTTTTTCATGCTTTTTAGCTTGTAGAAAGTCCTCTCCACAAGTATATGTCATGAAGAGTTTGTAGTAAGTGGTGTACACAGAGAACAAGACACTGGGAGGAAAATGATTCATAATCTCCCCTAGCGTGTAACGCTGAGGGGGACATGGACTAAAGTTTTAATCGTTTCATTCTTTTTGTATTTTAAATGTAAAAAACACATTTGGCATCTGAATCATACTCTCATTGTCTCCGTTAAAATCTTTATAGACGAAAAGAAGAAAAACATCAAAATAACAAATGACTCCAAACTTTCTAACAGCAGTGTGTACGTCTCAGTGTGCTTCGTGCTAACTTCCTGTTAATCATCTGTATGTATTGTTTCCACACATTTTTGGCACACAAAAGTTATCACCGGCGCATGAAAACAAAACTGATCGCACCCAATCAAAGATATTTACCGTGTATATTAAATGCATCGCGTGAGAAAAACATCAGCGAAGCAACGTGAATATCTGTCCACCAGGTTTTCACTGTTTCAAGCAAACATAAGGTCCCTCTGTACCTGCTCTTCTCTTTCTCACACACCCACACACACACACACACACACACACACACACACATACTTGTAATCCTGGACCGATGGGGACCTCTTTTAGGAGGTGCCGCATGGGGACCTCGATTTCTAAATTGAATACCAGCATACTTTATACACACACACACACACACACACACACACACACACACACACACACACACACACACACACACACACACACACACACACACACACACACACACACACAGTAGGAGAGAGAGCAATGCGTTCAATGCAGAGCCTCCATTAATTACATCTGTGAGAGTGAATCATTACTGCTGCACTCGTCCCTCCCTCTGCACAACTTCTCCGCCGAATGCAAACACCGGCCTCGGGGCTCTCTGTAATTATTCGCACATTGTCCGAGGCGGAGGGAAACGCTCTGTGCGACGGATTCTGAGAAGCTCACAATCGCCTGGGAGCTGAATGTCACTCTGCACGCTGCTGCTTTTTTTTTATTTTTTTTTTTTAATTTTTTTTAACGACACTGTTTAAAAACGGGCTCCATGACAACCGGGCTACTTTCTGAGCCGTGACTCCGGCCCATCCAGCCATTCCTAAAGTGCCTTTGTGTGTGTGTCAATAGTGGATGTTGTTCGACAGGAAATGCCTGTGAGGATGATCATTTGGATCAAAAGACAGAGTTTTTGGTGGAAAAGTGTGGAAAACAACAGTGACGATGGTGATGGATCGAGTCCTCGGTTTGAGAGACGTGTCATGATGGCCTTTGTGTAATTTACATGATATTTCCATAACACATCATGTGCATGCCAACATTGATAAACCCAAAGCTCCCAGAGAGGAAAAGCTTAAAGGAAAAGTTATGTTTTTTTAAATAAATGCACTTTTCACTTTACAAAGTTAGATGAGAAGCTTGATGCCCCTCTCGTGTCTTTCTGGTGAATGTAAAGCTACAGCCAGCTACCCGTTAGCTTAGCATAAAGACTGGAAACGGTGGAGGGGGGAAACTAGCCTAGCTTCGGCCCAAAGGTAACAATATGACGACCTGAAACAGCACCTCTGAATTTCCCTCATTAACATATTTCTCTACTTATATATAATGCTAGTGTATACAATAATATAGTATGCAACATGAAAATCTTCCATCTTTAAAAAAAAAAAAATACAATTACACTCTTTTTATCAAACTCTCCACCAGAAAGTGTATTTACCAAAATGATAAACTATTCCTTCAACCCCAAATAATGAAATAGTAAATATATAACGGGGCGTACTGTATTACAACCACACATTCATAACTGCAAAAAAACTGTAGTTAACCTACAGACCTAATTCTGTGCAACTCTGCACCTGCCAGTTGAACCTTTAAACACACATTAGTACAAAGATGGTGAGAAAGAGTTTGAGGGTCTCGGACTCTGAGCCTTTAAGATGTAAAGTGGCACCGTCTCTAAAATCCCCAGCTCAGCGGAAACAACTGTGGGCAGAGAGCGATGACTCGAGACCTCGCTATGTGACAGTTAGTGTAGGTGTGGTTGTTAACAGAAACACAGTCGGTGCTAGCCCACTTACATGCACGACTTCGGGGGAAACAGGTGAATATTTCCGTGGGTTAGTTTGTGTGTGTGAGTTTGTGTTGTCTTTCTTGAAACATGAGTTCACGAGTCGCCGTCTGCCTCCTGCGGAGATGCACGTGGTCCGTGTGTGTGTGCGACGGTTTCCTGGTTCTGTTGAAGAGCTGAAGTGAGATTAAAATCAAAAGAGGAACGCCTGACTAAACACATGACACAGGAACCGCCAATGAGCTCCATTGAAAAAGTTGTGTGTGAAACCGCCCCCCTTCAAAAAACAGCAACACACAATGGCAGCGCACAAACGCTGCAGGTCTGCTCGGGCCTTCATTCAAATGCAACACTTCCGTAGTAAGCTTTCAATGAGTGGGTGTGTGTGTGTGGCGGCGGGGGGGGGGGGGGGGGACTCGCATACGAAGTTGATGATGAAGAGGAACTGAAAGACATAACTCATTCATCGAGCGTCAGAGTAAGTTTTACTGTAACTTCTCCGCTGGCAGCCGACTCTCCTGACGCAGGTTTTTCTTTTTGGCAAAAAAAAAAAAGAAAAGAAAAACCCGCCGTGGAGTTTAAGGTCGCGGTGACAGCGCTGCGACAGTTCTTGAATCGTCGACCTTTTTACTGAGGGCCGCGGGGTTTGAGCCTGACAGCGTTTGACACCAGCCAATGTCTGCGCAGTGGCTACAAAAAGGCCTCTCTGACACGAGAGCGCCATGATTCACCGGGCCCGGCGCTGACGTTGCAAAACTGTGTCCCAAAAAAAAAAAAAAAAAAAAAAAAGGCGTTAGTAGATTATACATTCATTTCCACATCCACAACGGAAGCCGTGAGTGGAGAAATCAGAAGCAAACAAGATGGTACTTGACACAGCGAAAGGCACTGCCCTCAACTGTTCAAATAAAAGTGGGCTTCGTCACAATAGGGCCATTTGAAAGCGATGCTTTTTACTCTCTCTTCCCCCCCCCAAAAAAAGCAGTGGGATCGAGCAGTTTCAGGAGAGATAAAGGGCCTCGTGGCCCTGGCGCGTCTATCTGCATGTCCTAGTCCTTCACGCTGGACTCGTGCACGGTGCTGCTTTCCAAACAGCAACAGGTCAAACTTCAGATAGGCAGCGACAGAACAAACACCACATGAGCAAACTGAGCAAATACGGAGAGGGAGAGAACAAGCATTCCTCCACTGTGACTCTCCTGAACACGACTCCAGGGACACGTTAGGGGGGGGAGAAAGTAATGCCTTTAAAATGTTACATTTTCAGGATATTTGAGTGATTACAATGCTTCCTCATGCAGAAATAGACACAAACCTGCACTAGAATTAGAGCGCTGCCTGCTCGTCTTTACAGTTCAACCTGACACTTCCTCTAGCGCCATGACCTCTATGACTTCCATGACAACTACTTGTCTTCTTTCAAGCGTTTCCTGACCCCACACAGTGATGTCATTGCCCACAATGTCACATCCGCCTCTCCTGACTCGTGCGGAGGGGAAGCCGACCGAAGACACGCAGCTTCTTTCCTTCTACTCTCGCGGCTCGGGTACACGGGGAACTCTAAAGCAGCGATACACAGCGGGGAGGGGGGGTGGGGGGGTTAAACAAATTAAACATGAAAGGATTTTAAAAAAAATACATTTTAAATTGTGACCTGATCTCAAGTCTGCCCCTCCATGACGACGCATGTATATCCCCCCCAGAGGGGCAAGATGCCAGGCGGGCAGGGACCCATTGTGAGGCTGTCAAACACAACCTCAGCAGTTACACAAGCTGCAAGACACTCATCAGCTTCTCACTGACCCAGATTTACTCTCCTTATGAGGAAATTCTCCCCACAATGGAAGATTTATATCGCGCTGACGATATGAATCTTGTTGGAAATGTGTCATTTCCATTTAACGGCACCTTTTTTTCCCCAATAGTTTCAGCTTTTTGACTTTCACCCCTCTGTGGTAAAATATCTGGACCATCTCCTCTTTACCGCTTTAATTTGCTTTCTCTGTGTAGAAAATGTCAAAAGCCACCCGAGGAGCGTCAAAGCGTGGTTTACCTGACAATCAGGGCTCTGAAACTGGAGATCTCATCACTTATTCACAGCCAAATGACTCACATGTGCAGAAAGCTAACGCTACGACTGGTCCGTCTTTCAACAGCCTGAACTCTCGCTTCCTTCTTCTTTTTTCACAAGCGTAACTCTTTCAGAAGTGAATCGTTATTGAAAAGGCAGTTACTTCCGTTCTGATCTGGATATATTTTTTTTTATTATTTCATCAGCATAGCAACAAAAAAAAAGGAACAAAATAATAAAACAGAGATCTATGAATTATAAACAGAGATTTGATGTGAGTCTGTCGGACCTTAACAGGAGATCGATGATGATGGTGATGGGTAAAGAAATGAAGAAGAGCATGGTTGCAGTCATTGTAGCACCTACATTGGAGACGGTGGGAGGGTGAGGGGGGGTTGGGGAACTTCGTAAACATTTGCTGAGGTCCAAAAGTCAGTCACAGAAAATGTAAATGTGCACAGTCAGCTCGTTGTGACCACTCCCTCTCCCAAAGGGCAAACTCAGCCGTTGAGAACACACCTTCTGCCGCAGTAGCGGTCTTGATTTTTGGGGCCACCTGTAACCCGGGTCCCTCTGAAGGCAGCTGAAACTACAAATACTCAACAGTAATGGAAGCACTGGGAGAAACAAAAGGTGGCCAGTAATAAGACTAGTGGTAACAAATTCAGAATCTGAAACAACAAAAATATATATCCATATCAAGTGTGTGTGTGTGTGTGTGTGTGTGTGTGTGTGTGTGTGTATCCAGCGTCCACAAAGTGTCTTTCAAAACGAACCGCCACACTGGACATGAGTACGAACACATTTCCTCAACCTTTCCAATACAATCTATTTTCAAACTTTTTTGTGTGTGTGTGTGTTTTCTCTTCTCGAGGTTCCTCATAATACACATTCGTTCAAAAATGACGGCGGCAGTTTGAGCCGTGAAAAGTGATATGCTGATGTCGGCCGTGGTTCCTGGAGTTTCGCATCCTTTTGGATATGCAGCTGGGTCATGAATACTGGATAAGAGCTAAGCGAGGGCTAAAACGTATACAAGTGCGTCCCAAAAAACCCTAAAAACAAAATTATACCAACAAAAAAAAAAAGCGTATTGTATCATTAAACAGTGCTGATTATACAGAAAGTGAACCAAAAAGAAGAAAAGATAGAAAGCTACCCAAAAAAAATAAATTGTCTTTTCTTTAAATGAAATCTGGGGTTACATTGAAGTCGTCATTATCAAAAAGAAAATTAAACAAAAATATAATTGCTGCTCTCTTTGATATACACTCAGTAGAGAGGTCGTGGTATTAATTGCTTCAGATTGCATTTTTTTTTAAACTCATGTTTTCATTCTCAGCTACTTTATTTTTAATTTTTTTTTTTTTTGCATCCAAGTGTCCAGGCTGGTGATGGGAGCAACATTAAGATTTGTAATTTGAGGTGAGCCAGGTCAGGCCCTCGTATAGTCCATCCCCTGTTGTCGCGCACGAGGGCTGAACGTACCAATTCCTATCTCGGATCCGGGTCAGGCCCAGCTTCTCCTGGATCTCGTGGGGCTTCATGGCGTCGGGGAGGTCTTGTTTGTTGGCGAAGATCAGGATGATGGCGTCCCTCATCTCACGGTCGTTGATGATCCGGTGGAGCTCCTGCTTCGCCTCGTCGATCCGGTCCCTGTCGGCACAGTCCACCACGAAAATGAGCCCCTGGGTGCCCGTGTAGTAATGTCTCCACAGGGGCCGGATCTTGTCCTGCCCTCCGACGTCCCACACGTTGAACTTCACATTCTTGTATGTGACGGTCTCCACGTTGAAGCCCACGGTGGGGATGGTGGTGACCGACTGTCCCAGCTTCAGCTTGTACAGGACGGTGGTTTTACCGGCGGCGTCAAGTCCAAGCATCAATATTCTCATCTCCTTGTTGCCAAAGATCTTTGAGATCACTTTGCCCATCTTGTTTGCTGTGCATAAATACTTTGGAAGAGGAAAAAAATGGCTTCTCTTATGAGAAAGTTGCTTTTGTTTTTATATATACACAACTTGAGAAGCTACAGTCTCAGTGCTGGTGGGATGGGTGAGAAAGCCCTCCACGTGACGACACACGAGTGTCAACACTCACTCCAAAAAGGCGGTGACTTTCACGTTAGTGCAGTTGGATAACGGACCACTGCAATTAGCTGCTGTAGGATAATCTGAACCCGAGCATTCAATGGGAGCAGTGTGTGTCCTCGTAGAATTGGGTGGGGATATATTTTCATGATCCACTGCCCTCCGATGCAGGAAGAAACAATATCACATCCCCTTCTCGTGTCAAAACTAGCACGTTGAGCACAGACTTCCGTTTAAAAAAATCCACATTGCAAGTCTTTCTCCGCCGTGAAAAAGCCGTTTAGTCCCCAACGTGGACTTGATACAAAGTAGCGTTCTTCTTTTCTTTCTTCTTCCGTACAGATCAGGCCCTGTCCGGCCCGGGGTTCCCACTTCCTCCTCGGCTGCCGGCTGTCCACACTTGCCCTGAGCCAATCCCAGTCGATGGATTTTCAAAAAAAGCACGGTGGTGGTGGTGGTGGTTTGTGTGTTTTTTTTCTTTCTTTCTTTCGTTTTTTTTTCCTGATCAAAACACACCCAAACGTAAGATCCCCGGTTCGTTTCTGCGGCGGGACATCCAGAAGGAAGCGCTTTTCAAAAAGGTCATTGATTCATCCGACTTTCTTCCTCTACCCCCTGTGACACAAGAGCGGTTCAGAGAAGGGAGGGGTGTTAGTAACGCACAGAGGACAACTTTGGATCCGACTAAAAGACTCTCTCCGCGGGCGGAGAGGCGGAACAAAAAGCGAAAGAAGACGGGGAGGCGGGATACGTACCTCACGTCTGCGGCAATCATCCCCCAGTCCCCCGGCCGTTTCTCCCCTCTCTTGCCGCTCTCTGTCTCTCTCTCTCTCTCTCTCTTCCTCCCTCTCTGTCTCTCTCTTCCTCAGCCGTTCAGTTACGGCGGTGCTGTGTTACCGGAAAAGGTGCGGACCCAGATCAGCCGCCACTTCCTCTACACTGCTCACACACACACTGGTGCTGCGTTCAGGGACTCATCGTGAGCTCGGCGATCCTAAAACGCAAAAAATAGATATATATCATCTGACTATAAGCTGCCCTCTCATGGTTATATTTGATCTGTTTTGGTTCTTCGTGTTATATATATTTTTAATCCTTATATCATTGTGATGATGCTAACTATCACATGTATTGATGCACGTGTTACTCAATAATTTCAACATTTTGTGCTTTATTATTTTATAGAGGTTTATGTGTTTTGATTGGTCTGATGATATCTTACATGAACATAATATACAAGTGAGATATAAAAAAGTTTGGTTAATTCACATTTAAGATCTTTTGTATTTCTTTACTTTTCAAAGATCCTCTCACTAGTTTAAAAACATTATCTTGTAAATCAAACCACATCCAAGCAGTCCCGATAAGGGTAAACCCTAACCCTCTTTAACATCAGGGTAACAACTCCAGCAGATTTACTTCCATCTTTTCCTCTGACTCTTACATCCCCAGGAATTTTTTCAAACACCCATGCACATCTTTTTTTTCCTTTTACAATACACTTTCTACTTTTATTTTGTAATGCATACTTGTTCTAACGTACTGTTATCTGTTGTCGTTTATCATATTTTCTATTTCATTTAAATTATTTTATTGTTTTATTCGACGTCTATGTTAGAGTCAAGTTCCTTGTATTTGCAAAGTACATGGGCAATAAATTATTCGGATTTGTGCCACATACAGACTAGCATGTCACGTCAGAACACATATTGAGTTACTTACACTTTGACAGCTGGCTGATAATCAAATAATCAGGTAAAATTTTGAATTAGCTTTGTTAACCTGCATAATTAATCATTTAAACCGCATTCAATAAATACATTAATTATAACTTAATAAATGTACAATATTTAAACACAGGAAACATCTTAAGTCAAGGGTAGGCACTCAAATTACAAGATTTACGACTGTACATAAATGCACCATACGCCATTTCGCATGCGCGCTTGAAAGCGGCTGAACTGCAGACTGGCCCAGTAGCTGTAGCGGTGACGCCATTTGAGCTTTCTTTATGAATTAAATCGCCTCTAATACTGCGTCTGCCACATTGTTTGAATAAAGAGCTGTGCGTATGAAACAGATGCCAGGGTTTAGTGGGCCTAGCGATCTCAAAAGGGGGGGGGGGGGTTACAGCCGGGTCTTTCCGACATGTCTGAATCATTCATTCAAAACCGGTTCCAGTGTGATTACGTGGAGGTTGTGAGTCTGTGATTGTGAGCGGAAGGGCATGGGGAACCACCTTCTTATAACCAGTCTCTGGGAGCCACGGTGTCGCACACTGCAGCGAGCAGCCTATTATTTGAGACATGCTTATTAAAAACTTGATTAAAAAATACAATTAACAGGACATAGCATGACCCGTATGTAGCATTAAGGTACGATCGGCCCATGTGAGCAATAACACAATCCATAAAATACTGATTTCAGTCAGATGATATATCATGATTAAAACAAAACTACTGGTTTGAGTAGAGATAAATATGCTGCCCATCGCCACTGTGAAAAACCTTTAATAATGTAAATTCAGTGTCATTATTACCATGTGGAATATGTTAAATTATGCATGCAGATATATAAATGTAAGTCTTTATGAAGTCGTCTACCAATCCTTCATAACCGTTGACTTTAGAAGTCATTCTCACGAACAATATCAACATATTAACTGTCATGATGTACACTGAATTCCTTAGTTAACCAGTAGACACGTGTACGTCCTTAATTGTTCCGCATTCATATTCTTGTGAGTCGTCTTTGAAACTTTATTCTAACGTTCTCGCCGCAGTCAGTCACACGTGGGCGGGGCCCTTACACCGCGCATGCGCACACTGTTTCTCGGTTCTTCCTCTAAGATAAGTATGGTGGGCGAAGCGCGCCTGGCCATTGTAGGTTAAATTAAGTGACTTCGAAAGCTGCACATAAGTTTGCAAGGTTGACCGAAATCCCATGGAAGACACAGGTAAGACCCTTAAACGTATATTTATCAATGAATTGGTGCGCGGCGACGACTCTCGGGGCAATTTAGGAGCGAGCTAACGTGGACGAGCCGCCGGGTGCCGACTATCAACTGGAGACGGAGGCAACTACGTAGCACGTTGTGGTTGATCTAGTTGGCTTAAGGTGGACGAAATTGAGAGTCAATCGATTGTTGTTGGGTGGACTTTGTTAACACCACGACACACGACCTCGTATAAATTAAATTAGTAACGTTAGATAAGATTAACTAGTTAACTAATCATACTCTATTTCCCGTCCAACGGTTAAACCTATGGTCGGCTGGTATGCTTTTCAGGAATTAGACGCCAGTCAGGGCCCAACTTCTGGTTGAACTTTGACTGTGCAAACATTCTACCGGGTGCAACATGGCCTCGCACGGTCACCAACGGCTAAAGGCTAACGTTTCGATGCAGACGGAAACGACGTCACTAACACGAACGTTAAGTCGGTTAACGTTTACCGTTTAAGTTTAGGATTTAAGGCCACGCGGACAACATAGCGTTGCATTATTGTTTTTGTTTTGTGAGTTGACGTCGAAGCTAGAGCTAATGTTTGAACACGGAAATGCTGTGTTGCAACAGCCGCGGCTTCCAGCGAGCTGACATTTTTTTTATTTAAAAAAAAACAAACTTAATTCTGACTAATTTTTAATTAATTATACTTACTTTTAAAAAAAATCAACAAATATTAAAACTATTCCATTTACAAATGCCCACTGCGTTTTACAACTGTTTTTCTTTAAAAAAAAAAATAGTTGCAGATATTTCTATTTATTGACTCTTGTTGTAATAATCCATCCTGCTTTTCAACAGATCTGCATCTTTCCGACGACACTATTACTGGAATGCTGGACACTGAGTCCCCTGTCATGGAGAGCAATGGGGATGCCTTTCTGCCTGACCTTCCTGTTATAGGCCAAACTTCTGACTGGTCCCCTGACCAGGTTACTCCAGAACCAATGAACAACATCTTGCCCGAGGACTCTGATGCGTCCCAGGATGCTCCACTGCAACAGCGGTCTCCAAACGAGGAGATGGATTCCACTGAGCTGAGTTCTGTGGAGAAGGCTGTTGAACAGTTTCAGATTGCCAATGCTCAGCTCTTCCAAATTGAGCAGCCGCCACCTCCACCGCTACCTGCTGAAGAAGAAGAACGGCCACAACAGCCGGCTGAACAAAAAACAGAGTCTGAAGAATCTGAACTAGACGGCCCGGAGATGACCGTCAGGCCAGAAGCTGATGGCAGTCAAGGTAGTCTAAATGATTATTCATTTGTTGCTTTGTATCCAATATATATTAGGTCTCCTTACATGGCAACAATAGATAGATATATTTATGTGGAAAATGTTAAAATTTAGCATTGACCATGAGATGGTTTACAACATAAATGCAATCCAACTAATTAAACTGATTTATTACCAATGCCTTGCTTTATCTTCCACGTATTAAACCTTTGGGATTTCTTGTTTACTTATCCAGGTGGGACTGAGGCACCACAGGAGACCGATGATGGCATGGAGCTGGAAGAAGCACCCAAAGAGAGCCCACCAGAACCAACTGTTCTTTTAGAGCCAGAGCCGAGTGAGTTGGAAAAACTCTTCAAAGGATGTGAGGACAACCCAGAAGACTTCAATGGCTGGGTCTACTTGTTGCAGTTTGTGGAACAAGAGGTAAGAGAAAACATGCAGTTTATTCAGATATGTTTTTATGTTACTAAGATTAAACAGTAGGATTACTATACGAAATGGTAAATCATCTTTTTGTTGTTTGCCTCTCTTTCAGAATGACCTTTCGGCTGTGAGACGCTCATTTGATGCATTCTTCCTACGTTATCCCTACTGCTATGGCTACTGGAAGAAGTATGCTGATATTGAGAAAAAGCACGAGAATATCCAGGTTGCAGAAGAGGTAAATATAAATGTCCTATGGACACACATTCATTCTTTTCTGTAGTTTAGTCTTTGAGGCTACATGACTTAAGACCATGTAGTTCAAACAGCAACTGTTATTAGTCAGGCATGAAACATGAAATGAATACAGTAAAATGAGTCCAGCCAATGACAGGCTTCTTTTGGTCTCTGTTAAGGTATACAGAAGAGGCTTGCAGGCCATCCCTCTCAGTGTGGATCTGTGGCTCCATTACCTAACCTACATCAAAGAGAACTCAGACCTGACTGACCCAGAGACTGAGGGACGCATTAGAGCGTAAGTAAAAGACTCAATATCATTATATAATATTTTTTTCCCTCGTGTTATGTAACTCTTCCATATATGACAACAAATGTGTTAATCTCCCTATTTCTTTAAGCAATTTAGGTTTACCCAAATATTTGAGACAACAAAAAGTTGACAATCTTTCCTGTTTTCTACCATCAGGGCCTTCGAACACTCGGTGCTTGCAGCAGGCACAGACTTTCGCTCGGACCGTCTGTGGGAGTCCTATATCGCTTGGGAGACGGAGCAGGAGAAATTGGCTAACGTCACCGCCATCTATGACCGAGTCTTGGGAATCCCAACCCAGCTGTATTCCACGCACTTCCAGAGGTAGAGGAAAAACTGTATAAAACTCTGGTTGCAGTAATGTTGTCCTTCTATCGGTTCCTTTTTTATAGTCAAGAGATGGATGTCCGTTGTCCTAGAAATATAATTATCCTGTAGCTTTGTAAGATTGAGTATTCTAAGCCTCACCAATTATATATTTTCTATTATACTAACTGAACATCAAGAAGCCCGAAAGATGCAACATGTATTCGTGTAAAAGTTGTCGCCGACCTTCCCGTGAGTCATTTTGACTCGAATTACACCTACGTGTAAAAGTATTTTAAACTTTTCTTTGAGTGATCTTATATACCTGTTTTTAATCTTTGCAGGTTCAAAGATCATGTGCAGAACAACAACCCCAAGCACTACTTGTCGGAAGAGGAGTTTGTTCAGCTGAGGCTCGAGCTCTCAAAAGCCAGCCTATTGGCGATGATTGGCGAGGTTGAGGAGACGCCCATTACTGCTCAGGACGAGTTGCCACCTGGTACAGATGATCTCGTGGACCCTGCCAAGGTATGCATCCATTTGCAGGGAAGACACATTTACAAAAAAGCACTGCTTTCAGGGGTTGGCAGGAGCCTGCCCGTTCTCCATGAGATGGCAAGCTTTGTTCAGGTGTGAAGAGGTGTCTTTATGTCAGCAGCCAAGCCAATGAATGCCAAGGTGGATTCAAGTTGGCATCCACTCAGGGAATCGCCCTAAAACTAAAAGGATCAACTGAGGCCCCGGCACCTGCACCCACTGGCTGATATGCAGGGTGCATACATTCCTCTCCCCCTCCCCAGGCTTCTTGTCTGTGGCAAGCTCATGGTGATGTAAATCCTCGGCTGCAGGACTCGCAGTTTCTACATCAAGTGGAGAATGTGATCTGGCAAGAATACTCGTGGGTGTTGACCATGTTTTTTTTTTTTGTGTGTCTCTATGTAGAGGGTGACCGAGATTGAGAACATGCGCCACAAGGTGATCGAGGTGCGGCAGGAAGTGTTCAACCACAACGAACATGAAGTCAGCAAGCGCTGGGCCTTCGAAGAAGGGGTACGTGTCTCGTTTTCTCAACTGCTATGTTAATTGTTGGAAAAAGTGTTGCCTTTCTATCCTTTAACAATGATAAACATTTATATTTCTTTCCTTCTTTTTTTTTTTTTAGATTAAGAGACCATACTTCCATGTCAAAGCCCTAGAGAAGACCCAGCTCAACAACTGGAAGGAGTACTTGGACTTTGAAATTGAAAATGGGATCCCTGAACGCGTGGTTGTTCTTTTTGAACGATGCCTCATCGCTTGTGCACTCTACGAAGAGTTCTGGACCAAGGTAACGTGGCCTTGAACCTCTCTCTCACTCCCGCTGCTACCCTGCACTTCCCCCACCAACGATGATATCAGATCGACACAGTAAATCGTCCTGCACTCTCTTTGCGTGTAACGTTGATATTTGACTGTATCTGTTGTATTAGGGGATGGCCAGCTTGCCACACAAGATTTGACTGCAGCATTTGCCAACTACTACGTTGCATCTTCTTCGTCTCCCACTACCTTACAGAATCTTATCTAATTGGTTCCATGAAGGTGCTGATGGGTTTACACAGAAAATTTCTAAAAACGATCTTGTCAATGAAGAAATTCAGTATCTGTAACTGAAAATGTAGCTTTAAAATGTGTTGTCTCTTTTGCCTTTCTCCTCTATTCTTCTCCTCTGTTCTCCTCTGTTCTTTTTCTCCTACATTCTTTCCAACTCGCTCTGTTTTTCACTCTATAAAGTATGCAAAATATCTAGAGGGCTACAGCATTGACGGCGTGAGACATGTCTACAAGAAGGCGGCTACCATCCACATGCCCAAGAAACCAACCATCCATCTGCTGTGGGCCGCTTTTGAAGAGCAGCAAGGTGAGTGTAACTCTAAAAACCAGCATGCAAGTTGAACACGGAGACATCCCATCAGAATCTCCTTGGTAATTGGACTATGGTTATGAATAAATGACCTCTTAGGGTTTGACTATGTGAACATAACTGGCTAATATCATTTGACTTGTGTTACGTCGCGCTGACAGTATTCTGCTTTTCTTCCCCCCCCCCCAGGGAATGTGGAGGAGGCGCGTAGCATCCTGAAGTCCCTGGAGGAGTCCGTCCCGGGTCTGGCCATGGTGCGTCTCCGGAGGGTCAGCCTTGAGCGTCGCCACGGAAACTTGGAGGAGGCGGAGGCTCTGTTGCGGGAGGCCATGGACTCTGCGAAGAATGCTACTGAGACATCGTTCTATGCTGTGAAGTTGGCCCGGCAGATGATGAAGGTGCAGAGAAGTCTGAGCAAGGCCAGGAAAGTGCTGCTGGATGCCATCGAGAAAGATCAGGTGAGAACTGATGCCGAGATCAGTCAGCGAGGCCTAGACACCAACAAACTAACAAAATCATTAAATCACCTCATCTGAATAAGTGCTTCAAGAAATGGGCGTCTTCACATCTTTGGCTGTATTACACTAGTTGTGGGATGCACACTAATATATTTTTGTGGTTTTACAGACGAGTCCAAAACTCTTTCTCAACCTGCTTGAGCTGGAATACAGCGGGGATGTGATCCAGAACGAGGTGGAGATCTTGGCGTGTTTCGACCGAGCCCTGAAGAGCCAGATGCCCCTTGAATCCCGCCTCCTCTTCTGCCAGCGCAAGGTCGAGTTCCTCGAGGACTTTGGCAGTGACATCAATGTGTGAGTTTTCTTGTTACTTTTAGAGACATAGTAATAGTAGAAGTTGTGCTTTGTTCCTTTTGTCATGTTTGACGTTGAGTATTGTATCTTTTTTATAGGCTCGTGGCCGCATATGAGGAACACCAGAAGCTCCAGAAAGAAAGCGAAACCTCAAAGAGGAAGGCCGAGAACGGGTATGACAGGTGGATAATGGAACAGGGCTCGGGGTCACATCAACACACTATTTTCACTAGTTCAGTACCTTTTTCAAAACATGCCTGCTCAGAACAGGCCAAGTGTTGCAGCTTGCAGCTTTCTCGAAAACCACTCGTACATTTCACACGTTGCATCTTTGTCACCTTTTTTCCCCCCCATGAGTTTCAATGCCAGGAAGTTTAATAGTTTGTCTTTAGAAAAAAACGTTTCGATTGAAGTGAAGAAACTTCTGGTAATGTTTCATTGAGCATCCATGTGACATTAACAGACTTTGTCCAGCATGTGGCAGCAAGAGGACGTGCTGGACTCAGTCCACAGAGACCTGAAGCCCCACCCCTCTTCTGCACAGAAGTGAATAATATCGAATGTGTCCAAATTGCCCCACATTCGTGACGGCAAATGGTCAAATTCTGAAGAATTTGACCAGCCAAATGTGAAGGAGATCAAATTAACCACTTCTATAATATTTAATAGACGAAAAATTCTTTCTTCATAAGTTGTCTTTTGAGTAACTCTCAAATCAAGAATAAGATCATTTGCAGTTTGGTCATTAAGTGACAGGGACTGGCACTAAACTCGAGGATGTAACAGTCTTCCTTTCTTGGTGAACTACTGAACAAAGGGATTTTATTAACTTGAAACTTTTCGTCTCCAGCTCTCAGGAGCCCGACGCAAAGAGACAGCGCGTGGACGACGACACCTCGGGTGACCCCAACGCAGTGACCGACGCTCATGCTAACAACTCTGCATACAACAGCTGGTACCAGGTGGGTTTCTTATCCGAGCAGTCGATGGCACTAGAATAGATTTCTTAATTTGTGTCGAACCAAGCATATATGCACATTTACAATTTTATATAAAGGATATTTTGATCAAAGGGAGACGATAAGTTGATGTTTTGTCTAAGCCTGTTACTTTCTTTCCTTTTTTAGCAACAATACGGCGGTTGGGGACAACAAAACTCCTGGGGACAGTACAACCAATATGCCCAATACAACCAGTACTACCCTCCTCCCCCAACATGATGGACAGAATCCCAACATTAAGATGGAGACTCGGAGGAAAGCATCCTTTCTGACCTGCCTACATGTCTAAACAGGGCTCCTTAACATGCTGTCAAAGGGGTTTTAATCCGACCACAGAAGCTGATTTATTCCTTTCTGCTTTCATGTGTGCTAATAAAACTCTGTAGCCAATTGGTTGGAATACAACACACAGGCCTCCCTGACAGTTATGTGGATCAGTCATGTTTAATTAAACAAAATAACCCATTCATTGCTACATTCATCTCCACCACCGGCTGTTTTTTTCGGGTTCTTTAATGCATGTTATTTGTGAAGGCAGATCTTTTTTTTTCTTGTGTGATTAAAGCTTTTTAATTCTTAGGCTGGATGATTTAGTTTGGTCTCTCTCTTTTGTGTTTTAAGACTTAAACTGATAAAGGAGGCATTCATTGCTGTTCCCCTGAGTCGTGTCCACCCACCTGAAAGATTTTTAATATGTTATGGTTATGTTTACATAACGAAAACAAAGAGTTCCTCCTTTTTTATTTTGACTTGATTTCATAATAAAGAGATTGATATCCTGAAGTCTTCCTGTTCCGTTGTTCATCCTTCAATTCCTTAAAGACAAAAGAATGTAGAAAGTATTTACAGGCATAAAACATTTTTTTATATATATCATTCCTATGATATATAATTCATATTCTGTTCCGAGTGCTCATTATCCTGTTACTTTATCCTAAAGTTAATCTATCGAACAGAAGTCTTATATTACGGTTCGAGCCACGTGATGAAACGAATCCATAATTTAAAAATAAAATAAAATGTGCAAATAATCCTTCCCGCCACAGCTCGCTCATAATGGCCTGTTTTAGCTTAATAATAAATGATTGTGTTCTGACCTGATGGGCTCTTTAGCTTTGTGATGTTTTAATGCGTCATGCGAGCTGTTACTGATTTAAAAACCGTAAAAGACAGATAATTGATCCTTAAGTCATTGAAGCAGCCTCCAAAACGTGGTAGGCGTGGCCACGGCTTCCGCCATCGCTGACGTAACTCCACACATGCGCAGTGTCAACCCTCCTACAGCCCTTTCTATGCCTAGTGTTGAACGACTAGCATCAAACGAGGTAAGGCCTGTGCGATTTAACTGAAAAACGCTAGTTAAGTGAAACTCAGGCATGTTTTTGGTAGCCGAATATATAACCTAAATAACCATTCATCTTAAGTTGTACTTTATTTGGAGAATAAAGTCACATGTCGTGGGTCTTTATGCGACTTTATGAAGCGCGTGTCCCATGCGGCTAGTCAAGCTAACGTAGCATTAGCATGGTAACGAGAGAGACGAGTCCAAGCTGCCGGCATGTTGCTTCGCAATGGTTCTTCCTTCTACCTCGTCGTTTTGTGACCGGATATACTTTCTTAATATATATCACCACGTTAAATTTAGTCAACTATCTCTTAGCTTAGCTTGTTAGCTTCCACACATGATTACAACGCCACAAGTGTATTTCCGCAGGAGCAACGCTGATAGTGACTGAAGTGGTTTGTCCCCTTTTTTGTGTTTTTCCCTCTTCCAGCATCAAGATGCAGCTCTTCTTGCGTGCCCAGAACACACACACCCTTGAGGTGACCGGACAGGAGACTGTTGGACAGATCAAGGTAAATACGTGTGTACAAGTTGGAGAGAAGTCACCAGATCTTGTCACAAGCTTCATTTGAATGCACTAAAAACAACACAAAAACTTATACTACTTACTTTCTAGCTTCATTATCAACTGTGACTATTTTTTTCCCCTTCTCCAAATATTGTTAGTGTTAAGTAGAAAATTAATACTTGACAACTTTATTGTCTAGCTGTTATTAACTGTAATTAAGTTGTCAAGTGTTGTGCTTAAGTGACCTACAATGTGGATGTATTTAGTTACCTTGCAGATTCAGATACTAAAAATGAATATCATCAATGCTGATTAATGTTAATGAATTAAACTACACAGCAGTATATATTTAAATAAGATCATTTTCGTGACAATCATAATCAGACCGTAATGTATATTCTTCTCAATCGGGCCATTCTACTTGTATTAGTATGAAGTTACAAGTAAATTGCAACTTCATATTGTATTTCATACAATAAACCATCGCTTATAGGTTGCGATAACCTTCCTTCTCTATTGGAAAAATACAGACGTATTGCTTTTTCTCTTCTTCACCTGCAAGGAAATATATACATTTCATCTGAAACTGTTCGTCTGTCGGCACACTTCGGGATTCGATGACTAAAACACTTGTTCTCCGGTGTGTCCCTCAGGCTCATGTCCAGGGTCTGGAGGGTCTCCTGGTAGAGGATCAGGTGCTGTTGCTCGCCGGATGCCCACTGGAGGATGAGGCCTCCCTGGCATCCTGCGGTGTCTCAGAACACTGCACCCTGGATGTAGCCGGCAGGCTGCTGGGAGGTCAGTACACAGATGCCACACACAATTTGGGATTATTTGACCAGTCATCTACTAAAAACACCGTGGGGACAGATATTAAAAGCCGTGTTTCTCTAGTACATTTAAATTGTGACTGAGCATGTGACACATCTTTATTTCTGAGTATACTGCTTGTTGTATGAGACCAGTCATGATACCCAAGCCCTTATTTGCCTGGTGACATTATGGTCTAAACAATTGGATAAGCTTTAGTTTGTCTGGGAAATGTCATCATGAAGACTTTCTTTCCCCCCTCAGGTAAGGTTCACGGCTCTCTGGCCCGTGCCGGAAAAGTGAGGGGACAGACACCCAAGGTAAGAGCTTATGCTTTTCTTCCTCCCCCAACCTCTTGGATTCAAGCATACATTATGATCTTGGAGAACTAACGGAGGCCTCTTCCTGTCATGTCGTCCAGGTTGAGAAGCAGGAGAAGAAAAAGAAGAGGACTGGCCGCGCCAAGCGTCGCATCCAGTACAACAGGCGCTTTGTGAACGTGGTGCCCACCTTCGGAAAGAAGAAGGGACCCAACGCCAACTCCTAAGTGCGCCATCTTCCTGAAGGAGAAACATGATCACCACCCATCTGTTTTTACGTCAAAAGTTATCCTGCTGTACAGAATAAAACTTTGGCTTGGACAAAATAAAACTGATTTTGTGGAGTCTCTTGTAATTAAAGTAGTGTCCTTACCATTTGCAGGTTTAGTTGACAAAGTATTAATAGTAAGAACAATACAACTACAGGGTATGGTATCTGCTGGTAGGTTCAGTTTTTATATTTGCCTTTGTTATATTAAACTCTGGAGATCGTTACCAGTTATCAGAGCAGATGAGTCTTTAATTTACAATGTGCCTTTATCTAAATTGGCTTCAGCTGTAAAGAGTTAAACTGAGTACTTGTAAATCTGAAAGCAGCACAAATGTAGTTCTACCGTTTTCCTTTTAGTCATGCGCATGAATTAAGTTGTACAGTTTTAAAATAACTAATCACTTAAAACACAATGACAACCATAATCTGGCCGAGTAGTAAAGCAGTCATTTAGCGGATCAGTGGTTCAAGCCTCGGAATCTTTTGAAGGGGAATAAACAGGCTTTCCAACAGTAAACTATTGCCAAGAAGCATTGTTACAATTGAGAAATAATCTAAACACAAATTACCAAACTGTTGGAAGTTTAAGTGACAACATACGTGTCAATTTAAAAGGTTCTGACTCTTCGGCACAATAATCCAGAATTGCTCCCGTAGCTGTGCCTACGGTGTATAAATGTTAGTCCTGATGGGTGGGTGCTGCATGGTAGCGTGTGAATGTGCATTGAGTGGTCGGAAGACAAGTAAATAAAATTGCTGCATTCAAGTCTCTGAAACAGGTTTATTAATCATTTACATTGTAGATGCAAAAGAAAAGACAGAATAAGGTTTCAGGGTGTCTTGTATATACAATATTGACAAACCATCACATCTTAACCAAAACGCTGTAATAACTGCCTGTTTCTAATAACGTGGGGGACGAAGGAGACAAAGGAGGAACAGAACGCTTCAATTGAAAAAAAAAATTACCATCTTAACTTCTTTACAGCAAGGCAATTCAATATTTTCTTCCCCTCTTAAACTGCGGTGCGTGCTGGCCAGCGAGCAGTGGGCAGCTAATCCACAGCCACCAACTCCACCTCGAAGATCAGCTTAGCGTTGGGTGGAACTCTGGGAGGAGAGGAGGTTAAGGACTAGACGGATGAACACATAACTTCAGTAGAGGAGACGCTCCCAAAAAAGGAGGCTTGCCACAACAATACCCAGAGCCGCACAGAATACCTGACAAACCTGCTCACGCGGGCTTAGTCGGGATTTTCCTTCACCGGAAATAAACTGTGTAGCACCGTGTTGTTTTGAAAACACACATTTTACAAAGTGAAGCGAAAAATCCAGCCAAAAAAAAGAGGATACTTTGCGTCGGGGAGACCCTTGCGTCCGTAGGCCCACTCGGGTTCAATCTCCACCCGGGCGGTTTCGCCCTTGCTCATGGTCAGAATGGCCTCGTCCCACTGCGAAGGCAAAAGGAGACAAAGTGTCACTCACACACAAACAGACACACAATTCAGATTGCAGAGCAAAACGCGAGTAAGATGCCTCACCCCTCTGATGACTCTGCCCATGCCGATTCTGAAGGTCAGTGGTTTGGTTTGCTTCTTCTTTCTTGCGGCTGCAGAGAGGGAACGGGTTTGAAACCCAAAGACGGGATGTTTTATAGGATATTCAATTATGACAAGGAAGGGCGAGTGATGGATTTTGGGTCATACTTGTGGGGATGTTGGTGTCGAAGACGGTTCCGTCCTCCAGGCAGCCGGTGTACCAGCAGCTCACGTTCTCGCCTTTCTTTGGAAAGTTGCTCTTGTCCCCCTTCTTCAGCACCGACTTGAAGTACTTGGGCGGCCCCTGAGAGAAGCGATGGAGGAGAGAAGAGGTTAGAAGTAGTATGGATATATGCAAAGTGCAAAAATCAGACAAAAATCTGACAGCCTCCTTCATACCTCGTCCACGACCTCGACGTCTTTGGGCTTTTCTTCAATTTTCACAGTCCGAACCTGCTCGGTCACTTCCTCAATTGGTTCTGTGCCTTTAAACCTCTGTAAATGGAAAACAAAAACACACACACACACACACACATGAATGGGTTTGTTAGCGACCCCAGACCGCGGCAATAAATCTGCGGGCTTTGATGTAAACTGCGCAACAAGACCATCACTTACTTTGCTCTCGAAGAGCTGATTGTAGGCGATAATAAGTTGCTCTTTCTTCGCCGTTTTAGCGACATTTTTAATGTTTCCCAGCAGCTTGTGTTCGTTGAGGAACTGAAAGGACAAATGCAAAAGGAAAAAAAGGGGGGAAAGTTAGCAGATGCACCGTCTCAACATCATCACGTGTGCCGCTGCGACTCAAATTCATGACGCGTTTTTTTTTTTTTTTTAAAGGCTAATTTACGCGGAATCCACGTTAAGCGGTAAAACGCGACGTGTTTCCGCTCCGGGTTTTGTGGAAATAACGAGATAACGAGCCGCGCGGGACCGTTGAACAGACCCCCCCACCCCCCCGCATTGTTGTGCTCGCTTTGCTGCACGATGCTGGAACACAGCAGCGATCCTGATGCGGCTACGCAGAGCTAACCACGCAGCGTGCCGCAGCTCAAGTGAGCCGTCATGTTTCATCTCGCGGATATGCAACTTTCACCCGCGACCGAAGTGACATGACAAACGTACCGAGTGTGCTGCATTGTCCTGGATGAACTTTATGATGTCTTTTTTGGGCAAATCATCACTTTTGAGCTGCTCATCGCTCCACTCCCGTGTTGGTTCATCCGCCATTTTGAGAGGCGAATTACTTAAGATTGTCCCTCCTGGCGCATCTTAAAACCTGTGCCCAAAACCGGAAAAAATGTTTTTTTTTAATTATTATGACTGTAATACCACTAATATGACTCTAGTGGTATTTGTTTCACAATATAATTGGATTTAACTCATATTATCAGGTGATATTCTTCATTATGCAGTAAGACCTTTTAAAAATAGCGAAGAGCTCATTACGAGACAAATTAACTTATTTAAGTCAAGTATTAAATTATTAAAACATCTACAGTATACAACGTAACTCTAAATGAGCATGTAGCCTTTTTTTAAATCCAGGATTTAAATCAGTATTTGAGCAAGATACGTCTCTCCAACCCGTGTGTCTGCCACCTAGTGGATAATTCTATAAATACACAAATACACGTTTCAATGAACTGAAAACAAATCACATAATAGAAGATTAAAAAAAGGAATATTTTACAAAAAAATGACCATTTATGAGTGACAAAGAATGACATTTCCTATCATTGTGAATTATATTTCTATCAAATCCAACTGAAAAATGTGAAATTATTTAAATGAAATATTTTCCTCCTTTTTTCACTGCAGTATACTAGACGCTCAAATAATAAAAAAAGTTGAATTGCATTAAAAGTTTATTTGACAAAAAGGGAAATAATGTATTATACACAGCCAACATTTTCATTGTGCCAACAAGTGTTGAAAATATTGAGAGAAAAAAATTGGCTCCACGTGCTGTACACGTCAAACTTTTTACATTTCACAACTTTTATAACTTTCCCCCGCAGCCTGCAGAGTGAAACATATCATTCTTTGGGGACTCCAGGAACTCCCTGAAGGAACTCCCTGGTGGAGAATCCTGTGCTATACGGACCTTTTCAATGGAATTATTTCTCCTTTTTTCTCGTTTTTTCACCTATGTAGTTTTCTTTATGTCATATTCATGACTTACAATACAATGTTTTTTCCAGATTTATTTTATGACGGCTCTCTGGCCCGTGCCGGAAAACTTTATGACTTTTGTCCTATACAACAACTTTTTTCAACTTCCTATACTTGCATAATGTTTTTACATACTACAACGACTACAATTAGTTTCATACTATTTCAATGAAATGCTATAACATGACATTAATTACAGTTTTATAAGGTTTTACTATACTTTCACTTCTTTATGGCAAAATAAACTATGACTTTTTAACGACTCTTAAACTCATACATGTTTTTCAAAGACATTTTGACTATACCAAGACTTTTTAAATGACATGCAATACTACGGCTTTAAAACACATATTTAACTAAACATTTCCCATAAATACTCTCTTGCTGTATTTTGTCTTACTACAAAATCCCTCAACGCATCTTGTGTGTGTTCTTTCAGGCTCGCTGTGTGCGTCCCAACAAGACACAGAAACACGGGTTACACAAAGACACGAGCGAGCGCTTCACGTGTCAGCTTCATCACATCTTAGTTCGCAGCCTCTCAGAGTCATTGTGTTGCGTGTTGGACTGGAAGCCTCGCCTCCTATTCACCAATAACCTTCAAAAGACGATGCCTTGCCACCACGACACCCGCAGCGCGGGGGTCATGCAGAGATCTGAGCCTCGTCTGCTGCAGCAGTTACAGTGGGCGAGACGCTCACGCGGAGGAGGAGAGGGCTATTTATTTCTTTACAGGAAACCTCCCAGGCCTCCTCTCCTCTCTTTTGATGCCTGTGAAAGACAGACAGTCACAACACCACAAACTATTGAGGCACTTTCATATAAAAAGAACAAGCAAAAAAAAAAGGAATAAAAAGGCCTCCGCTGCCTTTTAATATTGAGATGTGATCGACGTCTTGCACACTTTGTGTTCATCACAACTGTGAGTCTTTGTCATCACTCACTACACCTATTTCAAATCCCTCTCATCTCTCCATCTCTGTCTTTCTTTGATTCTCACGCCGCCGGCGTTTTTGTTTGCTTCCGCGTTTTGGAGCGGTGAGAGTGTCTGTCTTTGTTTACGAGTGTCTGGATGAAACTTGAGCCAAAGGAAGTTTCAGGAGGGAAGAAGAGAAGACACGGGCGACCGAGGAGCACGTCTGTTTGCGGCGTGTCGTGACGAAAGTGGCCCGGTTTCCTGGGAATGCAAAGCTGAGGAGCTTAAACGAGCTCACACAGCCAGGAAGAAATCAGATCGGCTGCAGCTCCTGAGAGCCCTTCATATCTACAGGTTACGTAAACAAGTTACACACATTCTCAAAGACGTGCCTCTCCACACAGAAAGTGCAAACAATTGTAATCCTCACGTAATCTTTGCTGAAGAATGTCCTGAGATACACTCAGTACACACAGAAACAGCCGGGTGACCGTGTGAAGGCTTTCATTCAGCATTTCTGTGGATAACTATACATCATAAGAGAGATACCATGAAACTTAAAGCTTCCAAAAGCAGATATTTCTGACACATAATGGAAAAAAAGGAGCAAACAAACTGCATGTTTGTTGTTAAGCTGACACTATTGGCAGCTTTTCTGTATGACTGTTTAATCCTGAGGTTAATACTACTTTCTGGAATACCTCATCGTGCTTCACCGATGTCTTATAATTTGACATATTGTCATCCTATTGATATTGGATCAGTTCAGTTGCTGTGCGCATACAAATAAGGATGAATACTGTTCAAAAGCAGACTTATTAATATCTTCTCCCAGAGAACAAACACATGATCAGCCACGTCAAGACGATATTGAAATGTTTTTAAGACGAAGAGGGAAGTCCACTTCACCTCGAAACCTGCTCTAATCACATTTTACCACATTGACATGTACCTTGACATCATATGCATGTTTACAGATGTGTAGATATGAATGCATGAATGTATTCAATGAGTTTGCTTGTAAGATTCTTAACGTGGGATCCCCATATTAGCAGGAATATCGTGTGCTGATGGTTCTACCAAATAATGCAATATTTCTTCTGCAGACGTCACTGCAGTCCCTACGAAAAAGGCCACTCTGACAGCAGTTGCCACCCGCGGCCTCAAGGGGGCAGTGTGCACACGTTGTTGATGCAGGTGAAGCGCTTCCTGTTCCGCGTTGACAAAAGATTGATATTTTCAATATATGATGTTTACAATAAGGCTTGGCAGGAAGGAGAACCGGCTGTGATTCAGCCCGTTGAAGAGCACGAGCATAATACTTTCCATAAACAGTGGAAATAAATAAATAACAAGTGCATGGTGAGGGAAACAAAAGGTGTTTACGGCTGTACGATGCACTATCTGGCTGGATAGTACGTAAGTGTTCATGGCTCAAACACATTGTGTGCATCTGTTTTTAATGTGTGTGTGTGTGTGTGTGTGTGTGCAAAGAGAAAGAAGTCGGCAGCAGCCGCTCTGTGCTTGCGTGCATTCATTTGTCGGTTTCCTTGCAGAGATTCTGCAACAGTCACCTTGTAACTGCACCTATACACATGTACTGTAGCATGAATTGAATCAATAACCTTTTGTTATGTCGTTTAGTGAAATCAGTGTAAGTACAGGAGGAAATTCAATACAGCTTTTCAAATCCATTCACTTGCTTGGCCTTGGTTTTCCTCATAAACTCAAACGTCTATTCACGACAAAACGCCCGGAGGTGGAGTTTGATTGTTGTTGTTTTTAGTTTAAAGGGAAGAGAGCAACGAGGTGGGGAAGTGAAGAGAAGATCATCGGTTGATGGGTCATTTGTATCATCGGTGTATGAACTAACAGGGAACTCACCAGAGAAATAACATTTCTGTACCCTTCAATGGCAGCCAGGAGGAGACCGGGCCTTGAAGATATCATCCACCCAAACATCTGCCAGGGAGCAGCTTCCACACATCCCCCCTTCCTGATCACACCAGTGGAATTAAAGGCTTTCATAATAGAAATCATCCCTCAGTGGCCTTGCTCCACTGTGGATAATGTGTTTTCTGCTCAGAGTCTAATAAGATCCCCCTAAGCCATATGGCAAGCTGAGTTCACCTGCCGGCACATCGGGGCTGTGCGAACGCGTCTTTTTCAGCTTCATATAGAATATGAATTACACGGCGCTGAGCCTCACATTTCACGTGATGTATAGGGGGAGAAGCTCAGAGGAGATCACAGGTCAGCAGCTCCACCAACATCTGCAGAGCGAGAGCGTTACAAACTGTCCACGAAACATCCACTTACACAACCGTGTCTCTCGGGTGGAGGGGGGGGGGAGGGGTGGAGGAGTTGGATTACAGTGCGATATGGCAGGTGGGCTGATCAATACGGAGTGCAGCATTGCACACAGTCGCGCTCCTGGTGGTATCATCGTGCAGCGAGGAGCTCTCCGTCCAACAAGCTGCACCGGGGCTCTGGAACGCTTCCAATCCGGAGCTTTAGCCTGCAGATCTGTAGTCTCAGAACTAGCCCACGCCTTCCCTGTCAGATCTAATCTCTTGGCTGCATGCCGTGAAATGGGGCTTATTAAGAGTTTAACTGAGATCAGCTCAACCTCGATCAGAGGCATGCAAAAGGAAGGGAAAAAAAGGGGGGGGAAAATCACTCACCTGAAAAATCTCAGAATCAGAAGAGCCGGGTGGCATAAGGGGTTGGTATCAGTCACCAGAGGCTTTGCCGTACGCCGCTACGTGCTCCCTCTCCCTTCTGTCTCCGAGATGCTTCATCTGTTAACCGCTAATTAGAAACCAAAGAGAAAAGATGGATCTGAAGTTTCAATTGGAACTGGTCCCAGTATGATATCTCTCAGGCAGACGCTTAAAGGGACAGACATCATGAGCCACATGCTCCCAAAAGTCTTGTCTCCTCGCATTAGCCTCACACTGTCGGTTTAAACTTAAACAATGAGACTCAGACCTGCATTCAGAGAGCAAATTATACATGTAAAACACCGCATAATAACTTCCCTGTCGAGAATGTCCACAGCTCACAATTCACTTGTTCTTAAACCATAAAAATGGCTGATAAATGATTGCTATAATGAAAGGTTACTTCTCACACACAGCCTGAATTCAAAAGCCGTCGTGTAAGTATATGTACTGAGGAGCAATTACATTGCGGGCTCACTGAGATAATGTAACGTCGTCTGAATTATGTTTTCCATCCCTGCTGGTTGGGATGGCAACGTCTGTTTAGCTGTGCAGAGAAGGACGCATCGCAGCAATTGTTGAAGAAAATGGCAGAAAATCTTCTACAGATATTCACGGTTCACGGAGGATGAATCTTAATGACGTTGGCGATCGGCTCGTACCGCCGCGAAGTTCAAAATCCTGGTGTCAAATGAAAAGTCTGAACAGATAATAGATGGATTACTCGTCTCCTCAGGATGAATTGATCAACTGCGACAACCTGAATGAGCCTCTGACTCCTCCAACACAATCATCTGGTGAAAAAATGAAAGTTTCTCAAAAACTTTAGTTTACGACTAAATAATTCTAAACGTTTATTCCCAGCAGCTCAGCTGTTCTTTGGTATTAGTGCTAATGTGTAATTATGTTAATCATGGTATTGTAGGCTACAGGCTAAACAGCAGCATGTGAGCATTGTTAGCGTGGAGATGTTAGCATGGTGATAATAACATGGTTATGTTTGCATGAGGGTGTTAGCATGCGGATGTTAGCATAGATATGTTAACATGGAGATGTTAACATGGTGGTGTTAGCATGTTAACATGGAGGTGTTAGCATGGAGATGTTAACTTGGTGATGTTTACTTCCAGATGTTAACTTGGTGATGTTTACTTCCAGATGTTAGCATAGATATGTTAACATGGAGATGTTAGCATGGAGATGTTAGCATGGAGATGTTAGCATGGAGATGTTAGCATGGAAATGTTAGCATAGATATGTTAGCATGGAGATGTTAGCATGGAGATGTTAACATGGAGATGTTAGCATGGAGATGTTAGCATGGAGATGTTAACATGGAGATGTTAGCATGGAGATGTTAGCACGAGATGTTAGCATGGAGATGTTAACATGGAGATGTTAGCATGGAGATGTTAGCATGGAGATGTTTGCATGGAGATGTTTGCATGGAGATGTTTGCATGGAGATGTTAGCATGGAGATGTTAGCATGAAGATGTTAACATGGAGATGTTAGCATGGAGATGTTAACATGGAGATGTTAACATTGAGATGTTAGCATGGAGATGTTAGCATGGAGATGTTTGCATGGTGATGTTTGCATGGTGATGTTAGCACGGTGATGTTAGCACGGTGATGTTAGCATAGAACCTCGAACGGCCGAGGGAGCCGTGCGAGAGCCTTGGAGCACATAGAGAGCCTTGGAGCTGACTCAGGGCCGATCAGATGCATTATTAATGTCATTGATTCCACCTGAGCTTCTCCTGCTTTGACAATTCAAAAGGTCTGTTGTGAATAAGGTGGATGTCCTGCTTTTTGTGCACCCAAAATCCCCATCACCTGTGTGTGTGGTTAAAAAAAACACTTTCCTGCACTTACATTTTCCAACAAAACGGAACGGGCGAAACAACGATTAATTATTCATTTCTAGTAGACGGGGTTGTGCAGCCTTCCACATGAAGCACCTGTGTGTCAACACGTCACAACAACAAAAAGATACACCGTGCGTTTCCCATTGACACCTCACACATGAGTATGAAACACACACACACACACACACTTGCCCCTGAAGAGATGCTTTTCTCACCACTTCACCCAGCGATCCTCCCCGGTCGTACAGCCCGAGATCAAGGCCCCATCTCCTCCGCTCTCTCTCTCCCTGCACCTCAACTCAAGGACCCATCACCAGCTTGGATTTGTGTTTACCAACCTTGGGATGAGGTAATACACACACACACACACACACACGCGTGTGTGCACCAGTGTTACGCGCTGTAAACTCATGAATGTCTCAACGGGACACCTCGGGCTGCATGTGGTCGATGCGTGGTGATAGTGGAGGGAATGCTGATCGCGGAGAGCTTTTTGAGTCAGAAGCAGAACTAAGTGACAGTGAAAGGCATATGTCAGGACTGCATGGTTTGGATTATGAGCTTTCTTCTCCGCTTAATTTGATTTGAATGCCACGCAGCATGCTGGAAAGCTAGTATTTTTGATTTCACAAGAGAGAGAGAGGGAGAGAGCGACGAGCCGCCGCACACATTTATTACTTTTTGGATGGTGGCGTTGTTTTTAATATTTTCTTTTGTACACCGTTTGAAAATGTAATAATTTTCGTTGGCTGAATATATTTCACGGTGATACAGACTGACATGTTGACAATACTCAGTTTCATCGAGCGGTGCGGATTCACCGTCTGCATCAGCCTCCAATAAAATCCACGCCAGGATGCCCGACATGGCCTGGCACGAAGCTTCTACTCGAAAACAGTTCAAAACGTTCGAGCAAAAATGTTTTTTTTCCTCTCCTATGAAACAAAAGATGTCCTCGGCTTTCCAGTAAAACACCGACGCTGTGCCTTGAAAACTTGGGATGTAGCGACTTTCTGTCCCGTCGGATTGCATCTCAGAGCGATCCCTTTTCTCTTTTTTCTGAAGGAACACAGACGCACACGGGCGCGAGGTTTTGTTTTGTGTAATTGAAAATGGGATTGCATCTTCCCTCCTTCAGAGGCTTACACCGCGGCCGCCATTTAAAATACATCACGGCCTCGCGGAGAGAAGACTTATTGATAACAGAACATGTTCCTTATGTTTAGTATTTATGAAACTCCTCCTGAAGGTGATTTCTAAGCCAACATATCTCCTCTTAGAGGTGAAGCACAACAGGATAGACGGGTGAACGTGTGACAGAAGGTTTAATGGAAGCCATGAACCCATTATGTTGTTTGCAAATACTATTTACCTACTTTGTGGGCAGATTTCTGTTTTTTTTCTTTTCCCTGAGTGCACATGCATGTGCTTGAATACACCTTGGAGAGAGATGACTGGAGGAGGAGGTGCCGGAGGGGAAGGTGTTTGAGAGGTTGGAGTGCTGTGTGTTAAATCCTGTGCACGCTCAGGGTTGTACACACCTGGTGCCAAACCACGGGACATTAAAGCCCCAAAAAAAGTGACCAGTTTTATTTATTTTTTGTTCCAGTGCCGCTTTCCTTCCCTGTCCTTTTTTTTTCCAGCCAGCTGAGCCACTCAGGCTCAGAGTTTGATCAGCATGTGAAGCCTGACACGGACACGGCACCATGCAATGAACATGAAAGCCTCGACACACACACACACACAGACACACACACACTTATTCACTCAGGCAAACAGATGCACCTATCAACACACACTTTTTCTTTTATGTGTCTGCCTCTTTAACACTCTCTCGCTCCTCTTATGTTCGAAAAGGCTTAAAAACACAACTAACAATTCTCACTCACACACACACACACACACACACACACACACACACACACGCTACTCATTCGCACTCACACTCCCATTCATCTCAATAATGGAGAAGAGGAAAGTGCCAGTCCCACATCGTCCCTGGCATTTTTCACCACCTTGCATTTTTTTGAAGGCTACCGATCTGCCGAAAAATTCAAGAAGGTCCTTCTCCTTTTTAAAGAGGAGGAGCACAAAAGGTCGTGTTTGAATAATGAATGTGCGGGGAATGAACTACGCGCATGAGTTTTCCCCCCAAATGTTCTTCAGGTGGGCCAGACGGTGACCGCCGGTTCAACGGGCGTCGGAGACACTCGATGAGCGACAAGTGGAACTTCTTCGTCTCGGAGAATAAATTACTCCAACAAGGAACCAGGAAGTGAGTCTGAATGGATCAACAAACACATCGCTACAGCTTACCTTTCATCATACTAGCATACCTTGTTAGATTTGTACAAGCTCAGAGAACTACAAAGAGGTGTTTACTGTTGAAATCCCACTTTGTGAAGCGTAGTTATTAACAGAAAGGTGAAAACTTTTGCGTGAAAAAGTGACAGTAAGATTTTTGAGGTTACGGGTTTTATGTAACTACATAAACTTATTTATTACGGTATTCTTTTTTCCGGTTTGGATAGATCTCTTCACTGTATTTTAGTAATTTAAATGAAGTTAATCAACGTTGTGGTTTCAGAGATCCTGTAGGAAACGATTTTATCATTTCCTTGTCTGATGATGGGTGCAGCAGGTTTTTTTGGGGGGGCTAAAGGTTAAAAAAAACAAAACAATATGTGCACTTTGTCAAGGCCTGAATACACACCAAACCAAACAACATGAGAGTGCAGAGAGAATGGAGGGTGACGGCAACGACAATGCCGATGAGGAGGAGGAAGACTGTGATATCATGGCATTGTTCACTGGTATCAGTAGAAGGTCACACACTGTTCTGGCACACACCAAAAAAAAAAGGAGAAGAAGAAAAAAAGCCATTATCTGGAAGGGTGAGATGGTCCGGGGGGGCTCCGGGCTCATCAGTGTAAAGGACAGGAGGCTGCAGACGGCAGATACAGAGGGCCGGCCCGGCTGTCCCGAGAATAACAACCACGGCAGGTGGAGGCGCCATCAGCAACGGGCGATCTGGCGTCCTCTCTGCTGGCGCAGACCGACACGGTGCCGTTCTTTTGCAGTTTGTTCCTCAACATGTTGTGTTGAAAGCTGGAAGCGGGGTTGAAAGATCATGTTTCAGTTGCACTTTATAATAACTGCACACTGTGTAGCATCAGTAACGCAGCAAACACTTCATTACTCATCTATAAAGCACCGTTACAACATGAACACGCATTCTGGGTTAATAAGCGTGATTATTATGCGCTTCATGATTGTTTTTCATACTTTATAAATGATGGATTCCACACTTACTTACCTAACGAGTAGTAACTAGTTGAATTATGATTTGCAATATTAAAACACGTTTGTAAAGTGCATATCTAAATCATTATATGTATAAATAAATGCATGAATAAATGACTTTCAAATAACACTTCATAAATGATCTTATTGATCATCTATAAGTCCTAAATAGTTATTACTTTTATTTTATTTTAATATCTTTTTTTATTTTTTATTCCATCTGTATATTTTTTAATATATATTATTCCATCTATATATTTTTATTCCATCTGTATATTTTATTCCATCTGTAAATTAAATATTATTTTTTTACTGCTAATTTTTTTCTTAAATCTTTAATCTGTTTATTACCGTTCTACTGTTCATTTATATTACGTGTTTCTTTATCTTAATACTCGTGAGCAATGCTGCTGTAATCCTGTAATTTCCCCACTGAGGGACGAATAAAGGATTATCTTATTTAGAAATTCATTCATAAAGTATGAAACGCATAATAGTCAAGTTAATTAATCAAGAATGAAACATTAATAACTGTGTTTGTGAATTGCTTACTAATGAGTTGCTAATGAGTGAACAATGCTTTATAATTGATGAATTAAGTGTTTATTAAAGCTTTACTGATGCTAAACAGTGTGTACTTATTATAAAGTGCAACTCTTATTTCTATGAACGTACAGCCTTGTTTAAAATATTAAAAGCGCGGTTACTGTCAGTGTTGTGTAGAACAATCCTTCTGTTGCTCAGTGGTAGTGGAGCGGGGGTCGTCCTTCCATCAAAAGGATCGGCGGTTTGATCCCCGGCTCCGCTGTAGCCCGTGTCGTTGTGTCCTTGGGCAAGACACTTAACCCAGACTTCCCGCCGCAGGCTGCGCCGGTGGTGTATGAATGTTAGATGGTTACACAGACGGGCAGGTAGCAGGTAGCAGGTAGCAGCGTGTGAATGGGTGAATGACGACAAGTGGTGTGAAAGCGCTTTGAGTGGCCGGAAGACTAGAAAAGAGCCATACAAGTGCAGTCCATTTGCCAATTTTCTGGTAGCCGATATCATCACAATGTTTTGACCTTGTATGTTTTTTTTAAAGATGATACTCTGGTGTATTTGAAAGCGGTGAGTGCTTCCGCGCTTCAGTTATTGATTTGTTTGCTCAGAGTAAAAGCTAGTACGTAGCATGTGAGGCTTTAAAGTAGCATTGGAACATTCTTTGGCCACTAGGGGGCAGTGCAACAAGCATTCAACACTCCTTTGATCCCTTTACTAAGCTGACATGGTGCAGCTGGTAGCAAACAGTTGGCTATTTATACATCCAGCAGGCCAATAAGAAAGATTAGCTTTCAATTCAATTTGTTTTTGGTCACCTGGCGAATGCAATTTAAATACTCACCGTGTCCTTTTTGGCTTCGGTCCGCTCTCCGCCAACTCCAGAGGAAAAAGCTTGTGGATCTTAAGCGGCCAAACGCTCGATAACTTTGTGTTGTGTTTCATCCGAGCTGGAAAACCGCCCGCGTGCTGCGTCTGGAAATTAGGTTGAGAGCGGCGAGAGCGTAAACATCGACGGTGCAGCGGCTGCACAGGGACCCAAAAGATGTCAGGGGCCATAAAAAAAAAAGCCCTCCGGCTGTGTGCTAACAGCGAGCGAGCGCCCAAGAACAACAGTGGACGCTGCTCTCGCTGAATCTGTTGTGCACTAATGTTACGTCATGTAAACAAACTACGGAGGCTACACCTCCCAGCTCTCTGGGCCTACAGGCTTTTATTTGTTATCATGAAGTAGGATCAAGGGTTTAAAGCAAAGTAACTCTTGCTTCATATATGTATACGTACACCATGTGTACTGTGATAACTTTCGGCTGCTGTCCGCGGTGCTGATGAAAGAAACAGGAGTTGCATGGCGAGATTGTTCAACGTGGCAGAGCGATTGTCTGCATCTCACTCGTCCAACAGTGTGCGTGTGTGTGTGTGTGTGTGTGTGTGTGCGTGTGTGTGTGTGTGTGTGTGTGTGTGTGCTCGAGACAACAAATGGCACTGTGGCCAATCACAATTATGTCACGCTGCCGAGCGGGAATGAAGGAAAACATTACCGTCGCAAAAGCCCAAAAATGAACTGAAAAGATGTTAAAAAAGCTCCGTAGAAACGAGGAGATGATTCTCTTTGGGTTTGTCACAAAGAATGACACCTTTCACATTTTAAAGGGAGTCATTTTATTCATTGTTAATATAAATACGGGTAAGTGCAGCTTTAAAGTCAAGCAGTCACTCCGCGAAGATGGTAATCTTTGCGTCACCTTGATTCTCTACTCCGGATTCAACATTGGAGTCGCGAAGGTCCCATGATGCGTTTCACTTAACTATTTAGCACCACAGTATGTTGCAGTTTAATAAACAGTACGCACTTGAGGAGCCTAAGTGTGAAAACGGCGTAATCAGCAATCTGCAGAATGGAGTGCTGGCCTCCAGTGGACGAGAGCATCTGCTGAGGAGTGAGTGATTCTCTACATTAAAATGAATGAAAAATAGAAAACAGACAGGAGGGGAAAAGTGTGTACGTGGTGGCGCCTTCAGGCTCAGACCAGGATATAATTCACCCGCTGACAGGAGTTATATATCGTGTGCATTAAGTATCCGTTTGATCACGCTGAGGCTGGCGCTTTTTTCTCGCAGGTGAGAATAAGAGCTCACAACGTGCGTGGGGTTTCCACTAAAAGTAGCGGGTGAAATCATCAGCTGTTTGACTTTTAACTGTTCGTCTTTGCGTGATCCTGTACAGAGGTATCAAAGTAATGAAGTGGAATGATGCAATTTTATGTGCAACACCCCCTCCCCCCTGAAGGAATATGAAGCGAAGGCAGGATGGAGCTTTTGCTTTTAAAAGGCTTGAACCCGCTCCCTGGTGAGGCTGCATTCAGCAAGACAAGACTACAGCTCATCCTAATTATTTCTAACTGATGGGCCAATCCATCAAGAGAGACAGCCTGAAAGAGGGAAGAGGAGGAAGAGGAGGAGGAGGGGGAGGAAGAGGTGGAAGGAAACCAGGAAGGCGGGAAGAACTCACGCTGAGGCTGCACCGCTCTTCCTCTGCCTCTGTCGCCTTTCTGTGTCTGTTTTACTGTTTATCCTCTTCCCCCTCTCCCCATCTCTTGTTGCTTCCTCGCTTTCCATCAGTCGCCCCGTGCTCGCCACGAGAAGACGGCGCGCCGTCGCTCGTGTCTCCACGTGCACGGCAAGGTGAGCCGATAACACGAGCGCACGGAGGCGTCGTCGCCGCCGTAGTTTATGATGCACAAGCCAGCGTACGGAGAACCTATTTAGCTTTATTCCTCATGTGAGGATTGCATGACAAATGTCCTCAGTCCGGGCACATCGGGTCATTAAATTTAGATTTATAAGATTGATATCAATACTTATCAAAACACTAACGCCTCCCCCCGCCCCCCTCTTACGCCATCGAAGGCCCTGGGCGCCCATTCACCCCCCCCCTCGTGAAGCGAGAGACGAATGGACCCGGAGGATGGACACGAGCGAGAGGAAGAGAAAGGGATAGATAGAGAGGAAAAAAAAATGTCCTCAGCCACATGCGGCGGAGCGCGATTCTCCATCGCGGCCTCAGCTGACGTCTCCCGATAACAATGCCGAGGGATTAATCAGTATTCGGCGCGTAGCTCAGGGCGGCACTAGTCCTTTATCACGGCAGCGGCTGCGGCCTCCTCTAAAGGTAAGGTTAAAATGGAGATTAGGCTTTGTTCCTGCTCACCTCCTCTAATGAACCTTATCTCCCCCTCACTACCCATCTCTTCATTCGGTTTCGCTCACGCAGAATAACACACCTCCTGCACCCCGCTCAACCCTCTCTGGAGGAAAAACAGAGAAAAGCTCTTTTGTTTTTCTCTGTCTCTCTTTTGAAGTGCGGCGGGCCGGTCACCCTGTTGTCTCCTTCATTTCCGCTTTCAGTCATTCACGCTGAAGCATCGGAGCTTCTCCTCCGCTGAGAGCCGTCGCTCCGTCCGACGTCTAAACAGAGTGTGCAAATCCCCTGACCGCGGACTCATTCGCTCATCGTGTTTACCAATTGCTTCCCGCTTGCATCCGAAAAAGAAAAAGTCAAACTCATTTCTGCAAAGCGGCGCAGACGCTCATGTCCACAAATCAATTTAATCGGACTAATTTGAACACGCTGCGGCGAGTCCGATGCCGTCAGTCTCGCACGCAAAGCTCAATTACTGCAGATATTACAGAGCAAACACCTTAAAAGGTAAATCAATAATGTGATTGTGTTGGAACGCGTGTGCCAATTTAACCTCAAGCATATTTTAGCTTTGGGAAGTTGGATCGATTGAGTTAAAGTTAGAGATTTATCTATCAAACTAAATGAGTTTGCACCACACAAACGATTAATTCTTAAGTATATATGACAAAGTCTTGCAAGTGTTACTGTGACGTAGACAACCTGACCAACGATAACTAATATTCACTGGCTAGCAGTGAACCTAATAATACTTTAAATGACATGTAACACAAGACGATACCTTTGAAAGGAAAAACCAAATAGTTTCAGTTAGGTGACTGTATATTCCCCCATCACGACAATGCAAATTAACTTTCTATACAGACTTACAAATAATGACTTCATAAAGGCTATTCAATAAATAAATGTCCTTTAAATTGAATGTGTAACACTGATAATTACAATCATGATAATAATAATACTTATCTTCGTTGTGACGACCATCATCAAGCTGAAGAAGAGCTGCATTGAATCACACTTCAGTGTTCTTAAACATGTAAATACACACACACACACACGCACACACACACACGTTACATGGAGAAGAGTAAAAAACAAACAATCATAAGAGATGTAAGAAGGGTAATTTTACAGCGTGCTCAAATATTAGAGAAAGCTATAATTTTCCCAAATTTCTGTCATTGTCAACAGTTAAGAAACATTTCTTCTCCCTTTTTTTGGAGTTTTCTTCTGTTCAAGCTTCTTATTTCTCAAAATGATAGAGCTGCTAAGGGGCCAACCCGATGAATAATGAGGCTGTTTGGGACAATTTTAGCTTTTACCTATCTGCTCTTCAAAGACAATGGTTTCCCTTCCAAGAGCCCCGTCCCAATGTATTCATTGTTTCTCCATTCGACTGAGCAATCCCCCTCATCCGTTTCTACATCACATTCATGTCGGCTCTTTACCGAATGCAGCGGTTGCTGATTTTAGGGAATAACTGCAGGGCCATGCATCACAAGCGACAGCATCGGGTGTGATGTGAATAAAACAGACGCTAAAAAGAGAGGAGAAACTGGGGAAGATGCCAAAACAGAGATTTCTTTTGAGATACTTTTGCAACCATTTCGTGCACAGTAGTCACTCCAGTGGCCAGCGAGAGGTTTTCATGTGCATATGCATGTACATCAACATGTACTCACCACTGCCAATCCTTCTTTGATGGAAGAGCCTGGAAGGAAAGTCTAAATGTGGTAAAAACTAATAATATAAATTAAATGTGTTTTGTTTGTGCAACAAAAACTATCTTTCAAGTATTGTTGTAGAAAATGTTTATTTAAAAATCAATTAGTTCATAAGGACTCGGGTGTGTGTGTGTGTGTGTGTGTGTGTGTGTGTGTGTGTGTGTGTGTGTGTGTGTGTGTTTGGGAGGTTTGCATTGCATTGAACAGAAGGCTATTAGCTTGGACATGTTAACATATGAAACATAATAGTTTAACAGAATAAAACATATATATTGAGTTTTAACAGTATTTTATGTTTTCATCGCTTTAGTTGAAAATTAAAAAACAAATGTAAAAAAACAAAACAGTGGACATGTTTAAAGAAAGATGATTACATTTGTCTTCAAGTCTAAAGAGGAATAAAAACACGACACAAAGTCTGGGATTGTCATAATTTATGCATTGAAGGTTTAACTCAAATGTTCAAATCACCATTCAAAATGTTCACATTATCATTAAAATAATAAGAATTAAAAAAAAGCATCTGTCTTATTTTTAGCAGAACTTTCCTGCGCTTTCAAGAACTTCTACAAGTTGATGTTGTGATGAACGATTGGTGAAAAGTTGCCTCTAAACGCAACATTAGCATTAGTTTGGAGGCGTGTCCATGGTCACCTGATGCATTTTAATGACTCATGTTCACCAGCTAGCTGCTAGCTGCTAGCTGTCTGTCATTTAGTGCTAGCTGCTAGCTGTCTGCCGTTTGGTAATAGCTGCTAGCTATTCACCGTTTGGTAGTAGCTGCTAGCTCTTTACCGTTTGATAGTAGCTGCTAGCTGTTCACCGTTTGTAGTAGCTGTAGCTGTTCACCGTTTGGTAGTAGCTGCTAGCTATTCACCGTTTGATAGTAGCTGCTAGCTGTTCACCGTTTGATAGTAGCTGCTAGCTGTTCACCGTTTGGTAGTAGCTGCTAGCTGTTCACCCTTTGGTAGTAGCTGCTAGCTGTTCACCCTTTGGTAGTAGCTGCTAGCTGTTCACCGTTTGGTAGTAGCTGCTAGCTATTCACCGTTTGATAGTAGCTGCTAGCTGTTCACCGTTTGGTAGTAGCTGTAGCTGTTCAGCGTTTGGTAGTAGCTGCTAGCTGTTCACCGTTTGGTAGTAGCTGCTAGCTGTTCACCGTTTGGTAGTAGCTGTAGCTGTTCAGCGTTTGGTAGTAGCTGCTAGCTGTTCACCGTTTGGTAGTAGCTGCTAGCTGTTCACCGTTTGGTAGTAGCTGCTAGCTGTTCACCGTTTGGTAGTAGCTGCTAGCTATTCACCGTTTGGTAGTAGCTGCTGGCTGTCATCTGTTTACCGTTTGGTAGTAGCAGCTAGCTGTCCGCCGTGTGGTGCTTGGCAGGTAAAGTAGAGCAGGTCTACCTGAGAAAAGAAGAAGGGGAAACAAACTGCCTCCTCTGGCTGGAAATGGCGAGGATGAGAAGCGTAGAGAAAACTGTAAAATTGTTGGCTGTAAAACCAAAACAATGAGCTGCGAAATGCAAAATGTCTCCAAAGACTCGGGGAGAACTATTCTTCTGTGGGTTTGTCACGATGAGGGATTCCTCTCTCACATCCCACATAGTCACTTGAGCCGTTGTTATAAAGGAAAATGTTTGTCGGTGCAGCTTAAAGGACGGCTCTTTCCCCAACGCACGGGGAGACGGTCACTTCAACTCCAATTCTACCCAAGTCGTCAGCTTACAGGTCTCGGGGAGTTGTGCCGCTGATACTTTTCATAAAGCCTTTTGTGGCTCCGGAGGGAGCCGAGCAATACGCTGATAAATTGCCTCCGGGGATCAAATGATGTAACTTGAGGCAGAGTCGGCGTGGAGCTGAACACTACACATTTCAAATTGAAACATATCCTGATTTTGGATCTGTAGCGACGGTAAATGGTTTAAGTATATATTTTTTTTCCCACCACAGCTGCTTCTGTTCCCACTGTCGCCGTTTTATTTTTTTTTTTTACAGCCAGACTCTATTCTGCCATCATCAATGAGCTCATCTGATCCTATTTCAATTCCTAACCTTTCTGTTTCATCTGTCTTCACGGCGTGTATATATATCAACCCGGCTCCCTTTTTTCTTTTTTTTTTTGTGCGGCTGAAATGTAGATCTCAGGAATTCCCATTTGCAGAAGAAAAAAAAAGTAATGGAGAAAAAGAAAAATAGCGGCGGCTTCGTATCTTTCGTACGTGCGCTGTTGTTCACTCCGAATCTCAAGTCATTTCTCTGCATGAATGGCCTCTTCTAAACCAACGGGCTTTAGATGATTTCTAAATCGCTCGGTGTGCTTTTCGCTCTCCAGATTCTCTCTCCGAAAACCGCTCGGATCCAGAGCTGGCACGACACATCTGTATGCACATCTGCCAAACCATCCCGGTCTTCTCTCTCTCTCTCTCTCTCTCTCTCTCTCTCTAACACCCCTCCGCCCACCCCTTCCTCCAGGCCTAGACTCATTTGATTTGGGGTGTAATTGCGGGTGCAAATCTGTGGCAGGGTGTGGAGAGGAGCGATTGCTGTGCTCCACTGAGTGCTGAGGAGGAGATAGAAGAGAGAGAACAGTGCCCGAGAGAGTCCACGCCGCCATAGCTGGTTACCTAGACTCTCACCTGGCTCCGAGCGCACTCCAGTGCCAACGGGAAGCCGTGGGGGTTTGGCTTCGCCAGTTTAAGTCTCTGTCTTTTCTTTGCTTTCTCTCTCTCTTTCACACTTGACTCCCTCTCTTGCGGTAGCTTCTTCTTATTCCTTTTCCTCCTTTTCCCGTCTCTCTCCCACGCTTTTTTTGCTCCTCTTCATCTATCATATAGATCCCATACCGAAAACGTCTCTCTTTCTTACACGCTCTTTTCCACAGGCATGCGTTTTCAATTCGCCGTGGACTTAGTTGCTGCAGATTTATCCCCCGCTCGGGCTCGAGTTACCAATTACCACGCCAGGTGCCCTCGCATTTTCGATTTCACAATCACTCGGCTCCAAAAAAAAAAAAAAGAAAAAGGTAAACCCAAATGTGTGTGAATGCATATTGCAGACGAACAACAGGACGTCGCCTCGTGGAGGGAATCAGTCGACCTGGAACACCGGGAACAGTTCGTATGGCTTACTTGACTTGTTTTTTGGACAGACCAGATGTGCAGCTTCTTGTCATTGTGTGATGGTGTGATGATGTTTAATTTTTACCACGGCGGCTACGGCCTCAGCACTGTTACAAGCTCTGCAGTGCGAGCGAGTAAAGTAGTCCCTCAAACTGAAAAATGACACCAACAGCCTGCTAAAACCCATCAGCCTCCTGCGGGTCCATGCCAACGTATTAAACAGAGGCGTAGCCTTTAATTAAAATCCAGACACATAGGGTATAAAAGTGAAGTGCCTATGGACAGAGGAAAACATTAAGCTAGCTCCCCTGCGAGTAAAGACCTCAGCAATTAAGCCCCAACATGCCACAGTACATAGCAAATCAGGTGCAGTTGTGTTATGAGGCTTAATTCACACGACATTGACACGCAGAGTCTTTTCCCCTCAAATTAGCTCCCATAAGAAATGATCTGACGCCTCGTTAAGTATTCTGAGCGAGTGTGTTTTCGGTGCGGTGAATATACAGACGCGCCGCGGCCTCGAGATCCACGCGGGCGGAGATTCAGTAGGGAAAAAAAAAAAAAAGAAAAGACGCTCCGGGGCCTTCAGAGGACATGATTTATTCAGGAAGTGAGTGGAGCAGCGGGGGCCACGGGGGCCTCCCCTGCCATCATTTAGGTGCACGCCGGCCGCGTCATTCATCCTGCCCCCTTTTGTATTGATTAATTCATGGCCCTGATTAAATTTTCACAAGTTTGCCAATTGTCCTTCACGACGTCTGACTCCCCTGTCGATCCGGAGCCGGCGGGGACGCTCTGGAAACACTTACTCCCTCGTCACAGGTCTAAAAAAAACTCTGAATATCTTACAAATTGCAGCCCATTATATTACTCTTTCTTGGTTACCCAGCGAGAGATAACTTAAATATTGATGGTATGGTAATCCATCAATAATTGCGGGCCGCTGGGCCGGCAGTCCACACATGTGAGCAACGGAGAGTATCAATTAAGCAGTCAGTGGTGTCAGTAGTGTCTGTGTGCAGTGATTCCTTATGGAAGGTGTTTTGCAGTACGTTTGGGCATTAAAAAAAAAGTGCATTATGGGAAACGCGGGCTGTCCAATCTCCTTAGGGGTGAATCTCATCATTTGAGCCTTGAAGAAGTAGCGGCGGCAGGAAAAATAATTTAAAGGGATGCAAATGGGAAGATTTGTTAAAATAATTCCGCGTGCAGACACGATACAGAGCAGGAAACTCAAGAAAAAAGCTGCAATTCGAGACGTAAGCTGAGTGGAGTGCAGCTCTAAAACCGTCCCAAATGACAAAAAGTGAGCAAACTGTTTTCCCCCCGAGTGGACGATGCACTCAGCTGTGTTATCGCTCACGGCTGCTACCTGTTAGAGGTCAGTTAAGAAGAGTGAAAGAGGAGTCGGGCCGGCCGTCAGTGGTGTTTTGAAAAAGCGTCCCCTCACAAGCGGCCACCGAAAAAATATTAAAGCAGTTTGTTGCAGGAGAATGTGAGATAAGCCGCGGACGGACGCAGTGAATCACACACACGCACGCACACACACGAGGGATGGCGTGCTTCTCCCGGTGGGAATAATTATTTAAGATGCTGGACTGCGGGTTGAGTCACCTTATTACACAATGACCACGTTGGAGGATAAATTAAACTTTCAGGTTTGACAAAAAAACTGATGACTTTGTGAGTTCACAAAGTTTCCCCGAAGTAACAGCTGCATAATCTCCAGTTACTCTTTCCGCTGTTTCTTAAAGCCGCGGCGTCTGAAGCACGAGGAGCTCCTCGACGGTGAGAAATCACTTTCATTTCTTTGTAATGATAGAGTGAAACTTACAATTATTTCCTCTCTTCTCTCCACCTGATTGCCTGTTACGCACCAGCACACACACACACACACACACACACACACACACACACACACACACACACACACACACACACACACACACACACACACACACACAAAGAGTAATAGAGGGAGCTTTGTTTTTTCTTTTGTGAAAAAAAAAAAACTAGCTGCTGCTGCTGGAAAGTGAACGGCAGAGGCCAGAAAACTAAAAACAAATATCCAGAATTGACCAAAAAAAAAGTTGTTTAGAGTTTGATATTTTCGTGTGTGATGTACAAGTGACCTGTTTCTGTCTTTCATGACAGTCATTTGTTCATTACTAAATCTGGAAACCTTGTGAAAATCCTCCCGCGGTCATTTAAAGTCCCAGCATGCCCCATTCAGACAATTTTTTTTGGCATAAATACATAATTTTTCCATTTTTTCAACCGAATGACACAGTTTTTCTGAATGAAACTCCTTCCTAACAGGCCAAGACTTTTTTTTATTGTGATTTTTGTTGCAGATTCTGATTCTTTAGGTCCTAATCTTTCCAAAAAGGTGTCTTATTGACGCTCTAGGAGGCTTTTTTGGGGAATCTCATGCCGGATGTTCATAGTTATGATCAAAATATCTTTTTAAAAGTGATTTTTTTGCAGATATACATTTTTTTCCCAAGACTTTGCTGAACAAACGCATACAATAAACACAAATATTGGAAATAACACGACTACGACGACTCAAACACAGGGAGAAAGGAGATCTCGAGCCAAAATTGGTTTCCACAGTTTTCTCTCATGTATTTGTGAATCCCCCCAAAAAAGACGCATGAATCACGACAAAAAGAAAAAAAAAGCTCACAGAGGAAATGTGAGATCTCGTCCTCGCACGTTAAACATCCCTCCTTTCCCTTCAGAGAGCAGACGCGGCACAGAAGCTGTCGCTCGGGTGTTTAATAAGAGGAAGCGCCGTCCCCGAACCGCAACCCTAAAATTAGTCACCACGTTCAGTTGCCATGGAGAGCATCAGGAGGGGCTTTTGTCTGCGCGTCGGGGAGAAGCATCAATCCCACCGCCCGGCGATAAAAAGCCGCTGGATTAGAAACGAATGTGCTGAACGCATCGTTTCCATCTCCGTCTGATTGTTTTCTATCCTCCACTTGGTTGTGATGTCCCTCCTCACTCCTCTCACTCCGTTTCCTCCCTCCTTACTACTACTCTTCCTTGCCTGGAGGGGGGGGGGGGGCACGCTCTCCTCTCGCTGCCATTTTGAAATCGGACCGCAACCTTTTTCCTGTGTCACCGTGTCCTCGCTTGTCGTCTCCTTCCTCGCGTCCTTCATTTCCTTCACTTTTTTCCCCTTCTCGTTTTCTTCGTCTTTTGTTATCCCCTCCCTCCCCCTCTCGATTCCTCCTCTTCCTCTCTCTCTCTCTCAGATGAAGGGTTGCATGGCATCCCCCCTCTCCCCCCCTCTTTCGCGAAGGCGCCGTCCCCACTGTAAACGAATGAGCCTGTCACACCGCAAACAATCTGCATTCATCATGTCTTATCTGGCCGGGCCGCCGCGGCAGCAGCCGTGATACCCGGAGCCCGAGCGAGCGTCTGGGCCTCCGTGGCGCCGAGGGTCAAGGTCTACACGCCGCGAGGAAATATCGCGCCGGCTCAGGGCTTATTTGGTGTTGGATTTAAGCATCAGGAGGAAGAGGAGGAGGAGGAGGAGGAAAAGGAGGAGGACAGGTGGCTTGACTCATCCTTGATCCAGGATAACGCTCTTCTTGCTCTTTTTTTCTTCTTCTTCTTATTTGTGACGCGACGGTTTGCTGACCACGCGCGCTCATGATCCGCACAGCCGCGGCACACATGGTAACATCTGGCGGGATAATGGGATAACCGGAGTCTGAAAACCTAAACATAAACAGGTTTAAGTGCCTTGCTTGAGGGCTTATCATAATTAATTGTTGAGATGAGCGAGGAGAGAGCGCCGCTTAATCACTTTTTCTCCCTGAATTCCTCCTCCAGTGGCAGGATTCGCACCAGAGCATTTTCATTCACATCTCCTCTGAAAAAATAATAAAATCAGGCCTCGCTTTGGAGGTTACAGATAAAAAAAAAAAAAGAAATGCAAAGAAAAGTTTTTAAGAAGCGCTCAGCCTCACGCCGAGGCACAGCGTGCGTCAAATGAATGTGTACGGCGACGGCTTTTTTGAGGGGAAAATATAGTTTTTACATGAAACGACTCTTATGTGGAGGAGTCATTACGACAGACAGACACACGCGAGCTGTGTCTGTAAACAAAAAGCTTCACGACGGAGCCGGAGTATCGACTCCATGATGAATGCGCGTTAAAACCGTCGTAAAAACGTATCAATATTCGTGGGGTTGGCTGGTAGTTTCAGAGGAGTTTATTGGATCCAATAAAATGCTGTTGCCCTGATGTGAATTTGGACCCCCGCTGTGCCGTAATGGTGCAGAATAAAAACAGCAAAGACATTTTTTTTTCTGATTTTATAATCCATAATTCATCACGACGCAGTAAACGGCGATAAACCCTCCACTGGATTTTGGCCTCGAAATATATCGGCAGTGACGTCGGGAGAAGTGCGCACGAGCGGCTGAGTCTGAACGACGGCGTCGGTTTGAAAGGTCGGAGAGTCGCCGACTCCACCTGCGGCCCCGCCGGCCGGGACCCTCCGGGCCTCCGCCCGATCCCGAAAGAACCGGCTTGCGTCTCGCGGGTCACCGCGCTGCACCTCGCGAGCCGGCGGCGGCCACTCCATCACCGGAGACAGCAGCGCTGCGCGGCAGCGTGGGCGGAGGGCGGTGTTGGAGGTCGTAGCCGGCCGTTCCATCTGGGAGGAGGGGGGAAACCGGAGAGAGGTCAAAAGGTCGCGTGGATCGGTCAACAATACACATAGAGCGACACATAGAGCGTTTTCTAGAGATGACTGCTGGTGTAATGATTAGAAATACTGTTGATCGATGTCTGCAGCTGACTATGAACACATACGTTTATGTTTACGCAGATTACTAATAATAATTAAAGCCCGAGCAGACTGCACGCTGTCTCATCACAGTCCCATCTTGCAGTCGCCCATCGCTCAAAACAAAAAGGCAGACGTGTGTGTTGGGGAGCAGAACAAATAAATAAATCTCCCCCACTATATGTTTATAGCACACTCTGCCAAACAACTTTCATTTCCTTCTCTTTTGTAGCCGAGTGAATTATATATAATAACCTTGAAGTGCCGAGCAGGAGTTAATATAAGTACACTGCTCGTGCTGTGACTCTTTTCCTTGCATGTGTTCTTTTTCATTATTCAAATTGCTTCAAGGGGAGTTTGTCGCTGCGGGCGTGTGGTGTGTGTGTGTGTGTGTGTGTGTGTGTGTGTGTGGTGGGGTCATGCAAACACCTCACCAGGAGGATCTGGCTCCCAGCTTGCGAGGATACGCACAAGTTAACGAGCACCTCGAACAATGTTGCTCTCAACAAATTGAGTTAACCTGCATTTTTAATTCAATTCGGCCTTTGATTGAGTTTTTTTAACGCTGTTTTTTCTTTTCTTCTTTCCATACAGCCGCATATGCATTTCAACAGGAGACGCCTCCATTTTGTATTTCGGCTCATCCGGCTCCCCGCTGCGATTCGCCCAACGATGAACGCCGATAACAGTAACGACCGCTAGAGTTTCTCCTCGCGCTAACGCCGGCAATTCAATGCGTCGCATCCGCTCACTCCATAAGTAGGAAAAAAGCACCACGAGGGACGATATCTAGAAACAGCGGCCTTCTGACGTTGAACCCAAAAGCAGCTCCTCCTGACGCTGCGGCTCTCCGGCAGCGAGCCGCGCTCTTCCTGACGGATACGGACGCCGCTCCGCTAATGCGTATTTAATCGCGTGAGCCATTATGATGCTGGAATATTTCAATTACATACATGCATTATGCTTCTCCTCGGAGGAACGGCTCTGTGTTTAATTCGATTTCTTATAATTACTGTAAAATTAATTTTAATTGTTATATCCAGTCCAAAAAACGGCGTCTATATTCTCCTGCTCCCCGCGGAGAGGTGGATTTTCATGTGGATCATTTTTGAAACATTGCAATCAGCCTATATTTGGCTAAATTAAGGGGGAAATGGAGTCCGACTCGATAACTTTGTTTAAGCAGAAGTATGAAGGCGGTAAGTGCTCCATTAACCCACTTTGCAGCGCTGGAAATCTCCTCGCTGAGGGCTAAAGACTCAGAAAGCAAAGTGGCTGGATTTGAATGTGAACAGGGAGCTCGTAAACCTTTTGTTTTACCAACTTGAGACAAAATCCTAAGTGGACACGTTGTTCCTCCATCCCACTGCTTGTCAAGGACATTATTGGTGTCACAGCAGCCTGAACATTGGCCATATTTATGACAGTCGGCTGCCTTTTTTTCTGCTTTAAAATGACACCTGGGTCTGTGCTGCCCACTATGAAACCTGCCTATTAGAGGATGAAATACTGTATGTCCCTCTCTCTCTCCCTCTCTCTCTCTCTCTCTCTCTCTCTCCATCAATGGCTCCCGTTGTCCGAAATGGATCCAGTCTCCGGTTCCTATATTTCGGGAAATCAGGAGACACAGCCGCCTCATAATTAGATTTGCTTTTTTTTTTTTTTTCCCTGCGTGGCGGCAGTCTCCTCCATCTAATCTATTTATGCATTCCCTCTTTCAGGCCTCATTGAGATTCTATCGCCTTGTATTTGTACCCCCGCCTGTCAAAAAAAAAAACGGCCTTCTTACTTTTTTTTTATTTTTTATTCCCTCACAATTTTGGGCTCATTTCACTGGCGGAGACGGCCGATGATTGCCCGCTGGTCTCATCGCAAATGCAATGTGCTGGAACTTAAGAGGCTTCTCTCTCTTTCTCACTTCTCTTCTGGTTATAAGGCTGGAGAGTGAGCGAGCGAGTGTGTGTGTGTGTGTGTGTGTGTGTGTGTGTGTGTGTCCATGTTTGTTTGGCAGGATGAGACATATGCTTGGCTGTGGGATGTGTTTGTGTTTTTGTGCATGTGTGCTCATGTCCTTCTGTCTAGTATTGATGTGGGCATCAATAAATAGTATGTAGGAGTGAGAGAGAGTGTGTGCATGTGTGTGTGTGTGTGTGTGTGTGTGTGTGTGTGTGTGTGTGTGTGAGGTGTAGGGCGGTGGTGGTGGAGGAGAGGAAGAAGCCGGAGTATTAAAGTAAGATTAACTTTATCGATCCCATGCAGGGATAATTGGTTATTGTAGAAGCAAACATTAGCCGATGGATGTAAATGCAATAAACTCAACCTGAGGACGTGCGCCATCGCAAACAAAATAGATCTTTTTTTTGGGGCTTAAATTCATTATCAAATCACACACTTGTGCATTTCTGAGAGTGGCGAACACGTCATGTGCAGTTTTCCGTCCCAACGCGTCGCCGTTCTTTAAACACCAAATACGAACTCAAAGTAAAAAAACCATGTCATTTCTTTTTTAATATTCAGCCAAAAGTGACAAAAAGCATAATGCTAACAGCTAAAACATCGTGTAACAGCAGCACAAACGGGGGAAAAGGTCACACGGTCCGTTATACAGCAACGGATTTGAATTTTAATGTGAAAATGAGGCCGGTAACCTTTTGCTTTAGCAGCGTGAGACAGAAGTTTCAGACAAATCCTAATTGGCCATGTTGTTCCTCCGTCTTCGACCATGTCAAGAATATTATGAGCGGCGAGGAGGAGAGGGAGAAGCTGCAGGGTTGAAGTAAAATTAACTTCATTGATCCCTGGGAGGGATAATTGGTTACTGGAGGAGAAAACAATATGGATGAAAACGCAATAAACTGAAGATTAATGCCCCAAAATAGATGCAATCTTCGCTTCTCAAATCACAGATTGTTGTATTTCTCATTTCAGTATAACGCCAAAACATTGTGTGACAGCAGCCCAGGCAACACAGCAACATCTATAGTGTGCTTACTTACATTATATCCACTATTATGAGTCACTTCATCTCTCAAAAGTTAGTTTCAAGCATTCATTTTTTTATTATTCACACTGGAGACACTGCACATTTGGGGTTATGCAAATAGAAAGAGATTTCCCAAATTACAAGCACAGGAGTGCATCGTTATCGACCACATTATCAGATTTACAGGTGGAAGCAGCAGAGTTTGGGAGTAAAGCTGCACAGGAACTAGTGTGTGCGTGAGTGTGTGTGTGTGTGTAGCTGCATGCCCGAGTAGCTATGTACATGTTATTTGTTCACTTGAAAAGGAGAGAGCTTCAAAGTAAATAGGATCCAGGTGACTTGAGGCGTTTTTTCGTCTGTCTCAAGTGTTTCTCCCCGTCGCCTGTCAGCAATGAGACCTGTCGCGGTTTGTTGCCAATCCCATCAGCGTGAATGGCAATGTCCCCAGAAGGGCACGGCGAAGCCTCACTGCATCCGCACAATAAATTACCCCCGATAACAACAATGAACGCCGTTCCCGACAAGTCGCTTGCTATTTCATCATTGTCCAGCTGACACCGTCTCTGCTGCCAAGCTAACGACGGCCCTCATTCAAACCCAATCAGGCTTTTTGTGTGTGTGTGTGTGTGTGTGTGTGTGTGTGTGTGTGTGTCGGGAAGCCATCTGCGTTGAAGGACATGAAGAAAGGAACTGTGAGTAGAGGTCACGGCCCAACTGGAGCGATCCGCACGACGGCGTCCTCGCGCTGCGTTCACAGCGAAAGCGTTGCGAATGGCGCGAAATTTCCGCAAAGGCGGCGCGAACGGCGCCTTAATCGCGCAAATATCTCTCGATTTCGCCGAGCTGTGTGCGGCTACGGATAATATTATGAACCCAGAGGCGAGGGCGTCCGGTGGTCAGACGTTTAAACAAGTATTAAGCAGAAATAGCGGTTATTTCCATCGTGGATGGCGGAAATGAGAACTGTTTTTTACAGAGTTAAGCCATGGAGATAAGCCACGCCCCCTTTCCAGGGCAAATGAATAAAAAATGTGCTTTGCTTTTGGTGCGAACGTCGCATATCAGGTGTTTAGTTTGTGTAAAACATAAAACAATGTGTGTTGTTTTAGGACTCGCAACTGGATGGCTACATGTTTCAGGTCCTTGGGAAGATTAGCTTAAATGCTAACGGAGCGGTTTCAGCAAAAGGAAATGTATTAGTGACATTTTAACAGCAACAAAACACAACCCACAACATGAATATCCGTCTCTACCTTTAATCAAGGTGCACAACCTCAGACGAAACACAGCCAGTCGCTGGAGAACAGCGCTGTTAGCTATTTATAAACGTTCGCCTTCCCTGTTGAATCCCAAACACCCGACAGCAGCCGTGCTAATTGACTCTGCGTGGAGTGCAACAAAAAAAAAAAAGCCGGTCGGTGTGACAGCCACGTTTCTGTGACGCTTGTTTCCTGCGCGTCGTGGCATCTCTTGGGCGTGTAGCGCCGCGCCGCTTCCTCCTGAGAGCTGCTGGGTGACGCCGACACGGTGAATGACGGCCCGCTCGCCGGCGCTTCCTCTGTCGCCGCTCGCTCGGGGAGCCAACGAAAAACTGAACCGTCTCTCAGCGACCGCGGCGCCCTCGCCTGTTGCCGGAGGGGTAAACACAGCCGCCGGTTGGTTTTAATTTAACTCTGAGCGCCTGTGAGCCCGAACCACTTGACTGTTGTCTGCATCACATTTTAAGTGCACTGCATTTGACAAGTGTTCACTTCCTGTTATCTTCACCGTGACGCCTCGCAGCCCCTACATGTGACGAACATGTGATCTAATCGACGGGTTTGCAGAGACGTGTCCATGTCTGTGCAGCACCTTGAACTCACACCTCGCAATACTTTTGCAAATAAGATCAGAGCAATTTAATTAGGCGGGGAAAAGCCGCAGCAATGAAGTCATTAAATTAGTCACCGGTGCGGGGCGACAGCGGCGAGGAAGCCCAGTCATTAACCCGCGTGTCTGAGACGGGCGACGGCTTGATGCCGCCGCGACCCCGGATGTCCCGACCTTGTCCAGAACACTTGAAGTCTCGTCTAATTGGCAGAGTTCATGAGAATAAAAACACACAAAACGTGCCGCATGCGCTCGTTTCATGTGAACTTGTAAAACGGTCAAAGGAGCGCAGGTGCAGCCGAGCCCTCTTCTGCATTCCTTCAACTTTACACGCCGTTAGCGTGCGATATATTTATTGGATTCCCGGCGAAGCCTCCGGGAATAATCCAGCCGAAACAACTTCTCTCGTTCGGGTAATGTATTCCCTGTGATCGCGAGCAAAAGGAACAAGCGCTGCATTCGCGATAGCCGAGGTTGACCGTCCAATAAAAATAAAAAAACACTCCCGAACAGCCGGAGGTTCGGCTCTTTAACACACAGCTTTCTGTCGGGAACGTCTTCATTGGCTGTAACCCGTCGGAGAGGAGGAGATTCCCATGTCTAACCTTGAGACACTTCTCAGGTCTTAAACTGACCCGGCACAACCCGAACATTCAAAGACATGAAGCATAATGAAGAATATCTACAGGTTCAGAACGACACAAACATTCATGGCCTTTCACTGATGTTTCTTCAACGAATTGCTCCTCTTTGTTTTTCCTGCAACCTGAACGCGGCGGAACGAACGCAGAATATATTTTGGTATTTACCCGAGTCGCCTGTGGATCAAGCAGCCGATCTTCCTCTGAACCAGCTCTGCAGCACTCGAACTCGCGCCGTGCCCCCGAAAAGCTCAAGCTGGGAAAAAAAAACCAGTGAAGAGGAATATAAAAATATATCTTCTTTGCCTTTCAAATGGAAAAAAAAAAGCCTGAGCTTGATTGCAGAAATAACAGCGTCACCTCGCCAACCCTCGTCTTCATCTCGTCCAACAGAAGAGCGTCATTAGAGGATTTGTTTTCTTCTATTCTCATGCGACTTTGGTGGGAAACATGAAATGGCAATAATTGCTTTTACCCGTCAACACATTCCAGCTCGAGGACGAGCTGGCGTAGAAAACATCCCCGCTGTCTGTCTCAGAGGGACGAGGGTTAAACTTTGCATGTTTGCATGTACGCATGGTCGTCTTGTAGCGTGTTTGGAGAGCGATAACGCACCCTCATGCGACACCTCGATGCGGAGAGCCGAGAGGAGAAAACGCAACCCTTCAGATCCAAGAACTCATCCCTGCGTCTTCACTTCAGATTCGCCTGAAAATGCTCTTTCATGTGAAGCCCCAGTGAGTTGAAAACATGACATCTTAAAGATTTAACATGAAGAGTCTGAGCGGGACTTTGTGTTTCTGTTCTGGTCTTTTGACACGATATCCGTTTTGGGTGGGTAGCGCTCGTGGCGTGCGTTTGGCTGACTGCAGCACCCGTGGGACTGCGCCTCGCCGCCGGCATTGTCATTCTTCATTGATCAGAGGGGGGAGAGGCTAACAAGGTCTCCGGGCTACGCGCCTGCTGCTAGAAACCTGCTCCCACCGCTCGATCCGAGCGAGGCTTCAACGCCGCCTCACACGAGGCGGCCCCCGTCTCATCCAGGGACTACGATCCCCCGAAAGGGAAATGAAGGTATACGGCAGCGTGGCTCTCATTTTGAAGGTTTAGTTATCTTCTATTGGTTGTGAGAACACGACGCTCACGGCTGACATGAGGTTGCAACGGTTGAGCATCATTCGGCTCTTTCTTTATCCACTAATGAGGCGACCCGAACTGAACTGCATTGCTCATGAAGGCTGGAAGGGAAACATGTTTTTTCTCTTTAAACATGTGGTTAACTTTGTAAATGGGAACATAATTATACTTTGGTTATGTTTATGCAACACAACCACTTGTGGGTTTACTAGAACAGCTTAAAAATCAGCACGTTTGTTACGTTATTTAAGCTACAGACGTGAATTTAGTCCTCATGACGCGCGCAGGCCTCCTGGGTGAAAGTCCTCTCTTTGTTGAACCCATGGATGTTTATTTGCTCAGCGTTGCACGAGGCAAGAAAACCTCAGAGAATAAAATACGCCGTGTCATTCTCGTCCATAAAGCAATTGCACGATGGCGTTTTCTTTAACCCCGCCCTCCCGGCCCTCGGTCCAGCCCACGCAGGACATAATATAACTCTGCAGTCAGCTGCAGCCGCATTAAATAAGCGCTATTCAAGTGTTCGTACCGAGAATATCACTTTATCAGCTGGGTTACAGACATCTTTCCCAATGCAAGTCTCCCAGAAAATCTTAATCCCGCCGTTTGTCCACTGTGTCAAATTTGCCTGAAACCGCGGCGCTCCTTCCTCGACCACCCCGAGCCGCTACTGGACGCATATTCGTCATAGCACACTGTTGTTTAATGCTCTGTCTTGGTCTTTAAGCGTACCTGACTCTGACCATTAGAAGAGCTGCGGATTTAAAGCACATTATTATCAGCTCGCCTCCACGCCATCAGATCCAGCGGCTGCGAGCCGGCAGAGCAATCATCCCTCCCTCCGACCGCCTCGGCCGACCCGCCACTTGCCCTCGCTCTACCTGCTTCCTCATTAGCAGCTGGCTCTCGATGAGGAAACGCCATTAGTAATCCTACTCCCTCACACAGCATGAATCTGGAGGTTTTTTTATTTTTTTTTTACCTTTTTTGTGTGTTTTTTTTGCATTCCCTTAATCACTCTTTGCAGCTTTTTTTTCCGTGCACGATTTAATTTTTGCTGCTTCTATTCTCCTGCCTGACACGTTGTTTGTTTCTCTCTCTCTCTCTCCCTCTCCCTCTTTCTCTCTCTCTTCGTTCCTTCGCTTCCTCCACATGTCAGAGAGCACACAAACACGCTGCCGCCCGCCCGCCCACGCACTCCTCCTCTGGCGTACGGTGCATCTGAGCTCGGGTCAAGAAGACGTCTCCGCCGCTTGGATCTAAATTGGCCAGACCTGAACTCTGAGCTTCGGAGGACGGCCCGAGGTGGAGGACGAGGTGGAGCCCCAACGATACGCGGTGCCCGTACGCATCATTCATTTAGTTTGCAGGAGGAGAGAGGGAGGGGTTGCTTCTCACCGGATGAGGAGGAGGACTGTATAATTAGGCGAGTCGTGAATATTCAAACGTACATATGTCTCACGTGAATATTTATGTCTCCCATCAATGAAACGGGTGCACGGCTGCAGAATCAGAGGACGCAGATGGCTGAGCGGCATGACTCGGGGAAGCCTTGTGATAAATTAGAACATTTTTCGGGACCATAAAAAAACAGACTGACGCTTTAAATGCTTTAAAAAATGCTTTTAAAAAAAATGACACACACCGATAAGAAGCTGCCGCCTGAAGTCACCACGTGGACGTAGTGTTCGGAGGAGAGGCGTCGGCTGTAAACTGCTGCCGACGCCGGTGACTGGAACCAGATGGGGTAATCATACAATTAATCTATTTGTTACCTGTATCACCCCTCCCCGAAGCCGCGCGACACAAACCAGACTAAATTACACCAATTAGCCTGCTGAGATAGCGCGAGCCGCTCTTCATCTTCGTCCACTAATTAGTTATTTTTTTGTGCAGCAATTTTTCCTCATTGAACGCGTCGGAAAAAATGCATTTAGCGCAAACAAAGCGAAGCTAATTGTGGTGTGGTGACAATGGCGGGAGGGGGGGGGGGTGAAGTAAATTAGCGTGGATGACGTGTGTGAGCAGTGTGGGTCAACGTGTGCAGAGTGTGTGTGTGTGTGTCCGAGGCACAGCGAGGGCCTTGGAGTGGTTTCAGATGGTACTGCTTGTGTAAACACCTTGAACTGGAACCGACCGCTTCTGCTTTTAGAAGGACTATCTCGGTAATTCTGCACTTTAAACCCACTGATTACATTTGTGTGTACTTAACATTACTGCTGACCACCCTTTAAAGCATGCCATAGATTTATTTTTGATTGATTTTCTAGCTTGCTGGCGGCCGCTGGGTTCCATATATTCGAGTCCACCGTGGAAACTGAAGTGTTCACCGAGACTCAGCGAGCATTTATTATATTCTAAAAATAAAGTGCATGAGAGGTATCATGGTGTAGTGACGTAGCTGTGAACATTGAGTGTTTCTGCTGTTGCTTTCAAGGACGGGGGAAACAACCGAGCCTTTAAAATCATTGCCTTCCAACCAGCAACGCAGTTACAAAACGTATTATATGAGAGGTTTTTTTCAACGGCTTTGACGAAATTGACTACGGGTAAAGAAAGGTGAGGATTGCCGTCGTGCTTTAAAGAAACCAACAGTTGTACAGGAGATGGGATGCTAATCCAGCTCTGGATCACATTTTAGATTCATGCATTCAAATAAGACCTCGTTGTGCCAATTGTTGGCTACTTCCACTGGTCGGAAACAATCAGCCAATCACAGCGAAGGAGGCGGGTTTCTAGACCGTGACGGTTGATTTAAAGACACTAAAACTGCTAATTGTTATTGGAAAACCAAATAGTTAAGACTGAAAACACGGAACTTGCCGAGGACAAGAAATCGGATGACATGAACAAAATGTTGGAATAAATTGAAAGAAATTACCGCTGTTTGCCAAGCTAACGCTATCTCCGGTCTGCAGTAGCAGTATAAAAACATTAAGCTAATTCTACCTGCAAATACAAATGAAAAAGATAAAAAAATAAGTGTCAGTGCTCTGAAAGCAACCCTCCTAGTGACAACGTCACTACAACGTCTCTGTTGTCTTCTCTGATTGTCCAACAACGTCCTTGAAAGCGTCTCAACTCCTGCATAACAGAGCACCCCTGAATGCACCACGCTGCTTCCAACACATGTGGCACAAGATGGAAGAACAACGTCAGAACGTGTGTGAAAAAGGAGTGAGGATGTTATCAATAGATGGAGTGTATTCTCGGCGTATAGCAACAAAGGTGGGAGAGAGTGCGGGAGGGTTCATTCCAGCTGTCACTTCGGCTGTGCGAGCACATCGACTATACGCCTCGACCCCTAATCTCGTCATTCCTCCCACTGCGCCCACCACAAGTTAGCCCCGTCTCCCATTTTACATTCTCGGGGGTTAAACCCACGTCGCCTCTGTTCAATCCAGCCCTTGATCATGCAGATAATGACTTTAGGGAGCCGGCGAGGCCGAGGGGACGGGAGGCGGCGCCTGACAGCCAGCAGACGGGATAAAGAGACCGTCGGCCTCGCCAGGATGACACGCCGAAGGCGTTCCTATTCAGCCGGCAGACCTCTTATTATATGACGTGCGCCCAGCTGCAATTGAAGGAAAAACGTGGGCAGGGTGAGAGCGAGCGTTTGCGCTTCATTTACGGTTAAGTACGTCGCTTCTGTGCGAAGGAAATACACTCGGAGTCTGCGTGAAGGAGTTTTTTTTCCGCTGGACTCTGTGTCATGTGTAATGTTCACAAACGCAACTGCAGGCAAGGTCAAGACACTTGTTTTTATGTCAGAAAAAACATAAATATACTGTTTAAGTACACTAGCTGCAGCAGTTTCTGCATCTGCACACGCTGTGTACAGTAAACGCGGCGCATGAATAGCAATGGAGGTCATCTCCTATAAAGTCACAAGCCGGCTGAATCGTTCTGACGCACACTTGCGTTGACTCGTGCAAATTTCTCCCTCTGCTTTCTACTTCATGCCTCTTTTCTTTTCAGTGCTTTGATTTTTTTTGCTCATGCACATGAGTTTCAGCAAGATGGCTCGTCCTCCAGAGACGACACAATGTCCTCATCCCAGTCAACATCTCCCGCTCTTGGTTGTAGCTCGGTAATGTCCGACCTCACCCAAGTGTGCAACACACGCACATGGAGGGGTTCATTTTACTGCAGTCTGAAGCCGTTTGAGACGCTTTTCTTTTGTCTAAACCTGAAATTAAGTGTAGAAAAAAAAGATAGTGATCACTGATTTTTTCCAGATTCTTCGCTCGTGCTCATTTTAAGTCGCAGAATCGTCAACACCACATATTTCACTCTGACTTTTACATCCAACTTTACCTTTTGACTCTCAAATATAAAAAGATAAGGCTGATGGATTTTTTTTCTTCTTATTATCAACAAATTCTACGGAAAGCTGAAAACTATCAATAATGCATCCTAATTATATTCTGTGTACCCAAAAGCCTGATAGCGAATGCCTCTGTGCCGCAGAACGCCACTGTTGTCCAAAAAATGATAACGCATAAATGAGATCCTTTATTATAATGAACATGCGCACTGCAGAAGTTGTGAGTCCCAGAGACGCTGTCCTGCTGCGTCTACATGTGTGTGCATCAGATGAAAATATTCTCTTTTCACGTCTGTTGGAGTAACATACAACACGCAATATAAATACATGTGATTCTGTTTGTGCATATGATATTGCTATTGCGAATTATTTACTGTTTTTATTACTGTTTGTATTACTTCTTTTTTTTATTTGACTACGTGTCTCATATGTGCACTTTACCTGTCTGCTGCTGTAATCCTGCAATTCCCCCACTGTGGGACTAATAAAGGATTATCTAATCTTATTTAACTATATAATGTGACCAGTATAAGCTGTACTATTTGGGTAAGTGAGCCTGTGGATGAAGAAATGAATGCTTGGTGTCGGCCTTTTGTCCCAAAATCTGTTAGATATAGATGGAGGTTGGAGGAGGAGGGTCAATAAATGAGGCGTAATCATCATCTTTAGAGCGCTAATGTGCACCCGAGGGACCTCCTCGTGTGTTTTTTTTATTAAAAACACAAGATGAGGAGGGCGGGGGGCGGGGGGGGGTCATGCATTGTTGACAACGATACGCCACAACTCCCCCTCCTCCTCTTCCTCCTCCTCCTCCTCCTCCTCATTGGTCCGGGGAGCTCGGCGGCTCGTTCACGGGGAAAGAGCCCAGTTTGCTTGTGCAGATGGCCACAGCTGCGGCACTCTGGCACACACACTCTGTTCTGCTCTGGGTGACCCTCCCCTGTGCCGGCCCGCGTAAAACGCTGCAGCTGTGGTGAACCTCTGCCACACACACACACACACACACACACACACAAGCACACACTACACACACACTTTCTCGCTCGTCCCGCTCGCGCTCCTCTCTGATGCTCTTTCCCTCCCATGTACGGCGCTCCCAAGCAAACAAGCTTTCCCGGGTCTCTCGGGACGTATATCTTCATCTGTGAATTCAGAGAAAAACAAACCGCCATCGGAAAAAAAAAAAAAGCAACATATGGCCTGCTTCTAATGGAACACATCTCTTGGGGTCGAACTGATACGGCAACACAAAGGGCCCCGCTGGCGTGACTGTTTTGCACCGCTGTTTGAGCTCTGGGTGGAATTATTTGCGGAATAATAAAACGGAGACTTTTTTTTCCCCCCGTCTTCTTCTTCTGATTCCTTCAGAGGATGATATGGCCGCTTGTCTTCGCCAGCTTAGCGTCCCAAGGACAATTGGAAGATGAATTTGGCAGCGTGGAGATTCGCAAAACTCCCTTATTAAATGCATGTCGGTCGCTAAAGAATACAGTCTTATTTACAGGCGTATAACCTTGGAGGAGGAAATGTTCCTCTTAAGTGTGATGGGGAGGAGATAAAAAAAAAAAAAAAAACGAGGGGCAATATTAGATAGGGATAAACAAGAACATAAATATCAAAATAAGTACAGACTGGCAGCGAACGTGGCAGAGAAATAAAATGAAAGCAGAAGGAATAATGAAAAGGGATTAGGCAATAAATAATAGTAAGCATGAAGCAGACAGCACAGAACAGAAGGACACTAATATCATGAGGAAACAGAAATAGGTACGCCAGAGAAAAACATGTCCCCAGGCAAGAGACCAATATTAAGATTTTGTGCTGCAGTGCACTCAATAAAATGTGCAAATGAAGACATACCGTGATATCTAAATCCACATTCAGTATTTAAAAAGAAAAAAAATCCCAATAAAACCTTTTTCCCCTCAGTGTGAAAACATCACTGTTGCATATTCAGCAAAGCTTTAAGCTTCGGACGGTGACGCCGCACACAGCTGGAGCACAGGAGCCGCTCCAGATTCACACAGAGGCACATGGAAATTTCTGAATTATAGCAAGAAAAAAAGATTGTGCGACGGCAGAGAGCCAGAGGTGATGTGTGTGATGGGTGTATGAACCTCACGTTACTAATGTTACAAAACAAAATGTTCTTCTGACCCCATGAACTGAAAGAACTGGACTCAAAATATCATAATCTGATGTTCATTACTTTGATATAGACACTTCATAATCTGCAGATACCCAAACAAATACACCAAAAAAATCGGGTTACAAGCCGCTACTACCTAAAGGTCGGTGTACCCGTTAGCTCCCCGCTGTAGCCAGCTAGCGCTGCGGCTAGTTCTCCGTTAGCTAGAACCTGGCTGCAGAGGATTTAGGCCGTAATGTTTGATTGAATGAATACAAAAGTACAATTCAACACCTCCCTATCTAGACCGCAAGTATCACTCAAACACAAGCATAACTGGGCGCTAAAAATATGAAGTTATTTGATGAAGCAGGATGTGAGATTAACCGTGGAAAGACACAGAGATGCACAGTCACTCACGGACGCGTGCGAGCGGAGACTTTTAATGGCCGACCTGTTTATGACGTCCTCACGAGGGATGGTCTCTGGTCCTTTATGGGTCTCAATAAAAAAAAAACATAAATTAACGCCAACATTATGCTTTAACATTATCCTCAATGGAGAGAAGTGAAGTATTTATACACCAAACGCCATGAAGGAAATCCACTTTTTACAGATCTTGCTTTTTGAAACCGTGGCTTTGGACATGCACGTTGGTCTGCCTTTGAACTTTTTCACAATCGTCTCATATATCGACAGAGCAATAGCACATAAACGTGCGTGTCCACATATCCTCGGCTGTGTTGTGTGCAAGTCTGCTCAAACAATGAAGCCGAAAAGAACGAGTTATGCTTTATGTAACACTGAGGCACGAGAGAGGACCGGGTGAAAAGTAGTTTTTGCCATGGAAACAAGCTGCTGTTCTGCCTCTTCCTTTTCTTTTTTTTTGGTCTCCAACTAGTGCAGCTAGCATTACTGTTTTAGTAGCGCTGGTTCAATACTGTGATATGTAGCCTACATACCGCTTTTCATCTGGTATGAAAAATTTAGAACGCGCGTTATATCACCACCAGACCCGCAGAGACATGAATATCAAAGCGCGTTCTCTCGGTTTTGTTTCGTAACAGCCGTACGACTCTCTTTCTACCTCTCGCTCGCCGCTCTGATGCAACATGTGAATACTGTACACGAACCTTTTACACGTCCGTATAGAAAGACACAGAATAATCAACGGCGTCAGACTAAACTAGCGCTCCCTCCTCCTCTTTTCTCATCCTTCTCTCTCTCCCGCCTCCCTGACAACTCCTCACGGCTCCCAAATGAACACAGATTCATTCCAATAGATTCTGCTAACTCAAAGGCCGTCTCTGGTGTAGCCAAGACAACACAGCTTATGATATATTCCCTCTTGATATATATAGATATATAGAAAAGAGGGATTGTCTGGGCTCTCTTATCTGACTTCTGAGAGCCTTCATCAGCCCCCTACCCGTCTTTCTCCCACCTGCTTCCCCACTGCGTTCCCTCCTCCTCCTCTTCCTCCTCTCCTGATTGTCATAGTGATAACACACTGAGTGATGAAGGGGGGGTTGTGCATTCTGGAGGGATAACAATGTGGGCTAACTTCAAATCCCCCCCACCAAATCCCCCCGATGCTGTTCTTAGATCAGCCTATTTGTTATACATAGTTTTTCTTCTTCTTCTTCCTCTCATCGCGTACGAGAGACACTAAGAGAGACAAACTCCTTGTTTGAGTAGCGCCAGCGTCTCTTTTCGTCACTCACGGTCTATCGGGAGGTGTGTGTGTGTGTGTGTGTGTTGGCCTACATTAAGTGCAGCGCTGTCTGCTGCGACGTGCGTGTGTTTACTCGGAGTTTAATGAGCAAAATTGGGAAATTCTCCTCTTCATTTGTGGTTTCGTGAACTCCATTTGCTTCTCTAAACTCTGCCTTTAATGGTTGAAAGCAACACAATTTAACAGCTTTACTCAACCGAAGACTTAAAATAGTGGCGCGCACAGGAGGGGGAGGAGCCTGTGAAGTCACATGACCTGTGGTATGTTTGGCAGCCCCATCGCTGGATATGTATGGATTTGATTTGTTATGTTATATATTCGTTTTAACCTAGTTTCCATTATTTTTTTGTGGCTTCATCTCCATCTTACTGAAATATTCTCTCCACGCGATGGCGATGAAAAGGCGCTGGCGTGGTTCTGACCTCCTACGTCCTTGGCGTCGCCCCTTCAGGTGGAAACAGGAAGACATGAAACCGGAGACGGGCATCGCTTACGCGAGTCACGTTTACATGCACATCAGAAATGAGATTATAATTTGATTAAGTCAATAAAGCACGTGAGACGGAGCCCGTGTCCACACCGTTCTCTGATCATATTAATTAGATTTTGCTCCTAATCCATAATCCTGATTGTGTTAAAATATGCACAGTGCTTGGATTTTAATCCCACTAATGGACACCGGTTGGGACACGTGCACGCCTTTGACACATATTGAATTGTGAGCGTCCTATCCGGAGGTAGAGAGGAGAAGAAGCTTGAAAAGTTTAATATTTGTGTCATTTCAGATCTGTAGTGTTAGATGCATCATGTTTAATAGTGCAGATTTGCTGAAATGTGAATAAATGAGGTTTAAGATGACTCCATGGAGACGTTGGACTGGATCTCCCAAGGTATCATGGGAACTGTAGTTCTAGTCCATCCAAACAGGAGCGATAAAATCCAGGACATCACGTCTTTTATGTGGTACCGCATTATGTGTGTAAAAACATGAATTAAATGGATATTTAGTCAAAGAAACAGACTGTTCTTGAAACTAAGCTCAGTCCAATTTCTTTGTGACCCGCAATCATTTGACAGTTATTGATCAGTCGCAACTTATTGATGAACTCTCCCCGTCAGTCGAGACAAACCGTTTGCCGACAGCACAGCCAATCAGCGCAGGAACGGTTTGACTAATAGCCAATAAAGAAACACGACACGTAATCATTATCAGGCACCCGGCAGGTTTTACTCAACAAGAAAATAGAAACCATACGGTTCAGCGAACCCTTAAAATATTTATCTGCATGCCAACATAAAAGGAAATATTCTTTACTAAACATGAAAGGGGAGACAACTTACGTCTGCACCTTTGCAACATTTAAGGGAAGGTGCCATTTAAAATGATGTTTTATCTTTACTACTTTGTACTGAAGGTGTCGCAGTCACATGGCGCTCTTACACCGAGCAAATAAACAGTATGCAAAAAAAACCACTAAGAGATATAGATAGAAATCAATTGGGAAATCAAAATTAATGACGAAATATGACCGCTGCGACGAGGTATCTTCACAACTCACGAGACACTTTTGTTTTTCCAAATTAGAAGCCGATCTCTAAATGAAACATACACTCAACTAAATAGACTTAAAGCTACAGACAAGAAAAGCATTGGCCACTTAACACACACACACACACACACACACACACACACACACACACACACACACACACACACACACACACACACACCCCAGCAGCCAGTTGTTCCCTGCTTTGCATAAACCAATAATGTAATGGAGGGAAAGTCATTCCCTGATGAGCACTGTTATGAATAATTTAAAATAATATAGATGAAAACCATCTCAAACTTTTAGACTCGCTCCAATCACACATTCAAAAAGTCTATAAAGAAATGTAATGGCGGTCAATACATGTAATGTAGCACAAACAAGACGAGTCGCTTGCGTTTCTATCCGATTGAATCCACTGAGGACAAAGTCTGAGCCGGTTTGATTTTTGCCGTGATGGATTCGTCGTCGAGCCCGCTAAGCCGCTCGGTGGCCTCTGCTCGGCATTGTGGGTAGAAACAGTGCAGAGGTGGCTTTGTTGTTGCCGTGAGACTCCTCTCGACGCCCGAGGGATGTGGTGACCACGACAACCAGATAGCGAGGAGATGGAAAAAATGTTATCTTCTGTGCTGCGAGCGCATGTAGACACAGACGCAGATAAGGACTCCGTCGCTGCCAAAGAGCTAAAAACAGCTAAAAGCTGGAGGCCTCGGGGAGCTCGCAGGCAGCGCCATCGTGGAGGGGCGTGGCCTATTCCTCACACACATGGCCTCCGTTAGAGGATGACGCTCTCACGAGCGGCCATTGTTGAAACGTGGTTTCCATCACCCAGTTTGTGATGTCATCTGCTGATAAAGACAAAGATAATCACGCAATTTACAACATTCCTCTAGTGTCATCATTTGTAGTTTTCTGTTTTATTTTGTAGTCTTGTGTCTCTGCACTTCCTGCCCGGGTGATTGTTTGTCTACCTGGTTCCTGATTGTGTATTCTCTGTACTTGTGTTGCTCTCATTGTGTCCGCCTGTGTCTCGTTACCGTCCTCTTGTATTTGAACCCCGTTTGTCTCTTTGTCTCTTCGTAAACCTGAACATTAAACCGGACCAATGCTCAGCAAAAATACACGAGCTGTGAAACAAACTGCTGAGATGTAGCCGAAAAAAAAGGTCATGCGCATCTGGAGCATTGTTCTTCACATTGAAGATAAAAAGTAGAACAATGGTAGAAACACATCAACAGCTCTTATTTTGACACCAGTATTATTAAAATAGACATTGTGGTTGCAGATATAGATATTTTTTTGTTTGGGTATGCAACTTTATCCAATTAAAGAACAATGTTCTCCGTTTTTAAAGTTGCAAAAAAGATGTTAATTTGAATACACATCTGTGAAGTCTCTATAGCCTTCGGCCCGCTGATGAAAGTCTTGCAATATTTAAACATTTACATTTGCATGTTGGGTATTCGTGGAGACATTGCCGTAAAAAAAAAATCTATATATTAAGTTTCTGCTGAAGCAAACCAAACATTTCCTGCTGCTACTAAAAATATGTAACTGTCAAAAACACGAGTTGACTTTAATTATGAAGTAGTCGAAAGGAATGCGATGCGTTTGTCAGTGAGCGCGACCATGGCTTTCGCTCATCAAAAATGCATCTCCAAAAACAAGGAGCGGGTCACTTTTTGACAGCGGATTAGTTGGAAAAGTTGCCGGGCGTAATGGAACAAGAGACCGGCGCTCCAGCGAGCTGCTGGGTGGAAAGCTGCAGGCGACAGGCTGCACACCTCCTCAGCGAGGTAAGCGACTACTTTTCCGCCTTCGCTGTTTGCAGCATGAATCACATCACGGTCTCCCCAAGAATGATGGAGAGAAAAAAGGCCAGTGATAGCAAGACATGTTTATTTAAATGGAAATAGTTTGTTTTGCATTTTAACAGGTCCCAGACTACGGCCGTATTAAACCACATTTTCTGTTTCCGCCAGTAAATGGGGGTTGTCTCCAAATCAAATAAGAAACTGAAATCTAATGGCCACTTTAAATGATAAATGATGTGGTAACACAAGCTGTCAAACTTTAAATGGGATATTGTGAAACTCCTCCGGCTTCCGCTGCAGAGGGATAGGAGGGCGGCCTGAAGAAGAAGTGGCCTCGGATAACTTTAACAGACGGCGTTAGCGCTCGCTGAAAAGGGTTTAAAGTTCAGCGGCGAGTTGTGCTCTTCACGGCTGCACCGACGGGAACTTATTTTATGGTTTTAACAAGAAAGCCTTGAACATAAACCATAAAACGTTGCCTCCCGAAAGAAATAAAAAAAACACATGGCTCAGGAAATGAGACACGGGTCGAGCAGGAGGACGCGGAAGTCAGGTGACCAGGACTGAGATAAACTCTGAGGACATCTGGTGGACAGGTGAGGAACAGCAATACATCTTGATACAGGTGACGGCGCCCGGGGAAGGGGAACAATGGATGAGACTTTATGAAACACAGGCTTAAGTTATGCATAACAAACGGGGATTTAATAGTGAACGCATTAATTCAGGATTCAAATGAATGCCTGTTGCTTAATAATGAATAATCAAGTCACTCTGTTAGTTACATAGAAAAGAACATTTCCCACATGCATTTCATCAGACTGAAAGCAGAACAGCGCCATGTAATATGAAGCTTTTTTTTTTCATCGTGCAGCTGATGACTATCATCTCCATCGGATATTACGAAGCACAATATGAACAGCTTCTTTTTTCCTGTGAGAACAGCCAGCGATCAAATGCACGAGACTGAAATAACTGTATTCAGGCTCCTCTGGCGACATGTAAATACATGTATGAAGTAAATGCGTTACTTCTTCTCCAAGTGACTGTGTCACTGTTGACGGGTTCGAGAATAAATGAACAAAGCGTGATCGATGGCCGCTGAACGGTTTCCCCATCGCTCGCTGCATCGGTGCAGTAAAAGCTCCGCCGGCGTCTCGTCATCCAGCTCGATGCGACGCGGCCCGCCCGGCCGTACGAAGCGGGCCGCCGGGGACGCAATGGAGGTCGTATCCGGAAGAGGGACAGTACATCAGCTGGACGCTAATCGGTGGACTCACCTTCACCACGCTTCCCCTCTGGGACGGGCCAGAGGACTAGCGAAGGGGAGAGGCGGAGGGAAATCAGACTGTGAGCGATTAGGTTAATGAAAGAGGGGGGAACGGAGTGAAAGGACAGGAAAAGGTGGCCCTAAGGCAAATAACTTTAGAGGAGAGCCGAGCCAATCGCGCTGACAGCTTTAGAGCCACCGAGACGCTGATTGGCAGAGAGGAAATAAGAGCCGAGACACACTGTCACCGGGTGAAAAGAATTACTTTAAACGTCCTATTTTAAAACCTTTTTATCGACTGGAAGGTCGATGAAAACAGTGCCGTCACATAAATGTCCTCTTTTTAACAGCTGTCTTGGTTTTACTGACTAACTGTAAGTTAACTGAACATCTCACAAAGTCTCATTTTAAAGCTTCCGCTTGGCAGGTTTTTAATGCAGGAACACAAAATGTCTCGGACAAAAGACAAAGAAGTTGGGCTGCCATAGAGCAGAGCGTCACACCAGAGGATAAAGATTTATTATTATTTACATCGTGTTAGGATGCTGGCTGTGTGAAAATTATTTTTCTTTAAAGTCCTTAATTTTTCAAAAATAGTTGTAACTTAATAATGTAACGTAATGATGTGATCTACAACACATGAATCTAATTTTTTTTTAATGCACAAAATAAAAGCACTCCGTCAACATTTAATAATTTGCAATTATCGGTCGGCTGTCGGTCCACACACACAACAGCTTCTGTGTGCGGTGACCTCTGATTTAAATGGTCAGCAAGAGTGTAAACAGACTGCAATGGACCTCTAGAAATGTATTCAGAGCATGTATTATTTAGTTATACGCCAGGTTTGCACTTCTGCCGGCTGCACAAGCAAGTATTTGATACTCAAATTCTCCGTTTGAATTCTTTGAACAATGTGTTTCTTCTTTGAAAAGTAAATAAAATCCCCTGCGTCTTGCACAGCTTGTGTCTTTTTCCACGTTGGATAAAAGCTTCAATCTCGGCTTCCGAAATGGACAATCTTGTTTAAATTCAGTGCAGGAGATGGGGTGTATTTGATTGCCAGTCCTGTCACTTTTGCTGGAGCCTTAGAGCATAGTTGGGATTGGGCCTGTCACTGTGCTGGTATTGGAGAAGCATTTATTTTGGTGATATACTCCCAGCGTTGCTCCGTGTGTGCCAATTTGTCTCACGGATTGGCCCCTTCAGATTATTTTGGCCTCCTCGGGTCATCTCTGAATTCAGCGTTGAGAACAAACAAAACAAAAATAAGTCTCCATCTTCCTCTCTGCTAATGTGCTCGGCAGATAAACAAACAATAAAATAAAATCACAGAAACAAGAGGAGCCTTACTTTAGCAGATGCCCATATTGATTTTAAGAAAACTCTTCTTCCAGAATGTGGAGCACGTTTAAGCACCTACAGGAACAAAACCTCTGAAATCCTCTCTCCACCCACCAACATCTTCCTTCTCTGCAACACACACACACACACACACTCACAAACAAAATAACTAAAGAAGCACGACTGAAATGAAGCCCAAAGGATCCCAAACCATCTGGACTGGAACATGTGTACAAGCTGTAAACAAATAGCCAAGGAACAAACCTCCTGGTCTCTGTGAGCTCGCTTTAATTGAATCGCTCCATCCACGGTAAACGTATTGCCTCGTTTACCGGTTGCCACCATGTTTGTTGTCCAACAATGTACTTTTCCCAGCTCCAAGCTAATTGTGTGATATTCTACAGTACAAGCGGCTGATTTCCTGCTGTACATCTTCAACATTTAGCAGCAGGGACGCGAGGTAACTCACCGTTCCGGCTCCATGTCGCTTGCCCCCGGCGTATAATCAAGGCCACCGCTAGCTAGTGCACACGCTGAGCTAACGTTACTTAAAAGAGACGCATGGTCACGTTTTCTTTGCCCATTGTTGATTACAAAATATACTTACCGAGTGAGATTACTCACTTATACAGCAAGAGCTGATAAAGAAAATGATATAGGTATATATTTTCTTTTCAGGAGCCTGGTGCACAGCGTTACAGAGGTACGCCTGTCTGCTCATGCCGTCATCTTGCGCCGCCAGCTAAATGACTCTGTCTCTGTACTTAGTGCTGCATTCGACACCAGTGACCATCATTCAATTACAGAGCCGAGATCAGTCGATGGGTATTAAAGGTACGGCACTAAGCTAGTTTAAGTCCTATTTATCAGATCAATCTCAGTTTATATATGTAAACAATGAAGCCTCGATATACACAGTAAAGAGATTTTTAGTCCGGGGTGACTGAAAGTACACGTGACCATCTATTGCTTCTGTCCTCTGTTGCTCTCCTGAAGGTTTTGTAATGTTTTTGGGGGGGATTTTTTTCCTGATCCGGTGTGAGTTTCATGAACAGGTACATCGTATGTGTACAGATTGTAAAGCCCTCCGATGCAAATGTGTAATTTTGTTCTTTACAAAATAAACTGAATGGAAAAAAAATGTGCATTGCTTTAAAATTCACCTCACACTGCCAAGTTGACCTGGCCGTCCCCCCGTACCGCCAAACCCCTCAAAACCTGACTCTGCAGCACTCTATACTTCGTCGATTGCTCGGAGGCAGGTTGGGGGGGGGGGGGGGGGCGACCTTTTGAACTGTGAGAAAAGCTCAGGTGTTCACAATCCAAACAGTGCGTTGCGGTTGGCCTCAGAGGTTAAAGGTCATGGCTGATGGAGAGTAGCTTGCTGCTTGAAGTCAAGAGACGTTGCGTTTACATCCCCTGTTAAATTTTTTGCAAGCTACAAGACAGTACATTATCATTTCCTTTGACTTGGAGAAGGAAAGTGAACTCGGCAAGACGATGATAGATATTCGTCAGATTTTTCCTTCTTTTTCTGATTATTTTTTCACGTTCTTCTGTCCTTATTTTTCATCGGCACCCCGTCTCCGCTAAGGGGCAGTAAAGTGAGTTAGGGCCACTTAATCCCCATGCAGCCTCTCAATGCACCTTCACAAGAGTGTGAAATTTAATTGGACACCTGCATCCAAGGAGCACCAAAAATAGCTCTCCATGTTTACACCAGTGCTCTGAGGAGAGAGAGCAATGCAGCCGCAGGATCACTGTTCCCCTTTGTTACACCCTGGCGGCTCCGTTGCTGTTGTGTGATTTGCCCGGCCCTTTCTGCAGCACGAAAATACAAATCTGTCCTAAGTTCCTGAAAGCAAAACGGTATTTCAAGTGCTTTTCTGTGTCTTTGTAAATTCTGGAGCGCACACTAATGTCGACACAAATCTCTCAAACCAGACTACTTGCCCTGAATTTGGTTTAATGCGGCTCATTCGGGAGGAATTTCCAGTACAATACGAGGATTAATTCTTTTTTCCACGAAGAATAGTTTTCTCTTAAGTCAGAAAGCCATCTATGGCACTCTGCCTTCCCCACCCCCCTTTTGTCCGACTTCCTCTAGTCTTGGTTTTAAAATGATCCCCGGTTTCCCTCTAGGTGAACCGGGATTGTTCAACAATCTCACTTTATTTGAGCACCGTCAGTTAAAGAAGACAAAGAAAATATACTCTATCCTTCAAAAGCATGTGTGTGCTTCAGCAGCAGAGCAAAGGGTTGCGATGTCCGTCCACGTGCCTCACTATTTACAGTTCCTAACTGATCAATAGGCGCTTGAGGCAGTGAAAACCTCACTGAACCAGATCTACATCTCCACCTCGTACCCCAGGGACCTGGAGATGGATCTCAGCGCACAATTAAAATTTCACACTTGACTGCACTCCACCGACTGTCAATATTAGGAAAATGAATAACAGCAAAGTTTGCGGTAAACACAAAGTTGTAAGGGACTAATAACTTGTAAAAGTAACTGATACAGGAAGAAGAATATCAAGAATAGAGGTGAGGAGTTTGTTGCCAAGCTGAATGCTAAGCTCGGCATGCTAACGGGCTTACAATATCAATGCTAACATGCTGATAAGAGGGCACTTGTGAGAAAAGTACAGCTGACGCCGGACGGCGGTTTGTAGGTACTAAACTCGGAGATAAGCTTTCATGACAATACATCCAATAGTTGCTGAGATATTTCACTTAAAACTCCAGACGTCAATGTCATGGTGTCGGTAGAAGAAGCGTCAAGACATTATTAGTCTCGTGGAGCCAGACCAAATCTCTGCATCACTGTGTCAGCGATAAAGAAAGGTCACACATAATCATTCTGCAATCTGGCGTGTTTATATTGCTTCAAACCAATCACAAACGTCTCGCAATGGAGATAGCGGCAGCGGCAGGGGAACGCTGGCTGCAACAGGCGGCTAATGGCAAACATCCGGTGAGTCATCAAAGAAGGGGAACATCACCACGCCATGAATGTCTGCACAGTAGAACATTTGGTGTCAATCCATCAGTAGATATTTCACAGGATACGTTTAAACCTTGGCCAGCTGGTGTTGCTGGGTGAAAAGTCAGAAATCACCAAAGTCATCTGGATACGTCCTCTCTGCACCTTGAATATCTGCAACAAACCAAATGCAATTCCTCCAATAGGTGTCACCAAAAAAAAAAGTGTGTAAATGATGAAAAATGTGTAGACAATCAATGTACACATCTTCATATACATCCATCCAAAGTAGTGGACCAACCAACCGACAAAATAAGTCCTGATATTATATGACAACTTGGGCTGAACACAAAAATTGTCAAGTTGTATGCACTCATGAAATTTGGTGTAGAGGATTTGGGGACATTGTCAGCCATGTTGTTTTTCTTCACCCAGCAGAAGGTTTAGTCCTCTGGGAGAAAAGCTGGCACAAGGATGCTTTGTTCTCCACAAGACACGACAAAATACAACCGCTGCAGTGAACCAAGTTCTGCCTCTGCGGCCAAAAAACAAAACAAAAACACGACGAATGCCATGTCACACGGCGTGACACAATCCCTGCCTTTTTTTTTGAAGGCGAGATGGCAAATCCATTTGACCAGCTTGATGAATATCATTTCACATAAAGCGCGCGCAGCAGAGTTAGCATTCCAGCTGAGTTCTACTGAAACCATGACGGAAACAAACACAAATAAAAACCAATTGAATTTCCTGAGCTGTCATGTCAGGCTTTTGTCAGGGTGAAAACTAGTTTACCATGCTGCGGGGCGGATTTGGGTCGAAGGAATCGAAGAACCGCAACCTGTTAAGTGGAACCAGGGATCAGAAGAACTTGTCAGACTTACATTTTTTCAAATGATTTCTAGTCAACTCACATACAGATGAGGGCTCAGCCACCCGGGGAAATATGCAAACGGCGAGAAAGGGATGTTGTTTCTGATGGATGGAGCATTTTCATCTCGTGTCTGTCGGTCTGTTTGGGCCGACGCAAACAAAGAAAGGAGATAATGGCCTGGTCTAACTTGTCGTCTTCTGGCTAAGAGGTACACTGCGCCCGGGTCCTGTTCTTCAAAAGGACACTCGTGTGACAGAATCACAAGTGGTGCGCACCGATGGAAAAGAGGAGATTATGGGTTGGAGTTTCAGATAGTCGCCCAATTTCAGCAGTTATCTACTTCAGACGGTTTAACGGGCTTTTTTGATTCCTTTGGAGAAAAAACAAACATGCAGCTTTAATCAATATTCCTGTCTTAACAATGGATTAAATGTGTTGGAGTTGCTTGTGATGAGCCTACGGAAAATTAGCACCCGACTTAATTTCTTCTCAGCTCTAAAAAGCTTCTTTCCTCTTCTTTTCAACCATATTTCAGCTCCTTGTTTTGGTCTTCTGGACTGCAACTTTTCTGCTTTTGATTCACGTCTCATCAAACGCAGACACGTCCACTCACTGTATGTACACACAGCACCAAACGGCAGACCGACAAAGCTAAGGAGGCGAACATATGGAGCTTTTAGCAGCTTAAGAGCTCGAAATGACTTTCAGGAGGTGGTGGAGACCAAAGTGGAGCAAACAAGAAAATGATTGTTGGATCTAGCTTCATTACGAGGACATTAACATGCCTCTACATGACACTAATGTTGCTGCTTATGTTCTGTACGGACATAAAAGCAACAGTTTGCTGACAAAGTTTCTTCCTTTATAAGGTGATATGTGATTATGACATTTACAGTTGGTCACTCTTCGATAATCGCAGGTTTAAATGTGAAGCTTCAGAAGACCTACATGTGATAAAACAACCTCAGTATTAATTACACAACACTAATAACTCTTTGGTTGTCATCAGGTGAAACATTTCACACAGTCAGGGTGATTTGATGTGCAATCACATCACTTTGTGTCATGGCGTCACTTGTTTTCATGCTGACTCAAAGGAGTGCAAATTGAAAATAATTTTCCAGACTCTGTGTCGTGTTGATTGACCTACTTTCATTTAACGGGCGTGTGACTCCATTAAACGGCGATACGAGGCCTTCCCCTCAGTAAGTCCACGGTGCGCGACCGGCCGCTCTCAAACACGGAATAAAAATTAAAAAAGGTGGAAGATCAGAAATTGGGAGCATTTGGATCGACCCCCCCCCCTCACGCATTTGGCGAGCCGGTGGCTCATAGCTAACAGCGCTAACAGCGCTAATAGCCTTCAGAGTGCAAACTGTGCTGAAATTGTTTACCTGAGAGCGAACCGGAGGATGAGTGCTCTGCCTCCACGGAGACGTTATCATTTGTAGACATTACTCAACTACATCTCTACAGAGCAAACCCTTGTTTTCTGCTATATCAATGGTCAGAATTTGAAATACGGCTCCTTCAAATCACACATTTTGGGCCAAATCCAGCGTGCTGCCACTCGATGCGAGGCTTCGAGCCGGGGCATTTGAAGGCCACTCTTGAACCATTATAATTCTTGGGCTCACATTAAATGGCGAGTTAATGCGGCAGTGGGCGTGGAATCCTCGTTGGCGCCGTCGCGCAATCAGGACGCGGCGATGAGGAAGAAAGGTCATTTGCGATAATGCAATATTTTTTCATTCCACGAAGGGGACGTCGTCAGCCCTGACGGATGATCCAAAGGTCGGGCCGTGTCATCACGCCCGTCCTGTCCCGCGAGGTGATGCAAAACCGATCCGACGACTGCTCTCCACGCCGCGTTCTCCATCAGAGAACAAAGAGAGCGAGCGGCTCATCTGGTGGGCGGATAAGAGGCCCGGGCTCGGGCTCGCCCCGCTCACATGATGAACAGCCTCGCCACGCAACCTCACTCACGGTGTAAAATGCAACGTCTCTGGAGGCGGCGGAGTGAGCGATATCCGGCGAGTTTTTTTTTTTTTTTTTAAAGGTTTCCGTTATTTCCTCGCTGACGTGGAAGACATACTGGCGCAGATTTACGCTCGTCTGATCTGTATCAGCAACTTTATCGGTAATGAAAAAGTCGCTGCTTGGGTGAACACACAATTCATACAGAGCAAATGAATCTCCTGATTGATATGCGCAGGAGCAGTAGTCATTATCTAGCACGCTCATGAGCATTATGCTCATAGCGTAGACTAGTAAACAAAGCACATGAAATCCCTTTTTGTCAATTAGCTTCTGCGAAGAAGTAATCCAGAGAAAAATATTGCGATATCGTGATGTGGGAGGATGAGCGATCGTCTTTGTCCTCACGCCTTACCGATCCACTGCTTAATCACCGAGCAAAGACACTATACATTGAGAGCGCACATGCACGACAAAGAAGAACGCTGTGCGAGGAAACGCCGAGGGGGGAATATTTACAAGCCGACGTCTCATTTGCATTGACGATTAATTAACGGCATTAAATGTGACTGAGCAGATTCTTTTTTTTTTTGTCTCATCTAAGGAAAAAGTGTTCATCAACTCTGAGCAACACTGGGATTGTCACCCTCCGGAGATAATCCATTTTTTATACATATATGAGACAGTCTGACGGTACAGAAATATAAGAGCTGCGATGCGCGGTGACACTCGTTGTCGTCGTAATTGAATTAGGCAGAATATCAGCAGATGTTCAGAATCTCTCCATCCATTGTTTAATTACCTGCGAGGATGAAATAATGAGGCGGTGCACACTTTGTGAAAAGTGCTCAGAGTCTGTCCCGCGTCAGCAATGCAGATCTCAACACTGCAGCACAGCAGAAGTGATCCCCTCAGAGGTGAAGCGGAAGTGCAGCAGTGCACACGTGGAGAAGGTGACCACTCGACCATTTTAGCCACCTCTCTCTCTCTCTGCACAACGCATCAATTAAAACAAAAGATCCGACGCCTCCCTCCCTACATGAAGTGCTCTTATCACAGGACACAGATGTCTGAGCGTGCACACGCCCGGCGGGCTCAGGGGCTGTGATGAGAACTCCCGGTTATGTGCGGCGGCACCCGGTGCGAGCGCCGGCTTTTCCGAAGGGCAGAGGGATAAATTATTCAGCCTGAAGTTTTTTTTCTTTTTTTTTCTTGCATCAACACGGCTCTGATGGCATCACATGAGAGGGATTAATTCATGCAACATCCACGAGGGGGACGAGGAGACGCCTCAAAGCCGCGGTGGTTGAGCGAGAGGCGCTCGCGTGCATGTGGAGAGGCACGACGGCGCTTGTGGTAGAAGAAATGCTAATTGATGAGGTGCAGTAGATGCTGACATGTTTGTGCTGGAGATGCAGGTGTTGGAGGGAAAACAAACAAATAGTGCCTCGCTGACTGCCTCTACTCATGTGGTGGACGGAGTTTTGTTGTTTTCTAATTATTTTGATCTCGTGTGAAAACTTTTCATTCCCATAAAAACAATAACTCTCTGCTTATTAAGTTGGAAAAATATGCTCTGAGGCAACAAACAGTGTACCAGCTAATACATTAAACAAAATCCCAGCCGCATTGGCTCTCTTACTTCTGTTATTGAAGGAAAAAAAATAATTTCTGATGTGCTTTATCCTTGAAAGCAATCAACTTTAATCGTCGCAGCGGACACAAATTAGTCCAGGCACATGCGTTGATGGCGAATAAATGAAGTAGTATTTCTTAATTGATAATTTGTCAACAGTGCACCGGCCCACCCACACACACACACACACACACACAACGTGGTCACCTCGTGTTCCCCTGAATGACTTTGACGGCGCCGGCGTAACCGAACAGACATTGTTTGACTGACGTGGGGAGCGTTAGCGGGCCCATTAGCATTCCATGACATTTTCGCATCCGCCCCGGAAAGCCGAGCGGTGGCCCTGTAAACAAAGTGCTGTGTCGGTGCGCGGCGAGGAGACGAGGGAGTAGAATGTAATGTAAAACGGCATTGTTCAGCGGGTGAGATACCAGGTGCGCATTTTAATGCGGCTCCACGGGGCAACCTCTGGCTGGCTGAAACAAAGCGGGGTGGGGGGGGGTGGGGGGGGGTGCGATAAGGGAGTGGACGAATGGGACATGCAGCAGGGTAATTGAAAGTGCTCGCGATTTTAAAGGCCAAATGCGACCAGGGGTTATCAGCCGCAGAAACAATCTGAATTTTTTATGGGAGTGACTTATTATCCGGACCAAAAAGGAGGTTTGCTACGCTCCACTGGATTATACAGGATCATAAAGGCCACAAGCAAACTTTAGGGAGCCTTTAAAAAAGCACTGTACGATTACTTTTAGCACCTCGGTGTGCAGGGACGACGTGTGCATTGTGTACTCGACACACTTTTGAAATAAACGCGCTCCAGTTACCCACCGGCTCCCTTCACAGTGATCGTCTGTGTAACGTGGTGTTGATGTCTTTTTTTCTTTCTCCACCAACCTGCACGGACTAAATGAGATCACCACTCGGCTATTTGTGAAGAGGCTGACATCATCGCTGTTTCAACGCAGGGCGAAACAAAGAAGAAGATGGAGGTGAGAGCGGCAGAATATCTCCCGTTTGTGACGGCTCGTCACAGGATTGTTGGGGAAACACACGTTGGCGCTAATAAATATTGTCGCGACAACAAAATGATTTATCACGCGAGCGCGTCGCACACACGTGTGGGCCCACACACACACACATGTGTGTGTGGGCCCACACATCACAGCCACAGCATTTTCTAAATTGGTGGACAGCCTTAGGAAAGCCCCGAGGCTAAATGGAGACTGATGACAAAATCTGCATAAAACAATAACACTCTTCCACTGCTCCCTCAGGGTACAGTGCTGGGAAAAAAAACAACACAACTGGCAGATTCTCTCCAGTCCCAGTAAATAAATAAATGGTCCCAGCTTGGTCCTGGCTGTATTAGCCCCTGCAGCAAGGTCTTGTTGTGCGCCGGAAGCCAAAATAGTGTAAAGAAATCATCCTGACACGCGTTCCTGGAATTGTCAGTATTGTGTAAACAAAACAAAATGCAGCCTGCTCCATTAATAACCTTTGGAAACTGGGAGGATATCTTCATAGTTAAATGTTTGTAAGGTAGCAATGGTGAAACTAGCAGGATTTAAAAAAATAAACCGCACAAAAAAAATCCAGCCGAGCAAATTTCCGACGAAAAAAAAGTCACAAAATCTGTCGAGAAAGTTGCGAAGTCGGCAACACTGACAGCCTCTTCAAGCCCCTCCCCCCAAATTATCCTTATGAATGCAAACTCATCCTAATGTAAACCAGGAACACGGCTATTGTTAGCACTCAGCTATCAAGCCGTAACGCACAATCCTGTACAGCAAATATGAAGCTATGAGAGGAGAAGATGATTTGAGATCAGGGCCGTTCTTGATCGCCAGATGGTGAATTGGTTTTATCTTAGCATGAAGCCTTAGCTTAGCATAAGGTGTCTTGTTTCTTTAAAAAAAAAAAAAGGTTTCTGCATTGTTTGCATCCGTGCACACATTACTAACGCGCGATCTTCATCTTCACTGCATTTGGTGGGTTTCTTGACGCGATGCGGCCGCCTGTTGATGAGTGGAACCAAACACAGATCAATGCATTACAACCATCACTTCATAACATTGGGACCCACATTGGTTATTTCACATGATGTTTTTGAACCAATACAACGTGTGTGGGTTCCCCTGTATGTTTAGCATATCAAAGAGGAAGGAAAAGTCATTCCAGGCTGTGAACAGCAGCTTCTGCTCTCTAAGCTTCCCTCAGTCGGGAGGCCCCTGCTGGCTAACCTTTGGATGACTTTCAAGCCCCTCCGCACAGCATTGTTATTCCCCTGTTTTTCCCTCAGATGTCATTTTCTTGCTACAATCACTCACACGCTCTCGACTCTGAGAGGACAGCGAGCACGCCGGCGCCTCAGAAGGACCTCAAACTGGGGAGCACTGTCAAAAGGACAATTTGCACAACACAAAAGCTTTTGTTTCCAGCCCTTTTGAGTGGGAGACAGGTGGTCACTGTGGGAATAACTTGGCTTTCCCTTTGAAAAACCGTAGGGACAGAAGTGTCAAGTGCAGGCGAGCCACAGAAACGAGGGCTGGTGTGAAAGCACTAAGCATATAATGTGGCGCGCCGTATTCTATTCTATTGCACTTTACTGTGTTCTAGTCTCGCGCCGGACAATGGAACATTTATTTGACACGGCCCATAAAATATTCCTTTTCTTTATTTTTTCATTAGTTGCAGGTATGGCACAAAGAATGGGTGATAAATCCAAAGAAATACAGTGAAAAAAAGAAGCCTGATCATATATAAATATAGAGCACAAAACAGAGAAGAGTGACAGGTCATCATTACAGGGTGTCGGCACACAACAAGATAAATAACATCACTGAAACACAGCTTTTCTTCTCAACAACCTTGATGGTACAGGATCAAATCTCATTATTTCCAGGGGGGGGGGGCTCTTTTAAATTGTGAAGTAGGTCGGTTGGGGTTAAGGGTTCGGCCATTTCTCTTCAATTTGTCATCCTGCCGCACCGATGGTAAATAAGTGGACGAGTAAAAATGGAGTCTGCGTGCGAGCAGTCATGGCGCTCCCGTCCAAGGAGAAGCAGCGAGGACTCACTCCAACGCGGGGAAACAATAAAGTACCAAGAGGTGGCGTTTTCTTTTTTTCCTTTCTCTCTCCCACGGGTAAAGTTGTCACACCGAGCAGCCGTGCCATCAAATTGCGACACACTGCTCCTTCCCTGACAGAGTAAAATGAGATCTCTGAAATGTGTCTACCTCTCCCGGTTATTTAGTGAGACTGCAGTCAGCCTCCCTGTCGAGAAGTCACTCACCGCCGAGCCGAGCCGCCGCGTGAAAGTGAAAGAAACTCACCGCATTAAGATGGCAATTTTACTCTTGAAAACACATTCAACACAGTGGTAATGTCTCAGGTCTAATCTGACAGACATTTTGTCTTTTTTCGTTCCGAGATGCCGAATTCACTGCGACTGACAATTCTGTCGGTTTTCTGGTCGCGCCGAAACCACAAAGCCTCCCCCACCCCCTCCCATCCCACCACCCATCATTGGCACCAATTCTTTTCGCTGAATCAATAAAGCAGGGGTGTGTATAGCGGTAATTGGGGCTATCGGTTGCAATTATATCACGCAAGTGGAACTGAATGGTTATTCAGGGTGCTGAAATAGCGCGATGAATGGCACAATGTGACAAAGCCCTTCTTAGGTTGAACAGAAAATGAGAACATTTCCACTCAATAAGAAATGTTGGGCCTGTTCCTTTTAGAGACCCTTAAAGCACTCGGTTTTAGGAGTTTAACTACATGGTAACACTAATACATTACCAGGTAATTATAGCTGAGTAGTTCAAATGTGAAAATTACAGCTGAATTATGAAGAAAAAAAACACCATTTAAGAAAGTACACGAGAGCAGTATAACAGAAATGACTTCAAGCTACAACTTTTCCACCTGTAGTTTATATTATTACAACGTATGCACTTTCTAGGAATAAAGGCAAAACTTTGATTTAAATTGTATTCCCTCACAGAGCGGACTGTTCATGGATCAACTCACATGGATAGGTTTAATCAAATTCACCACACAACCTGGGAAACAGTTTCAGCACGCTGCATGTTGCACAAATTATGTTCAATCTCCAGCCCGCACAAACCCTGACAGACCACGTCCTGTAATGCTACAGTGCCTCCATTTTAATGGTATTAATGTAAGCACCGGGTACATTCATCCACGACTGCATAATTCCTTTGTGTATTTGTCGACGCATAAAAGAAGAAAACAATATTCTCATATCGGATGCAAAAGCATTGAGTCAAGATTTTGTTTGTTTTCTTGGTCCTCCTCAGGTTCAAGACCAACATGTAGCTCATCCTTCCTGTTTCACAGAGGCAGGAAGCAGGAAGTCAAAAGTGACATTTTCTAAGTTTGGAAGGTGGAACTGCATTTTAAAAGAAACACGGTTTCTCTCCCTAAAAGGTACTTTCCTCCTCCCAACATCCCTTTTCCCGCGCAATAACAATTGACCGGTCTTTTATTTGTCAGTAGTGGTACGAATAAAAAGGCAAGTGTGTACTGGGACCAGTATGATGTTGTGCAATCCAATCATGTGTAATGTTAGTATTTGTCAAAACTGCAAGCTTCAGCATTTCAGCTTTAGTTGCATTGACTTCACGTAACGGTGAATTTTCACATTGTTGAAAGGTTTTATCTCAACTGTAACACTCAAATCGACAAACTGACTATTTATAATAATAATTCTAAAGTTATACTTAATGGAAAAGGCTATTCTGTTTGAATAAGCACTGAAAAACACTAAGCAGCAGCATGGGCGTGCTGCGTAAATGAAAACCCCTTTTAATAAAGACGTGAAGGTTGTATCTTTGTGTAATCAACAACAGCAAAAATGTCACACATATGGCTGAGGTTTGGGTGGTGGTGTGTTAATAACTTTAGTGCTTTGTCTGCACTAATGCTGTATTGCAGTATTCATATCACTGGACATCTGATTGCGGTACTCAAATTTTACATTATCATGAAAGCGTTTTAAAGCTCTGGACTTCATAGATTTCCTGGAGAGGTCTACCAAGAAGAACAAGAGAAGAAGAAGAAAAAAAATGGTCGTTTTATTTTTGTAACCCTCCATTAAAATTCACGGCACTACCACCACTGCTGCAAAACCCTCGCACACAGTGTCAAACACGAGTCTCTGGTGTGAGAAACATTGAATACTGTGTGTGTGCCGGTGAGGAAAAACAACACACACGCACAACGGCTTGATGAAACTCTTGGCACACTTTCAGCTCCCACATATTAAATCGCAAGCTACGAAATACCTCGACCCCCGTGTGTCCTCGTGAGTTTATGTGCACACCTCCCGCCACTACGGAAAGCCTCTCACCCTTCAGAATAAAGTCAGTAAACACAACGCTGTTTACATATTCAAATACTGTTAATCCCCTTCAATTGTACTTTGAAGTAGCTTAGAGGACTTTTATCAACGCAAAGAGCAGAGCTGAGCGTAAGCTACTCACCAGACTCGCGTCTCTTGTCGACACAAAGGGTGAAAAGGCTGACAGGGTGCGTGGATTGCACAGAAAATGGAAATAAAGGATGCGGTGAGCGCTGTAATATCACGGAAACAAACAATGGTTTTCTTTTGCTGTCCAATTTCTGTGAAAATTTGACAATACTTTCTTTCGCGCAGATGAAAGTTTGAAGATGAAGGTACCCAGAACTTAATAATGTACACCACAAAAGCAGGATAACAATCTCTTCTTTTTTTTTTCTCCCTCCCTATTCAGGTCTGTTCTTGAAAGGCTCATGCTGATATAATTCCAACAAACACAAAATTATTTTAAAAGTATGGCAAATATACAGAAGGAATATCCAGGAGCTGAAGCTTTGGAGACGTATGCTTTTTTCCCCTTCGAAGACTAGCAGTTCCCCCTTGTTTTCAGTCTTTGTGCTAAGCTAAGCTAACCGTCTTTTAACAAGAAAGTGAAAAGGCTACTACCGTGAAAGGTTGGGTTACAAGCCGCTACGACCTTCAGTAGGTGTCCCCGCTAGCTCCCCGCTGTAGCCAGCGAGTGCTGCTGCTAGCCTCCCGCTAGCTCCCCGACAACCAGCTAGCAGCAGCGCTAGCTTGCTACATTTGGGAGCTAGCGGAGATACCTACCGAAGGTAGTAGCGGCTTCTAACCCGACTTTTACGGTAGTTTAAAAATGGAAAATGCAAAAACAGGAAATGCGTTCCTTTACTTAAATTCAGCTGTAATTTTGAATCATTCGCGTACTTTATTTACTAAAATGTAGCTGCTATGAGAGTTGACCAGGTGCTCAAGGGGTGACAGTGAAAGGAGCAGTTACCAAAATATCTCAAAGGAACTCATATCCATACTTAGCGACAGTGACGACTGCACGGGGCACTTTGGCACTTTTCATTTCATGCTATAAACCACAGGAGGATATAGCAACTAGCTAACGGATATTTTATCTGAGCTATTTTTTTTGTGTGGGGGGGGATTGTGTCAAAGTCTGTGTCAAAGTCAGACGAACTCCATGTCCTTGATGTGTCCAAAACAACCTATGAAAGTCTGAAAGTTCTCATCATCAAAAGCACACACTTAAAAAAAACAAAAACATGTTTTAGTAAAACATTACATCTAGTAAGACTGTTAGAAAATAACTCCCCCCAGAACTCCATTTACATTCATTATGATCTGGGCCTTAAATTAAAAGAAAAGAATAGCAGAAAAAAGCTGTGATAATGTCTCTGTAATAATATGATACAGACTATGATGGTATTATAAGGATGCCCTGAAATGCTCATCATTCTGCTCTGTTTTTTTAAAATCTTCTTTACATGTGTCAGTTCTTCGTTGCACATATTGTACACAGCTTTACGCTCACGTGTGTCCATGACCCGCTCAGACCGGCCAGGCTTCCACTGAAGAGGCTACATATGCTGAGCAACCACGACGCCAAACCGAACCTCAACCCAGTCGCTAAAGATTTCCTTTATACTCCCGACTGGGTTCCTCGTCTGTCCTTCGGTGTTCTGGTTGCACGATAAATACGAATGTAACGAGCAAAATAAAAATGCTGTTAAAACGTGGACTTGGGGTTTGGAAAGCCTGTGAGAGTCGGTCACGCATGTGCAGAGAAATATAAAATGGATTTCATATGTAGAGACCTTAAAACTGTATGTTGTGCTTCCTGTACTCCAACATAAAACATTTATCATAAACCTTTGAATAGAGCTTCTTTAACATTTACAAGTTATACAGTTACCAAATTGGTTTACTTCTTATGCTTCCATCAGCTTTGATACTCAAGCAATGCAAAGGGAGACAACAAGAAGAGAAAGGAAGTTAAGTCATCTTCAACGGAAAAAAATAAGAAACAAGACACAAGTCCTCAAAACATTTGTCATAACCAACGATGAACGGAATTTTTCATTTTCTTATTTTCTCTTTTTTACAATACATTTTTTTTAAAAACCCCGCTGGTTAAGGTTATGGTCTCAGGTAGATCTTCCACAGTCAATCTTCACAGTTTGTGTAAAAGCAGAGAAACATTCTCGCTAGAGTAATAAAATATCATGACTATTATTATGGTCATTATTATCTTTTATTCTCATATTGTTCCATATAAATGGTGGAGGACGGGCGAGGCTTATCACCCTAATGAAGAGCCTGCAGTCCCAAAGTTCCTGCTCTCCTCCCTGTACAACGCAATGTTTTATTCAGCAGTTGTTCTTTTGTTTTAAAAAAAAAAAAAAATGCTCGCCCGCGGGGGAAAAGGAGAATTATGGGGAAGAGAGAGAGTCGGGGGTATTCAGTGGATGAAGTGTCTTCATCCTCCCGTATGATCTCGTCTTTCTGCAACAAAAAAAGAAGAAGAAGAAGAAGACGAAAAAAAAAGATCCAGAGCCTCACTGTCACCGCTGTTTTCATCCAAATTGTTCCCAAACCTGGTCTGCCGGCACTGCCTGCTCAGCTGCCCTCGCACTGAACTACGCGCAGGCAAAGGCTGAGGCGCATGCACACACACAAACGCACTCTTGCACTCACGCACAAACACACACACTTGCACTCACGCACAGGCAAACTGTCCCATCAGGAGTTTTAAATCCAGGGGCGGAGCACAAACCACCCCCGACGCTCCCCGTCTGAACACGCGTGCCCTCCCCCCTCCCATCAGCACTTGTGGGGCAAAAGAAAACATGTAGAAAATAGCCCATCGGAGGAAACATGAACAGAGACGTGTTCGCTGTTGATTAACACCCAGGCTCACGATTCGTTTTTTTTTTTTTTTGTAATCCGAAGGCACTTTGTTTCATGGCAGAAAGTAAAGTGGCTTCTGTTCCACAGGCGGTGACCGCCGGCTGAATATTGGAGTCAGGCCTTCAGTGATCGGGACCTTCCTCTGCCTGTCCCTCCCCTCTTCCTCCCCTCTTCCTCACTCTCGCGTCAGCTCCTCTCTCCGGTCACCGCCGTCTACACCTCCGCTGATTCCTCCTGCGTTCATTGTTCTGCCACCCTACCGTCGGTTGGCCACTTGGACTCGTGAGCACAGTGTTAATAGATACATAGGCAGCTACAAGGGGGGTTTGGGGTGTTGGGGGGGAGCAGACAGAACAAAATGTCGCCAGAGTCCATGTTTTCCTACAGTTCAGCACCGAGCAGATGAAGAAACGTCGAGGTGTGACTTGAGGCCGGGGGGGGCGGGGGCGGTTTCAAAAAACAAGTGTCGGTGGTTTTGGCGTCTGGTGCGAGAAAATGAAGATAAAAGATAACACAGAGGAAGGTCTGATTCCGTGTATTTTGTAAGCAGGGAAATGTTATTCCCTCTCGAAAAAGTCAGCAGTGTCTTATATTTCCCGCCGCCGTCTAACAATATTTTTCATAACTTCATAAAATTGTTCTTGTGCTTTACAAACTGTCCGTCCTCCCTGGACGCTCGTGAACTCTTCCGGCGAAGCCCGGGCGTATTCGTCGCCCGTCAAAGACGTCCGGAGTCCCCGCGCCGAGGAGTAGTTTCTGTAAAAGAGGTCTCTTTAAAAAAAAAATTGCGCATCTTCTTTATTACTTTTTGTGTAACTTTTTTATCACGATTTTTTCTCTCTTTCGTTAATTCGGGTCCCTCCGAGGTCCGGCGGGGGACGAGCCCTGCTGCTTTCAGGATGCATGAATCTTTGGTGATTGGATGCCGAGGGTACAGTTCACAGACGGTGGGTCTGAATATTCGCCTCTGGGATGACGGAGAGAAGGGTCACCTCTGACCTTCCAGGAGGGTCATCACCAAGGTGACGCATAGCAGCCATATATGGGAGGACGTGGACGGCGCCCTCGCGCTGAGATCTACAACGGGAGAAGTGAAGGAAACAGAAGATAACGGTCGAAATGTAATCGACATACTCCAAAGAACACATGGACATCAGGGGGGCATAGTTCTCCATTTCGGGGAATATATATATATTCATTTTCCGGCTGAGAAACGAAGACAATTGAGACGATTGATAGCGCTCTAATGTTTGCAGCTAGCTGGTTAGCTTAGCTTAGCATAAAGACGCAAAACAGGGGAAACAGCAAGCCTAGCTCTGTCCAACAAGGAAAAGACTATTCATGAAATCTCTGATTTTAGTAGAGATTAAACAAAAAAGAGATCAATGTCCTGTGAACTAAACTGTCCTCTGTCTCCACTTTCCTATTCTACAAACGGACATGAGCGCGGTATCAAACTCGCGAATAAACATATTTCCTAAATTGCTAAACTATTCCTTTTAAGGCACAACTAATCTGTACGAGCAGATTCTAAAACAGCTTTGAGATATTTCTCATTTCCCCCCCTCTTACATTACATAAAGTCATATAATATTCATCAGCTGAGATTGAAATGCATTATTCTCTGCATGACTCTGTCCTCGGCCCGGGCGACCACTCCTGGAACTCCAAATGAATCGATGGCGTCGCTCTGAATCATAATGGATCCATATGAAATGTAACTTCAACAACAATCTTGCACCACGATCGCTGACTTCATTTCTCTTTTAGATCCCTAGTTGTTTTTCCCGCCACTGACATGAAACATTACAATAAGATTACTCTGATTTATGTACGGTGCGTTAGGAGGACGTCTCAGTTTGAGAAGCTTCTGGAAATAATGTCCCTACAACCGTTAAATGACCTGCACGGCATCGAATGAACAGCGTTCGTCTGCCAGCCAATATCACTTTGTCAATCTTGGGCCATTTGCACCGTGAAAATCTCGACCTGGTCCGAGCTCATGCTGAAAAAAAGGAGGCGGGACGGAGAAAAGGGAGGCGTAAATGTGGTGCGACTCACTGGGCGGCGGGTCTCGACACTCCCCTTCCTCCAGCGTGACATCATCGATGGCGATGTCGCCCTCCATGCCCGGGCCTCGGATACCTTCGATTACCACCTGCAGAGAGGAAACACACACGTTTGCCATCTGAGATGTTATTGTGGGGCTTATTTGCTTCTTCTTTTCCCCTCGGAGGCTGGCAGTTCCCCCTTGTTTTCAGTCTTTGTGCTAAGCTAGGCTAACCGTCTTTTAGAAAGAAAGTGAAACTACCAATTGTTAATGCGTTCGTTCATTTAAATCCAGCTGTCATTTCCTGCACTGTACAAAGGTGTAGCTGCAGAAAGATAAATCACTGCAGGTGGCTGCAGAGTGTTTGTTTTTAGTTTTTAATGTCACAACATTTTAAAATTAATAATGCTTTTTGGTGTTGGAACCGTTAGAAGTACGAGTGGAAACAAAAACAAAAAGAAAGACTCAGAAGTTGAGCTGAAACTATAATTACTTTCCACAGCTGCAGTCATAAATATGATTGAGAATATTGCAGTCCTATATGCTCAAGTGTGAGCGATATTGGTTTCTCAACAGCAAACAATGTCCACTTCTCTGCTTAATATCCCGGCTTGTGAAGCGCCGCATCAATATGCCGCCCTCAAGGAAACCAATACTCCAGCACACAAACAAAAGGAAATAGAGGGCAACAAGAGGAATGCTGCCGCGCGTTGGATTGATTGAGTTTCCCTCGTCTCACCTGGAAGGACGCCGTCGGGTGGATGCTGACCTTCGCCTGCTTCCAGCGGTCACCTTGGTTCCCGTTTAGCGACCACACGGGGCCCTCGGAGGCCGTCTGGCCTTTTTGTTTCAGGAGAGCGTTTAGTGTTCCTGCACGGGAGGGAGAGCAGGGGGGGGGGTCAGTGTACGCACACACACACACACACGCATGCACACACACACACGCACACACACACACACATGCACACACACACACACACACGCATGCACACACATACAGACAGAAAAACAGACAATCTTACACATACGCCCACACACACACATCCATACACACACACACACACACACACACACACACATGCATAGACAAGTACACACACACACGTATACATGCATACACACACACAAACATACACACGCATACACACACACAAACACATGCATAAACACGTACAAACACACAGACACAGTTACACATACGTCCATACACACACATACACATGCACACCCACCCACATACAAAAACACATACAGTTACACATGCGTACATACACACACACAGACAAACAGACACACACATACAAACACACACACATAATTCCAGCCGTGAGCCACAGATTCTCTGCTACACTATAACTTTGTAAAGAACAGAGCACACTTCTGGCTCGTTGTGTGTCTGTCCTGCAGCCCTCAGGGAGCATCCTGTTGATATGCTGGACTGGATTGTAACGTAAGTAGGTCACCAGTGCTCATGGTAGCTTGGAAAGTCTGCGTGAGAACATCACCTGACTGCAGCGGAGCAGTCCGTCTTCATTTCCTTCATTCAAAGACAATCAAAAAGATTTGACTTTAAATAAATGTCTGTGGCGTCACCGTCTGTTGCCGAATGAGGAAACACAATGAGGATTGAACCTGTGTGGCCCTCTGATGAAAGCCTTTGTCTGTTGCAACCTTCTTGGTTAAAAAAAACCCAATCTGTTTGGATCTCTGGGACGTGAGGTCCAAACACACACCTGCAGTTACCGTTTATCGCCACAGGTGCCGCCAAAGACAATGAAACGGAGATCTTTACGGCTGTAACTTTAACATCCTACCATTATGAAATACAGACTAATATTGGTAGTTTACTATTGGTTTTATTCTCGCCCACTCATTTTTCATGTAACATCATGGGTCATTTGTCTTTTCAGTGAATAAATAGAGACATTATCATTTGTAGAACCACAAATCATTTTCCCTAATCAGAACGTTTTTGCATCAAATTGATTATAGAAAAGCTTGTGACAAAATTGACTTTGCAAATATTGACCCTGCCATTTAAAAACTAGAAAGTAAATCCTTAATAGATCAACACAATAGGAGGAATCTTGACAAAAAGGTCTAGTTCATAAAAATAAAGGACTTCATGGAGACTCTTTCATATCCATCAGAAGTTTTCGAAAGAACTGTAAAACCACAAGTTTGAATCTCTAGCGATGTATCTGTCCTTTTTTTTCTTCTTCTTCTCCCATATTTGAGAAACACAACCACCCAGACTGGCCATCTTAATATTCAGACCCTTCTCCTGCATTTCAGATGTATGTATTCCTCTGCATTTGAAGCAGAGCCAAGCGGTAGCAAAGGTTAAACTCAGGTCGCACCCATTGATACATCTATTAAAGTTGTGCTTCTGCGAGCGAAGATAAGTTATTCTCCAGCTTGTATTAATAATCCAAATTAATTATCACTAATGGCCGATGTGTGATGAGAATTTTTTTTTTCCGCTTGGAGTTCCTAACGTACCATTAGCTTCAAACTATTTATGCTCGGTCCAGCTTTCCTTTTCCGGCTTCAAAAAGACAGTGGACGTCACAGTCGAGACCAACTCTGCGTTTGGAAAAATGCAAATTGGCGGATCCATTTTTAGTGCTTTCTGTTTGAATAATAACACAGAAGTATTGGCTCCCCCCGTCACAGAATAAGCGATATACCAGTTCTGAATTGAAGACTCCCCTCAGTGAGTACTTCTTGTCGGCCCCCCCCCCCCCCGGGCCTCGATATAAAACTGTCAGATGATGACACACTGCGCAACCTCTTTCCCTCCTCTCCTGTTAGTTTTTCTAATCGCCAATGCGGGAAGACAGAAAGAGAGAGAGAGAGAGAGAGAGAGAGAGAGAGCGAAGCATCCAAAGACCAGATCAGGTTAGCATTGACAAGCTTAGCAGGCCCACTGCTGTGAAGTCAAGTGAATTTCCCAAATGCGTTAAGCATCACCTTTGCGTTGACTAATATTTTTTTTTAAAAACGTCTTCCAGCTCTCTTTCGACGCATCCCTCCCTCGGCGAGGCGCCTCATTACTGTACATCTCGGTGAGGAAAGGAGGGGAAGCTGCACGGTACGTCGCTGTTCATGCTCTTTCATCAGCGCGGCGTACAGTGCAGCTTTTTCCTCCACCGACAGCACAATCTCCAGTGAGAGACGAGCTCTCGTGCAGAACATGACCTGCGGTTTCATCTCCCGTGGAAGTGTTGGATTCTTTGCCGAGCTGGCTCGCTTACATTTCCTTTGAACTCATCGCCACGTAGGTGGTAATGTCAGTGTCATCACATCCACGAGCAAAAGGCGTATGCAGTTTTTTTTTTTTTGAAGAAATACCTGTGGCAAACACTTGTGGAATTTAAAAAGATCTGAGAAGAGAAGGACGTGCGTCTGGTGAGAAGTGAGAAATGGCTCGTGGAAATGTTCAATGATGTAGTGTGGACGAGAGAGAGAGAAAGAGAGAGAGAGAGAGAGAGATTGAGGTGCAGTACCACCCTCCTTCCTAATGAAAGGATGACTCCATTGCTTCTCAGAAGGTCAGGCTTAAAACAGACTTGCTCGGTGTGCTTTGCTGGAGACTTAATCCAATAAACAAATGCGACACGGGCTCCAAAGGCAAACTTTGATGTGCGCTTGGGTAATTAAGCGTGACCTTGTCTCAGGTATCTTTCCCCCCCCCCCCTCCGCTAGCTCACGATGGAGGAGTTTCTTTGAGCCCGTGCCACCGTTCTCATCAGCGTGTGGGCGAAACTCCTTATCGACCGATTCTGGCCTAAGGCGGTCGCCGTGCCACAACTCGACTGTGACTCACCTCCGCAGCACAGTCCCCAAGAGCATCAACCTCACGGCTTTTCAATACGGAGCTGAGCCAGCTCGAAAAAACGGATTACTGGGGACGGCTCGATGGATGCCAATGCCGACAAAACGGTAGAGTCCCTGGGCTTCTTTTTTAAAAAGTGCAGATGTCAAAAGGTGTAAGGTCCATAACACAAGACGGAGAGGCGCCCATGGGAGACAATGATGGGAGACTTTTGGTGGCTCAATGGTGCCATGACCTCATCACGGAGGACGATGATGATGATGGAAAAGGTTGTCAAGATCCAAAAGCACCAACACAGGAACCACCACGCAAAGATCACATTAGTTTGAGATGTGATCCAAGAAGGTCTTTGTGGCTACTACGAACTATTTAAAACAACAGTGCTCTGCAAAAAGAGAACATACATTATTTGGTGCATTTGTCACAACTATTTATTTCTCTGGGTAGAAAATATCACAGACCAACAACTCTTGAGTTCTGGGGGGCGAATTTCTCTCACGGCCGGAGAGGCAGAATACTAAATGGAGCGTAGCCATGGAGGATCTGAGCCGGGTTTCAAGTCCTTGACATTTAGCCCATTCATCATAACACGCCACAGTCTGGGCATGGGCTTCACCACAGACGGGGAGGGCAGGGAAGAGAGGGTCTGGCTGGCGATCAATTTGAGCAAATTGGAAATGTCACGGCCTACTCAACCTCGGCAGGGAGCCGGAGGAGCTCTCATCTCCCCGCTGAGTCGCCCCTCCAACACCCCCTATCCTTATATTCTCTCCACCTCCCCTCGCTTCCTCCTCTCCAGATGTTCGGTCCGGCCCCCCCACCTGGACACTTCCACACGGCCCTTTCCACTGAGGGCGGCTGAAAAGTAGCCAGGCTAAGTGTTCAGACCATATGGAGTCCTGCTGTCCACTCCCCCCTTTCAGCTTTAAGCTGAGGGTTTCTCAAAAATATTTGTCGTTATATTTATGGAAATTGTCTTTAAATCCCAACAGCAATTCATGAATAAAATTCAATTTATTTTGTATAGCACAAAATCACATGTGACAAATTTGCCTCAGAGGGCTTTACAATCTGTACATATACCCCCCCAAAAAACTTTTAACGGGTACAAAATGCTTTGATAAAAAATAATAAAAACATGGCCGTCACAATCCTGCCAATATACCGTAAAAGTTGTCCCCGTTAGCTCCCCTCTGTAGCCAGCTAGCGCTGCTGCCAGCTCTGCGCTAGCTAGCTGACAAGCAGGGAGCTAGCAACCAGGATGTTAGCCCGTAGCAGTACCAGCCCCGGCTCGACGCCAGTAGCAACAGCAGCTAGCGGGGAGCTAGCAGCAGCGCTAGCTTGCTACAGCGGGGACACCCACCGAAGGTAGGAGCGGCTTGTAACCCGAGTTTTACAGTACTCCTCGCATGTTATCCTCAAGGCCAGACAATAACCTCCGGTTCTGCCGAGTGACGCCAATGTAATATATAATTATCTGTTAAAAGTATTCACAGTGCGTCTGCTACACTGAAGACGCAGGAGAGCTCACACTGGTCAGATTTGTCAAAAAGACTTTCAGCTGTGAAAAAGTGTTTTTTTTTTTACTCATTAAAACAATCTGTGTGTATTATTCATGCAAATACAAGTCATTTAACACAACTTTAAAGGGAAATAAAATAATTGGAACGACATAAGATCCACAAAAGAAGACACAGCTATTAAAAAATATAAAAGCCAGTTTACTGAAACGTTGTTCTCGGAGCGGCGGGTCCGGCAGAAGCGCCGAGCGGAGCAGCTGGAGGGCGGAGATGGCGCCGATTCCCCCAAAACGTCTCAGTAGAGTACTGAGGTAAATGCAGCCAAACGCCGGCTGTAAACATCTTATCAAAAGAGAATCGAGTGCAGGTGCCAGCCTGTAGTGATTTCACAGTTTATTGAACATCAAGTTTGACGAGCTGAAACCGGCGACTCCCTGTCCTCTCGTTGGGTTCACTCACCACCACGGCTTTGTTTCCCCATCGTCGCCGTGTTTGTTTCCCTTTCTGTTGACTTCTCAATAGGAATCAGTATTTTTAGTTAACACAATGTGTTTGTGGTGCACTCTCTTAGTGTCATTTGTCATTTAAAACATATTTTTAAATCAGCTTCTCACAAAGAGTGACGAGGTCCCTCATGAACACAAATAATCTGACAACTTTCTGTATTTATTGTTTGTGCTTTTTATTGTTATCATTATTTTTTTATTGGTTTGTTGTTGGTGGGTCAAAGTTGGGAGAAGGTGATAACTTATACATCTGAGCACCAATCAGGATTTGGCAGAATCTGAATCTGATGACAGTTATTGGGGTTGTTTGGTCACTGCCAATCAAATCTGATCAAACCAGACCAACACTGTCGCGATGAAGCAGATTAACTGACGTTTTGAGTGTTTTATTCTTAATAAATAATCCTTGAGGATGGTTATTTTTAACTTTAACTCCAATTAGTTATGAAGGTGTTTTGTTATTGAGTGAAACTTTGAAAATATCTGACTTTGGCAAGTCCGAGTAGTAAGGTACTAAAAGATGTTTTGCATGTGAACGGATCACTGAGGATGGCTCGATGGATGCCAGAGACGTTTTTTTACTAGTGCCAAAAACTGAGCCACTGGGATTTAAAGGTGTCAGAGATGTAACACCCATAACAGGACAGCTGTGTTTGCTCAGAGAGGTGCACATGGTAGATAACAATAGGCGACATCTGGTGACTTGGGCCTTCAAAATATGATTTGATAACACTTAATGGTGCCATGACGTGACACACATCAGTTGAGGATGGAAAAGGCACCGACACAGGAACCACCACGCGTGATCACATCTCCAGAAGCCAGTACGGGAGATGCATTATTTTTTAGAGGCGTTCAAGTGGCTTGAAAATGTCCGTTTCTGTGAAATTACGTGTCATTGTTTTGAAATATTTCCTGTTTTCGTTTTGAGCCTGTTGTTTGTGACACTCTCATGCTAAAATGAAGGTTAAAGGATATTTTAATAGTAAATTGGGTCCATCAATATCTGGCGCCTGAAGCATCAATGACAAAGCAGACACCTCCACAGTGGTTCGTGAGACATATTGACATTTTTTCCCTTGAAAAAGAAATACATAAATATTAAAGGTTTGATTTATTGGGGCCTGAACACACGTTTTAATGACAGTAAAGGCTTTGAGTGCACAGCCTCAGCTCGCCATCTAACCAACTGCTCTCATGCCAAGCAGCATCCAGGCCCCGTGATACCAAGAAGATCCGGCAACCAGCAACCAGCAACCCAGCGGTGCCCCTCACCCGCCCCCGTGCACCTGTGCAGGAAGCTAATGACACCGGGCGAAGCCCAGACATCAGAAATCACCGACAGAGGCCGTCAACATCGTATAAGCCCGCTGTTTTTTCCGTGCTAGAGATCCAATCTTTCTCCCGACTCCCAGTTGTGCAAACACACACACACACACACACAAAAAAAACCCTTGCACTCAAGAGCTGGAGTGCTCGCGAATCGGCTGATTGGGTCCTCGGTGGAGAAAAGCCTGAGCGTCAGGCGCTCGCCGCAGACGGTTCCTTCGGTCGCTCTGCCGGCTTCAAGCGGGCCCTACGAGGTCGTTATCTACATCCAGAGAGGAGTGCACGAGCTAATGCCCAGGATTTGTGTACACACCTTTGAACGAGGTTTGTTGCAAAAATGAGATACCTTTTTGCTGAAAACATCTGACAGCTGCACTTAGAAAATCTTAGCGTGAAAGCACACAACTCCCCCACTGCAACCGCCACGGGGACAAACTCTGTGGAAATAACTGGAATTCTGTTGCTCGCAGGTAAAAGTGCCTCCTTTTTTTCCACTCTGTGAGCGTTCCTGTCTCACAAACAACCTTTTTTTTTTACCAAGAAGAAACCATGTAGGTGACAGACAGCAATTTCCAGAATCCCATCTCTCTCTTTATGTTTCAAAGCAGACGTGACGTCGTTCCACACATGCTTGGACTTCTCTTTGTTTTTAAAATGTGTTGTGTTGTTTTCTGCCATTTAGTTTCGAACGCATCTCTTTCATTTAGCAGAGGATTGCCGAAGCACTTTAAGTTTTACTTTAAGTTGTTTTTGCTGCTTAAGCAACCCAAAAGCAAAGAGCAGTGACAGATCATTGGAACAATGAGCGTAATTATCCTTTTCTTCATCAGTTTTTATGAACCGTTGAGCAATGAATATCGATTAAGATGATCTCTTCAGCAGTGGATAAACAACGACAGATTAAACCGCCTTGTTACACCAGATGACAATGAAGCGGTGCATCTCACCTATGTGTTTTCCATACATGTGGTAGAAGAAGCCGAAGCAGTAGGCGGGTGGGTTGGTGATACCGTAAGGGTTTTTCGGGGCTACGTTGAAAAACGGACTTATGAGCCTCGCCTGGTCCCCGTCCTTCCGCGGCCTCGACGTCTCAATGTACATGTAGAAACCTATAGAAACACACAAAGACACATGAGACGTGTGTGTATACACAGGAGTAAGATTATTGTACACGTTTTGGTGTTATTTTGTCGTTTTGGAGCTCATGCTCGACCCAACACTTTTGAGCTGGATTAACCAAACCACTTTATTTTAAAAGGTACAACGTCAAAAAAAACTTGACTACATCCTGAAATGGTAATAATCCATCACACACAGATGTGCGCACGCTGGTCTAAAAGGAAGGTTACACAGACAGTTTGGGTTTTTCAATTGCGGTTGACGACTAAAAAGGAGCGTTTTCATGTTTCACGCACCGTCGGCACTTTCCCAGATGTCAGTGATTATTACCTATAGGACGAATGTATGTCGTTTCCAGTGCAGTACGGTATCAAGAGTATCTGAGAATGGGCCTTTGTGGATATCCTCAGGACAACGTAATTGTGCCTCACTGAGAAACGGCTCAAGCAGTTGATGTACCCTTTTCTCAGACTCCATCTACTTTCTGACGGCCTGCTGACACACCAGCAAATCATTCGTCACTGCAAACAGTAAAGCGAAAGGCATCCTCGCTTATTCTCAGGTGTTTTTTCAGCCGGTTAGCGATAGCATGATGGGAACGAAACCTCCCATGTCAGAGGTAAGGGGCGGGGCTTTCTACGGAGGACGCCTCTTTTTTATTACGAATAGCAATGACCGGCGGCAAATCCAGGCGATAACTATGGATTTACATTGATGTTTCCCGACCGGCCCGACAGCCGTGGACAGCGGCGGCGTTGGCTAGCGAGTCAAACAGCCCTCTGATTGCGTCTGAACTACATGCTACGAAGCTAATCTGCGACCCCGGCCACAGAGAAAGGAGGCCGGTGAGCGGCTCCACGCCCCCCCAGCCAAATGGAATATCTCCCTCAGTTGAATATCATATCAGATAATTACACGCAAAAGAGGAATGGGCCATGGTAATGAAACGCTGGACATTTTGAAACCATTAGGTGATTAAAGCCGATGCATTATTTACTGCTTCAGCTGGCGCTGGTGCCACAGCACCATAATAGGCACTTATATTCCACCACGGATACTTTCCATCAGCAGATTCATATGAAAATCCTGCGGCAGATTCCTGCAAATCCAATTATATTAATTCTTTATTTATCAAGTTCTTGAATGTTGAATACCTGCACCCGCTAACTAACATATTGAATACTAAATTCAATGCCGTTTCCCCTGGTTTGGGTACCCATGGAAACAGCAACTCTCCGTTACAGGATTATGTTGAATATAAATGATCAAGGCTGCTCACTGTTGGATTGTGCCGCATCAAGCGATCGATGACACAATAAGTACAGCTGCAATCATCTTCCGTGCAGCGGGGGAACACTAATCCTTCTCGTTTATCTCTAAATGTCAAAAAAAGTGAAACTTTTCCCGTGAAAACGTCGAAGAAGGTATCGCACATTTATGTTGCAATAATTTATAACTGACCCTGAGGGGATTCATGTATTCATGCATGGATTACATAAGAAAATACACGAGCGTCCATTTTAAAACATGTGCATTCAACCAACATGTTTCCAATCCAATGAGCGTCTGCAGAGACGCGCCGACAGCTGGCAAAGATCATCGCTGACGCACTCAAACTGTGTTTCCTTTGTATTTGTGCATCATTTTACGATATAATTGTTCAGCTAGATATAGATATCTATATGTAGATAGATAGATAGATATGACCCAGTTCAGTCATTCAATTGAGTCACTTGCTCACTGATTTTGAGGATGTTGACGTTGTTTGTGATCTAATTTGTCTTTTATTTTTTTGTATCTCCAGTTCCAACGTATCAGTTAATAAATCTACTTTCTACACACACACACACACACACACACACACACACACACACGCGCACATATATTGCTGTTTAGCGTCACGTGGAGCTGCTGCGTTGGACGACGTGAGAGAGAACAGCAGGAAGACCTCTGAACCGGTCTCATGCGCAGAGAAACACATCCACACTCCCCACAGTCCATTTTTTGGTTTTCCCATTTCACTTCCAGCTTATTTATAGAGAAGGAATCAAATCCCGTGACCCTTGACTGAGGTTCACGACAAAAACGGATGCAGATTTACATTCATAGTCATTTTTTAAACTGTGTGTCACTGACTACAGACAAATTAAGTTGCCAAGAAGTGACTTTATTCATGCAAACTCTATTAGTTTGTTGAAATGCTGTTTCTGAATCACACGAAAACTAAAAAACCTGCAAAAGGGTTTCAAACACACTTAATGTCAACCACTTAAAAGAAAAACACAGAAAAAAGAGACAGACTTGAGTTGTGGAAAGTCCCAAATTGATAATATCGGTTGGGACTCGCTCAGCCGAGAAAAGACAGCGCTAACGAAGCCATCGCCTCACTTCCGAAGTGAAACGGACGCGTCTATTCTTACTTATTTTACAGATTTGTTAAAAGCTCCCCTTCTCCAGTAACGCCAATTGGTCTTCTTGGTATTTCGCTCGGACGTTTGACCTTCACCGGTGCAGAATAATGAATGTGCACAGTTAGTTTTCACATTTGCTGACGGAGGAAAAGTTTCTCTGCGCTCCTCTTAAATCAGTTCACCGCGAGGCCGAGAAAAACTTTAACCTTCAGCGCACAAACGCCGAAAACAGAAGTTAAGCAGGCGACATCTTGGGCCCGACACTTTCGCACAAGAGGTTTTTTTTAATGAGGGAAGACCAATCTCAGACTGGGAATGTAATTTATAGCTGGATTTATTCAACACACACTGTTTAATCCATTCACTTTAGTGAAGACTTATGTATGGAAACCTTCTGGTATGACAATAATCCTTAAAAAAAAAACTGGGTTTTTAGTTTTCATGACATTCACATTCGCCTCTCTTGGATATATTTCCCTGACGGCCAAAGTAGAGATGATACTTCCCTTATTTATAAGACAATCCTTGGCTTGCTCCCAAACTACCTGTGTGTGTTTTCATGATGCAGACTTGTACTTTTATTCCCCTTCATCATTAAATATGTTGCAGAATGAAATGGAAACAGGTTCCCAAAAATGTAAATGTTTCTTAAATTGACTGTTTTAACATGTCTTGTTCTCTGTTTTCTGTCTCTTACTATGTGGGCAGATCTCTCTCGAAAAAGAGATTTTTAATCTCAATGGGACTCTCCTGGTTAAATAAACGTTTAAATTTAAAAAAAAACAACCTACCTGCTAAAGATGTTGCTGACAGCAAGTAAAAAGGCCGATAAAAAACACCGGCTCCAGAAAAATTGTCCAAGTGCTGCCGTCTTTGTCAAAATATTGTCAAACACCTACTTCTTTGAGATGAGATGGCCTCGTCCACACGACCGTGTCCAATGAATTACAATTGTTTTATTTAAAAAATGTCCCTGGATTCTCCTCCCAAGACCTCATCGTACCCTAACCCTAACCCTTTTTGGTTTTAATTGAAGATTTGCTCACTGTTCTTATAATGGGGGAAAAGGACGGTAGAGTCTGAAGCCACTCACCCTGCTTGGAGTCACTGCGGTCGCCGCTGGGCCCGGTGTTGGGCGTGTACTTGGTGTCGCGGCTCGCGGCGCTGTGCCGCGTCCAGTCAAAGTCGTCGTTCTTGTCCTGCGAGAACATGCAGATGGGCTCCTCCTCGAAGCTGCAGTGAAACTCTCCTGGTGAGCGACAGAGCAGAAGCAGCTCTTCTTACACTCAACTGATGACAGCACCGGCCAAAAGTTACCCGCCGCCCGGCAGCGACGGGACGTGTGCAGCGTGACGCCTGCTGTATATTCATGAGATTCATGAGTGCTATGTGTGTCACAAGGATATATATACACACACACACACACACACACACACACACACACAGTCCCAATTACAACATACTATATCTGGTGAGAAGAATTTCTAATTTAAGACGTGACCTCCCGCTGACTGGTGGAGACGTCAGAGATCGCTGCACCCTGAACACATCCAGTGGCAGTGTGTGATTTTGTGGTTACGTGTGTGTGTGTGTGTGTGTGTGTGTGTGTGTTGGAGCTGGTTATTAAACGCGTTACCACCACTGAAGCTTGGTGGACAGTATTCAAAAAACAGAAAAACCACACACTTTGAGTCGAGCGATAATATTTAAAACAAATACAAATCTCATGCAAAAGAGGTTGGAAACACATTCATGATTTCCAAAGGCATTAATATATATATATATATATATATATATATATATATATATATATATATATATATATATATATATATATATATATATATGTACACACACACACTGCTAATACTTTAGAGGAACTCTTTCTTTTCTAGATTGAAAGCAGAAGCGATTGTCCTTGGGTGTTTTGTCGTGTCCCACTTGTAGGACTCGGTGCAATCAGTCTTAACAATTGACACCCACTCCCTCCTTCTCAATCACTCTCCATCTTTTCTGCAGTGGGTGTGCAGATGGAGATACTGGGTGCCCCCCCCCCCCCCCCCCCTCACACACACACACACACACACACACACTCCCCCCTCTCTGTCACTCTCCACGCCCTCTTCCTCTGCAATGTGTTTGAGCAGCGAGGGAGTGAAACTGTAAGTTTTATCTCGCTTTGAGAAAAACTATTTTGTTTTTTAAAAGTCTGCAGCGCGAGGTTACGACGGCCGACGTTACATGTGAGTGATGAATAGTTGTGAATGACCTGCGTGGGCAACTAACCCACTCGGTTTAATGAACGGGTAGCGGCCGGATCGAAACCCCCGACACCGGAGGACACGGTGCCGCCGAGCAGCGTCCTCAAAGAGATAGTTAAACACACACACACACACAAAAAAAAGAGCGTTCGGATTCAGGATGCAGGCGTGTGTTCCGATAAATATTCATTGATTTATTAAAATGTAGCTGGGAGCAGTTTGGAGTGGTGACCTTGAGAGGAGAGGAATCTGCAGCTTTTACTCAGGTAATGAAGGTAACATAGACCGAGGGAGAGAGTGGGTGGAAGTGGATGTGGATGCACCCAGGGAGGAGGAAGAGGAGGAGGAGGAGGAGGAGAAAAAGGGCAACGATGCTGCGAGGCAGAGAAAGCGATAGACAGAGAAAAATAAATAAAAAAGTGGTGGCGAGGGAGAGGAAGGGGGCCGGGTTGCAGGCACTCTTGACTCTTCTCCTCATAGGCATGCAGATTTTAAATGGAGGTTTAGCGCTAAAGCTAGAAGCTAACGCCCCCCCATCCACTGTGAGCTAAACTAAATGTTTTCACCCTCTGTGCCACGGAGAGATAGGAGGATTTGGAAGGAGGAAGAGGAGGGCGTGCAGGTAAGATAGTCTCCTTCGGGGATTTAGGATAATGATGTCGGTGATTAGGGATGTTTGTTATTATGTCGACCGAAAACATACACAACTATTCAAATAAATAAACCCCACGACACACAACGGGCGCGCTGCAGCACAAGCAAACAATGAGGGGAGCGTGCAAGTCTCGCGGCGTGAATAATGTGAATTTGCAAAAAAAGTTCAATGTGTCATAAGCGGGACTAAACATTACAACGACAACAAAAAAAGGGGGCAACAAACGTACGGCGCAGACGCATGCTCACGGAGCACAGAGCGAGCAGAAGTCCTCATGCAGACGCACAATGTCCTGCAGAGATTAGAAGCTCGCAGCGTGTCAGATCGCCTGATCGAGGTTTACTCAGAGCTCCTAAAAAAAAATAGGAAGTCTCCTTTTTGTGTGTGTGTGTGTGTGTGTGTTTCATCATCCTTCATTTGGTAGCACTTAAGACCACTTGGAAGCAGCGTGTGACACGCCGTGAGTCAGATCTCTACAGGATGTGCCGGGTTTTTGTGCTTTGAAATCTGGCCGCTGTTCCTGGCAGACGGGAGCGTGAGCTAAGTGAAGGTGCGCATTACTTACTCAGGTGAGGGTTGACGGGAGCTGTGGAAGAGAAAAGGCCAGGGACAGTCATTAGTACAGAATATATTAGCCGTCTGTCAACACCTGAAATACTTCAGCGAGAGCGACGCCGACGTCGCCGTTAACCTTTTGTGCCGCCGTCATCTGCCGTTTAGAAGCAGCGGCGCTCGTGAAAGTCTACATGTGTAAAAGTTTCCCGGCTCAGCGGTGATGAGGATGGAAGAGGCTCGTGGGAGGAACTGTGTCTGGTATTAAAACACTGGAAGAGGAAGAGGAGAGAGGAAGAAGAGAGAGGAAAGAGGAAAGAGAGTGAGGAGAGAGGATGAGGAGAGAGGAAGAAGAGAGAGGATGAGGAGAGAGGATGAGGAGAGAGGAAAGAGGAAAGAGGGTGAGGAGAGAGGATGAGGAGAGAGGAAGAAGAGAGAGGAAGAAGAGAGAGGATGAGGAGAGAGGAAAGAGGGTGAGGAGAGAGGCTGGGGAGAGAGGAAAAAGAGAGAGGATGAGGAGAGAGGAAAGAGGGTGAGGAGAGAGGAAGAAGAGAGAGGATGAGGAAAGAGGAAAGAGGGTGAGGAGAGAGGCTGAGGAGAGAAGAGAGGATGAGAGAGGAAAGAGGGTGAGGAGAGAGAGCTGTGTCTTCACCAGAATTTCCTGCTTTCACTGTTAAACAGAGAGACACACATACACACACACACACACACTCACACAAACAGACAGACACACACACACACACACACACTCACACAAACTCTCACACACACTCACAAACAGAAAAACACACAAACTCTCTCTCTCTCACACACACACACACACACTTACAATCACAAACTCACTCACTCTCTCACACACACACACACACACACACAGGATGTAATCATTATTGCGCGGGCAGAAACAGAGCTGTCTGAAATTTAAAGTTGGAAAGGTGACGACAGTGGTTCTCACACACACACACACACACACACGCACGCACACACACACACACACACTTATCAAAGGTAGAGACAGAGGGATTAGAGCACATTAATACGCTGCAGCGCCGCTTATCATTATCGCCATTTACCGCTGAAGTTCTGTTCAAGGTGACTTCCGTTTAAAGCGCCGAGTCGAGCTCACGCTTCCTCTTGGAAGCCGCTAAGTCAGACTAAAAAAAAAGTCGCAATAATCACGAGCGCGCGTGTGTGCACACAACGTGTCAAGCTCCTCCCGCACGCCGTGCACGTGGCCGTGCACGCGGCCGTGCACCTCATTGACGATGGAAGCAGGCGCTGCAGAAAGGTCAAGGGTATCACGCCGAGCCGCAACAAGCCAGTTAGTCGGCACTTCACTTTCTTTTTTTTCTTCTTTTTTAGCGGAGTAAATACCGTTTAACCTGTCAAGAAGATTCATGAGCGTTTTCATGATCGATCGCCGGCTGAATGGACGCGATGCATCAGCTTTACCGCAAAACTATGTTGCCGGAGCGCGTGATTTATGAAAGCTCCCGCTGTTCGTATTGGGAGGGGGGGGATTGATTTTAATCCACCCAATTAAAGTGAGTAATAACAAATCATTCCTACAAAAGGAAAACATGTACTGAAGAGCGGGGGAAGCACGGTGGAATCAGTCTGCTCTGAGGAAATAAAGGAAGAAAGAAAAGCAGAAAGAAGTAGTGATTTCCATTTATTGCTCTGCGGCCTCAGAGAAATGTGCGTCCACTTGTTCAGTGTGGAGGAAAGAGGAATAAACACACAGAGACGCGGGAAGAGAGAGAGAAAACAAACCGATGCATTTCCAATTGAATCATATGAAACACGCAGTGAACTGCAGCCGGAAGAGCTTTTAATAATCTGTGATGTTACAGAGAATACCTCCATACTGGGATCTATACACGGTACTGCTGCAATGAAAGACTGCAGAGAGAGAGAGAGAGAGAGAGAGAGAGAGAGAGAGAGAGAGAGAGAGAGAGAGAGAGAGAGAGAGAGAGAGAGAGAGAGAGAGAGAGAGAGAGAATCACTCGGGCCGTTGCAGAGAAAATGTCTTAAATGACAACTTAGAGCCTCGAGGCTGTGAAACGGTGCTGAGACTCCTGACAAAACTCTATTCTTTCAGCCACACACACACACACACACACACACACACACACACACACACACACACACACACACACACACACACACACAGGATCCATTGCATTCACAGTGTTCCGAGTAAAGTGTGAACACAGCTAAACAGAGGCACACACACACTTACTCACTCACAAACAGACACACACACACACACACACACGCAGACTCACACGCACACACTCACTCTCTCTCTCTCACACACACACCTACTCACACAGTCTCACAAAAAGACACACAGTCTCTCACACACACACACACACACAGCTGCTATACTCACTGCCGTGCAGGCATAAACACAAATTTGCCAACAAATAATGTAACTTTAAATTGTATCAGCAATGACGAAAACAAACACAAACGCGCAGAAGACAACTGATGACTCATCCTGTTAAAAGCATATTTTTTATTTTAATCCACAGCCTCGTCTTCCAGTCGACCCTGAAACCTCGAGTGAACCTTGAGCACTAAAAAATCACAATGTTGTTAAAGCTCAGGTGTGAAAAGCCCTGAAGGTGTAACGGCTTTAAAAAAAAAAAGAAAAGAAAAGAAGAACCTCTTGCTTCTATCTCGGCGCCGCGGCGAGAAAAGCCTCAAAATAATGATCAGGGGGGTGAAATGTAATTTTGATAGTTCTTAAGATTAACAGCCCCGAGATGGCGGCGCCAGGCAAAAAGTGCGTTTTCATTGCGCTTCTTTGAAGACTTCTCAAATAAAAAAAAGGTCACATCTCTTTTAACTCAAGGTGCGCGTCACGGGCTTCTACTTTTCCACGCGTGGCCGGCTTTTTCCCGCCAAACCCCGCCTGATTTTGATTGAAACCCAAAGCGAGCTCGTTAAACCGCCAGAAGGACGCGCGGCCCCGTGGAGGCGAGCGCCGACTTCATCTTGGCCGGATCCTCTCGGCCCGCTGGCCCGCGGCCGCGTTACAAAGCGCCGGGCGATCCCCCCGGCTCGAGCCAAGTGTCCTCAAACGCAACGCCGGCGCCCGGCTTCTCGTATAATTCGCGCTCTCCAAGATTCCCATCCATCATGTTTAAGGGAGGGAGGGAGGAGGGAGCGAGAGGTGGACGTCCCCCAGAAGAAGAAAGCCCCCGTGACGGCTTCGCCGGCCGGGAAAATAATAGCAGCGTGGGCAAATGTCATTCGGCAATCTTCCCCTCAACGCCTGCGAGACAGAAATAACACCACATCGCACCAGTTGTGTGTCCTTTAATGGAAACTGCGGCGCTCCCTTTACAGAAGGATGGACGTGTGCATCACACGCCCAAAACACACACACACACACACACACAGCTGCCCACGAGCGTTCATCTCCCGCGTGTTATCCCGTTGTCGCGTCGGTCGGCGTGTGACACATGGACGCCATCGACGTGGTTTAAATAGCAAGTGGAGGAGAGAGAGAGAGAGAGAGAGAGAGAGAGAGAGAGAGAGAGAGAGAACATGCAAAAAGCTAAAGAAAAGAAGACACCGCTAGTAAGCGTAGCGAGCAAACATATAACACACAGATACAGTGAGAGCCGCTTCGTTTCATATCACTTATGATAATATTGGTCCATCTTTTATTCATAAAAACGCATCGGGAAGACTCTCTGAAGGCTTCCTCCGCTGTGCGACGCTAACTAGCAGCTTCGCGTCGACCTCCTCGTCTCATTCGGCGCCTTGAACTGAAGTAATGTCCTTTTTTCAAGAAAGTAAGAGGTGTGAGATGAGATACCAGCTCAAGGTGTGATTCAGTATTTCATCATATTTGTGTTGCCCGCTATCAGAGACCCTATGAAACATGTTTGAGGTCAGCGTGTATAAAATAATACAATATAGTATTTTATTGAGTTCTGAGGACTGAACAAAAGCTCAGGCAGGGATTACGCTGAACCTCTGCTGGCTGGATGAGATATATATATATATATATATATATATATATATATATATATATATATATATATATATACCCCACACCTCAGGTATGGCAGGCGATAGACATCGAAGAAGCAGAGGACTATATTTAATGTAAGATTTAGTGAATTTTGACTTTAGGACATGCGTCTCATGTCTGAGCTGCATAAAAATGGAAAATTAAGCAGTGTTTTCTGTGCAGGTTGACGCAAGGCTTGAACATTAAATCCTGCACCTCGGAGGAAACCAGAGAGAGAGGGAGAGGGCGAGAGAGAGAGAGAGAGAGAGAGAGAGAGAGAGAGAGAGAGAGAGAGAGAGAGAGAGAGAGTGTTATGAGGAACACCAAACAGATGCCAAGTTTGTCACTGCAGCAAAAATGTAAAAGAGCGTCTCTGGATCTCGGTGACACGAGCATCCTTCATCCTTCAGCTGGGGACACTGTAACCACTTTTGTGTTTTCTCGCCGACGCACAAAAAAAAAAAAAGCTGCTAGCGACCGGCGGCTTCCCGCACGCCGCATCCGAGCGACCGGGGCGAAGGCGAGGAAACTCGCTCGCGGTTCGACTTCAGAGGCCCGAGAGTTGAACCCGGGACACGTTTCACACACGTGATTCTCTGACGGCGAAACACAAGCCGGCTGCTGTGTTTCTGGAGAGCTGTTTGGACTGAAAAACAACCGGTTGTAACTTTGAATGCAGTCGTGCGTCACTTCTTGTACGTGTTCTGTTTGTGTTTTTTTTTGCCGTAGCGACCACAACCTCTTGGTTTGTGCCATATATAAAAAGCGCCAAAGTGCTGTATTTGGATGTATTGAACAACATAAGTAATATACAAGTGAAAGATATGGTTTGGTACAATAATTCAAATGTCACAGATGTGTGAAAATGCAAATTTATGAGTCCTCGCCTGATTTCTCTCTGTACTAAACCCTCTCTAACTTTGTTCTGCTTCGCTTTATCAAAGCCAACCTTTGCATATTGAATGTTCACATGTTGTGCTGTGGTTTGGGTTCGAGTTGGACTTTACAGCTGCATCATCAAAGCAATAATCATCCCTGAACGTGATTTCTTTCTAGGCGAACCTGAAACCTTTTGTGTGTCATCTTCATTCACTCTTAACCAGTAACATACAGTCTGATATTTAAACTTCTACAACAACATCTCTCATGTGTGGCCTCTTTTCACAACACTAAAATGATTTAAATAGCCCTCGTGGTTGCAGACATTCACCCTTTTTAGTTTGGGTGTGCAATTCTCGGGCAGAGGCCTAAAAATAGGTTGGTTGGATGCTGAGCGCCGCCTCACACAGCGGCGTGTGTTTGAATGCAGAACCATTCGCTTCAAACGGGTCAATACTTTGACGCCATTATCTCTGACTCAAGCTAAAGTTTGCCCGTCAGTGACGAACGTGTGAAGCTCAGTCAAACATCTGTGGCGTCTCCGGTCTACGTGGAGCACAACGGGATCTCTCTTCCTTCCAAGAAAACAAAACCCAAATCTAAACACACTGAGAAATCATACCTATGAGCTTCTACAGAGAGCGTTCCTGTGTGAGAGGGAGGAGGAAGCAGTAATGGAGATGATGCACGAGGAGGAAGCAATAATGGAGATGATGCGCGGCCGCATCAGGATGTCCTGCGGGACGCTCAGACCTGCATGAGGCGGCTGCAGCGCCGCTGCGTGGGAGAGCTGAGCCGCCCTGGAGTCATAATTAGTCCGGTCTCTTGTCGGGCAGCCGATCCGCACATCAGCATTGGCTGTCTTCTTTTTTTTTTTTTTACTTTGTTCCTTTAAATCCCATTTTTTTTCTCAGTCCCAACTTGACTGCCTCCATCTCTCTTTTTTCGCCTTATTTAGTCTCAATTCTCACGACTTCAACCTGATTCAAGTCGTCTGATTTCAGTTCAAGGTTTTAACGCCACGTCGTCCAAAACTGCGTCAGAAGTTGTATTTCTCTCTCTCCCTCCCCTTTTTTTTTTTTCCCAGTTTCTCTTATTCTCCAGTAAGCTGCAGTGAGACTGAATAATTCACAACTTGCAGCAGGCGGGCGGCGCAAACTCAGCAAGACCGAAAGCAGCCGCTGATAGACGGAAAAACAGCCGGCCGGTTTTGTTTTCTGAAAACGCACATCTCAAGTCGCTGTGCGTCGGCTCGCCGGCTCCGCTGGACGCTGATGCGGCGTTTGTATTCCAGCCGGCGGGTCGTCCAACGGGCGGAAAGGGACGTAGCTACGTTAGCGAGGAGCTACCAGGCTGGCCCCGCTCACACAGGAGACATCATCCTCATGTCCGCCGTTATACATCGTAGTCCTCATTCAACTATATGGACATGCCACTGCCTGGTCTGGTTGGAAAAGCCAAAATATTAGCAAAATGAAATGGAAAAAAAAAGCTTTTTGTTGTGTGGAAAACGTCGCAGGAGATGTGGATTCTTTGTGGGAAACTGGGTCAAGCTAAACCCAACTGGTCCTGGACCAGCTGTTTGGTCTTGGACGACGTGTCCTTGATGTTCTCTTGCTCAGAAGCACGTCGGCACTTTGCTGGAGTCCAGAATAGAGCTGACTCAGACGATAAAGGCCACGAGGCCGAGATGATGAGCCCGTTGATTCACATTTAGTCAAAGTGGCGAAAGAAGCCAAGCAAGCTGATTTCAAGCTGTCCTCTGATGACTGTGTGTGTGTGTGTGTGTGTGTGTGTGTGCTAGATGCAATTCAAATCATTTTAATGAGTTCCCGTTGTCCTTCCTCCATCTCAAACACGTCATGAGCAGCTGCCGTCGTGACATTCATCAAATCACGGACGCTTTTTTAAAAAAATTTTTACGCATCTTAGTTCCTGCACAATGAGCATAATTCAGAAAGTCAATTATGAATAAATCCTAAAATCCCAATTAACCAATAAACACGTGTGGCTCTCACAGTCGGGGTCATCGTGAAGGTCGGCGATGCCGTGACGCTGATAACTTATAACACTCACCGCTGTACGTGACGATCCGGATGGTGGAGTCGCCCTCCCCGAAGCGCGTGATGGGAGTGAGCCGCACCTCGTAGGACTCGGGCTTGATGAGCTCCGTCAGGTTGTGCGTCATGAGCTCTCCTTTGTTGATCGCTCCGTCCACTGGGATCTCCTGCTCCCACCAGCGCTGCAGCCCCATCTGGATGGAGGGAGGAGCCACACACACACGTATGTTGTTATTATTATCATCATAACCACACTCTGCTACTTTGTAGCCATCAGATTTTTTCATGTTTTCTCCGAGAAGTTTCAGAAAAGTGAGGTTCAAGGTTATCCGAGGACTTATTAGTCAGCCGATAACATTAATCCCACTTTTTTCACACGTGAATGGCTTATTGATTTTGCATAGTAATGAGTAAGTCTCCTTCATTTGGATTAAATCCTAGCAAAGCAGGTTAGTGCTGTATTCTGCTGCTGGCCTGACACAACTCAACAGACTGTCGTACCCGCAGCTGAAACTAAAACACCTGAGAATTAACAGTCAAATTCAACATATACAGCGATTTCAAGATGCATGTGAGGGCCCGGTTCGAGACGGTGCAGTTTAAAACCCGTCAATCCTCCTTTGAGAGGCGGCAGAACGGGGCTTCTGGCTTAGAAAAAGCTCATTTAATTGATAAAGGAAGTGGACGGCTGCTGGCCGAGTCTCTCTTGTTTGGAGCCGCTTTTGATTATTCGCTGTGTTCATGGTTCGAAGGTTTGGACTCGAGGGCGACGCGTGTCGGCGAGCACGGCCCCGACGTATAGGCCGGTCAGGCTCCAAGGAACAAACCTGTACACGTACAAATCACACAGGTGCATGAGAACGTATGCATCTGTGGAGCGAGAGGAGCTGGAGCCCGACGGACGCTTTGTACACAAAAAAATAATTGTAGCCACTGCAAATTCAAAGCTGCTATGATCAATACTTATACATGTATGTATGCAACACAAGGCACTGTATATTGTATAGTATCACGACAAAATGAGAGCATGTAACATCACAAAGGAAATCCCTCTGAAGAGCTTGCTTCTGTGTGTACACATACGACCACATAAATATAAATATGCCTTTATTTTCCATCAGTGTACGTTGACCCCTCTCATCTGCCAATAACCCTCGTCTATAGGCATTTGTATGATCTGCCAACATTAAATGTAACACAACAAAAATGCCTTCTTCCCTCCGTAAGCTGTTGACAGCTAGCCGCTCATTAGCCACATTTCCTTTCAGGGCAGCTCCCGGCGTCTGAATTCAAAAGACGGCTATTAACGAGCGGCAGGAAAACCCTCGTATGTGCGGCGAGGAAAAAAAAAAATGGATTCATTTTTGTCCTCGTGAAAGATGGACGCCTCAGTCGGCGCCGTACAGAGCAGCCAACGCCGCTGTCCTCCTGCACGCGACTGCAATCGTTCTTTGAAAACTTTTTGTCTTGAAATCAGCCTCTGCGATGCTTTGTTATCCCTTCGTGCAGAGACCTTGAACTGACGGGGATTGTACGTCTCGTCTTTGCACAATGCTGAGCGCGCGAGCCGGCCTGTCTTTAGGTGACTAAGCTCAGCTATCACACACACACACACACACAGACACAGACACACACACACAGAGAGGAAAAATATGTGCTTGTGCTTTTTAGTTTGTCTTGTGACACAATGCGGCCCCCTTTAGAAATTGGAATGAAACAAGGGTTCGTCGCTGTAGTCGCTGGAGGGGGCAAAGAGATGAGGAGGAAGAGGAGGAGGAGGAGGAAGGTACATTTTATCCTTGAGAATCAGCTTAAGGGGGAAGAGCTGCACAAGTTACAGCTTCTGCATCACAATTAGTGACTTTACATGCCCTTCTCACCGGCACAGAGAGACAGAGGTAGACTGAATGAAGGTGTGATAGCCGTGGAGCAGAGTGTGTGTGTGTGTGTGTGTGTGTGTGTGTGTGTGTGGGAGAACAGTAACAATTAGGTAATTACTTAAGAGATGATACACAATTACGGGGTGCAACTTCTCACTGCCATTAGTTTGCAGGTAAATAAAGTGTTTTGTCTGCTGATGGTAATTGCAGCAGGAACACTTCGTCCCTCCCGATTCCTTTTTTTTGTTGTTTTTTTTGGTGCTAAAGTAACATTTCAGTTTGAAAAGAGCGGCGGCTAATTACCTCAAATTACAGTGTCAGGCTGCACGTCTGTGTGCGTTTGAACCCTCTGAAAAGAGGATGATTCATTTCAAGAACAATTCATATCGAAATAAAAGAGTTCAAAATAACTTTTCTCAACAGCGGTGACAAAAAAAGTACATCGGTTTGTCTGCGAATAGACACACAAAGATGCATTAGAAGTGACACATCGTCCCGCCTTGACCATATCTGGCAGTCTGGCTAATAGATGGATAAAAACATATTCATCCACTTCATTGTTGGACATGCAGGGCGACGCTTTACCTGCAGCATTGATGACCGAGGTCGTCTCCTCTGGAAGAAAAGCCTCTAAACACACGCAGCGTCTCACCCACACGTTTATTCTTCTCTTCTTTTCTGTGTCTTTGCTTTTGGACCCGGAGCCAAGAGAAGCTCTGCAGAAGGTAATCTCACATCCAGCTGAACGCTCGCGCTTTCTCCACATCATCAAATCTACTTAAGTCCTACTTATGGAGCGACGCTTCACTTCAGGCACTGAACTTGCGTTTGCATTAGCTGATTGCTATCACCGGCGCCGTTCATGTTTCACAATTACTGGATAATTAATTTTACATCTTGTTTTTGTTACTTTGCAAAATTAATAAAATGCTTTTACTACTTTAACCTCATTTGCCTCAGCTATTTAATGCCGAACATTGCGAATAGTTTGCATTCAACTAAATACTGAATATCTCCTCAATCCCAAGGTCTATTTGAATAATTAAAAAGCTATACTATACAGAAAACCTGTGTGAACAGAGTTATTGAGTTCATATATATGTTAGTGGTATATTAGTTTATAATAGTACACAGAAAAGGAAAATACATATTATTTCTAAAAAAACACAACTAAATGTAGTTTTTTCTAATTGTAACTATATTATGAATGCTATATAACATATGTTAATGTGTTAGGAGTATATATGTGAAGATTGGCTTTGATTGAGTGAAGTTAAGTACTTTTAATAACTATCTTAGTTCAGGATTTTCGAGCGGCCAACACTAAATATTCCCACTCTCTCCCTGGTCCCTGAACGGTCCTCGCTCCACTCTTTAGCCACGTCTGACGACAGGAGAGATGAATCAAATCTCAGCCACGAAGAAGTCAATTTTCAGTGGTTTTTTTTGCTGGACATTCATGGCATGGTTCTGCGTATCTTGGCGAAGGTTTCTCAGTGGATTTGGCGGATTTATTGATGGCTTCAGTCGGCTCTAAGTAATCCAAAACTGTCTGGTAATCCTGTGTAACTTCATGCTAACAATATGAATCAAAACATTGGGGCGATCTCCCAAGTCACTCTCGAGTCCCTTTGAGTCATATTCGTGGTTTATGCAAATATTTATTGTGGAATAGTGTCACAAACATGAAACATGGACTTATATATTGACTTTTTCTGGGTCAAAGTACAATGAATGTATTTTATTTCAAATAGATTTCATGCTGAATTACAATGAGGCATCCTGTCAGTTTACTCTGAGAATGAGGTCTTGGAGTTTGTATATTACGTCATCATTGTTCCTAAATTCCCACATCACATTGCTCTGTGTGTATGTGCGTGTGAATGAAAAGGGAAAGAAACAGTAAACTTCTTCATCAACAATACAACATATTCACATCAAATCAAGTTCGAGCCGTTTTAGAGAAAACGTTTAACTTTCCCATTTTGAATCCTACACGTGGATTTTTGTACCTTTGTTTTCCGATTCCCATCGACGATCAACCGGATCCCCGCCTCTGCGCTCAATGAAGGTTTCTGTTTACATCCCATTACCTTTCACTCTTCCAGGTTCCCCCCACAGAGCCACGCGGCTTCAAAACAAATCACGGCAGGATTGATTAAAGCGACGGCGAGAGACCCCCCCCCCCCCAAAAAAAAGGTAAAGACGGTAATAATCACAGCGCCGGTGTATCGTTTGAAGACGGCAGATCTACTGTAGATTGCCTGCATGTAGAATAGATGGCGCCTATTGATCTGCCTGCACAGCCTGACTTGACAGATCAATTGAAAAAGACGAAAGAGGTAGAGAGGGCGGAGGAGGAGGATGAGGAGGAGGAAGACGAGGACGATTCCAAGATGTAGGTTGGAGACGGGCAATCAAGCGTCTGGACAGCCGAGGAGGCTTTAAAGGAGCCGACTGTAGCGTCAAAACAAGGCCGGATGTCAGAGCATCCCTGACAGGTGCGGCGAGGATTTGTGTTTGTCACCCTTTCAAATGCCTTTTAGCCAGACCTTCCTTCCTATTCCCCCCTTCAGCCCGACTCTCCCTCTCTCTCCCTCTCTCTCTTTCTTTCTTTCTCTCTCTCTGGACGATAACACAAAGCAATCCATTACAGAGACATAAGGTCTACCAGCTCCCAGCATTAATTCAAAAAGAGAAAATGATAACAATTCTCAGGGAATGGCAGCGCAGCCGGGGATCTATAAATAGATCGGAGCGGTGTCGTCCACGTGCCGAAAGCCTTTCCCTTCCCGCAGCACTCGTTCACATCCAGTCTGGGGGTATCTCTCTGCATTCATTCATTTTCACGGGGAGCATCTCCTCCCACTCATTCCTCTCTTCCTCTCACTCATTTCCTCTCTCTTTTCCTGCCCCCAACTCTTCCTCAGCAAAAGGCATCGCAGGAATCCCATTATCATTCTCAATCGATACTCTAAGCTGAGACTCAATCAATCACAGAGAGTGTACTGTATATGGCAAAAAAAAAAAAAAGCCCGGGACAAAGTCAGGGAGTTTTTCCTCAAGGCGAAATAATCCCTTTCATCTGAGACAATGGACGACGGGGGTTGTTTTGCCTCGGGGGGAAGGAAAGAACGGTCACAAGATGTTCCCCGCTTGAGATTTCAAGTCAAGAAGGTGGAAACTAAATCGCTTTGCCCAAAACACAGATCGTCGGCTAACGTAGATTTAGCGTGTAGCGACGTTCTCTTTTTTTTAATAGACAAACGCAGAGAGGTGGAAAGGATCACGCAGACGTTATGTATATAATCTGTTAAAGCATTTGAAAGTAGGCAAAGTAAATAGTATATTCCTGGCAGGTTTTCAGAGGCTCCCAAAGAACATCATTTATTACCAAACAGACCGACTAAGATAGTTGACAGAAAAATCATTGCGCTCCGCAAACACAACTGGTTTAAAATGTGTTTTCGGGCTTCAATTCCTCGAGGGCGTAGTGAGAAACAAACATAGAAATTATATTATTCATCGCAAACACAACCGTCAGGGTATAACGCTCGCTCGTTCCGAGCAGGACCGAGATGGATGTTAGCATCGCGGCGCGCGGCGCTTTTCTCTGACAAACGGACTCCTGAATGTTGCCGCGTTCACGCAGACATCTGCGGCGTTAACGTGTAAAAAAAAGGGAAAGTTCACGGTTTCAAACGTTTGAACCGAAGAGGGGTGCCACACCCGCTCGCTGTGAATAATAAAAAGAAAATCCATAAAGGACAAAATGGGCTCCCGCTCCGCCACGAGGAGAGAGAAGAGGGTGCACATTGATTGCCAAAAGAGGGAAAATGCAACCACGCCATCCATCAATGCTACCGGCCTGTCATCTGTGGAGTTTACTTGAGAAGCAGGGAAAACAGGAGCTCTCTCTCTCTCTCTCTCTCTCTCTTTCTCTCTCTCCGCGGGGTTCCTTTCCATTCTTCTGACTGAGCTTCTTCTGATGGAGAGCAAAAGCAGAAGCGATTCGTGGGAAAAACCACAGAACCCGTTCAAACGACCGCCGCTGACAGGTTCTCAGTCATCCCGCCTCGGCCCCGCTGAGGCTCGTTTCGCGTCCTCAAAAAACTGCCGAGCGAGACGAGTCGATGAATCGAGGCGTCAAGACTTTGGCGCCGGCGAATGAAATATACAACAAGCCGAGCCGTGCAAACACTTCCATCTTAAATTGGCTGTAAGAGAAGGGGTTTCAGGTGGCACAAAACGACTCTAATTCATCCGAGACAGGTCGGAAAAAAAAGAGGGCCGACTCTGCGGTTATTGCACCGGGAAGCCAACATTTGAAAGCTTCTCTTCTTGTGGGACTGAATAACACCTTTCAGTGCAAACAGGCATCTGAAAGATGCACGTATGGAGAAAAAGGGTGAAGAAATAAGGCCGACAGGAGGGCAGGGAGTGTGGGGAGATGAGGCTTCCTACCTGTCGGATGCCGAGTCTGTAGGCCACGATGCGGTCCACGGCGTTGGGGTTCATCTGGGTCCACTGGAGCTTGAAGCCGTAGACTCTGGGCCGGTTCTGCCACAGAGGGCTGTAGGTGTCGTAGTAAAACTCTGGAGGGTAGGCCTTACCTGAGGAGGAAGCAGACGCATAAACTAAATGTCTGAAATCTGCAATAACGCCTGCATATACAAGCGTCGCCGGACTGAATTAAAGGGCTATTCGAAATAGAGTCCAAGTATTGCACTTCCATACGAGGTTCTTGTGATGTAAATATGTACTTTATAATAAGCAGCAGAGGCTGAGATACCTCTCCGGTTGTAGACTCATTATATATTATGTAAACACTGTGAAAAAGCATTAAAATGCAGGATAATTTCACTGGATGAATTATTATTTAGGGAAATGGATGAGAATTCTAACTGTGATCACTGAACGTTGTTACATAATTATAATTATCATTATTTGGTCTCAATTCTTTGCCTGCATGTGTAGCGTTACTGAACTCGCTCTCCTTTGCTGCAGAGGTTTATTTCACACGCAGTGCAGGGTTTTTATTTTTTTTATGGTCGTAAGAAAGTAAACTTTTAAATGTTTAATTTGTTAACACAGTGACACTTCTTTAAAGCCGAGAAGAACGTCTGAATTAACATGACAAAGCCGTACAGCGTCTCTTTATCTGCACCGTCGTGTGTTTGTTCTATTTTTATTCGCTTTACTGTATATGATATTCCTCGTTGCCGCTATGACCCAATTTTCCCCCCAAAAGGATCATTAAAGTTTCATCTTATGTTGCGTGCCGTACTGGAGAATTCTCTTCATGCCGTCGAATCAAAGCGTGAACCAGATTGTAGGAGGAATGTAACAAAAGTGTCCGTGTAGCACATGCTACGTTAGCGCGCTACGCTCAGATTAGCCTCTTCGGTCCGAAACCCTCCCCCCCCGAGTTCTTTATCCTTTTTTCCCTCCAATAGCTCAGGTTTTCGGTTTGCTTTGTTGGAATCAGTGAGGATTTATTCTCGCGACACTGGACTGAAAACGTCTTTCAAGATTCTCCAGCTTTCCGGTCACAGCCTGCGACTTGATTTTTCCGGACAGCCGGCGTACAGGAGCTGGCACAATGTGGCGCTTTAATCAAGATCTAGAAACGGGCTCACGGGGACGACCTTCCGGGGCCAAAGAATAGTAATTCACCTCAATGTCACGTCGCTGTGTTTTGCCTCCTGCGCCATTTGGGCTTGTTTATCGAAGGGTGACAATACCTCAAGGCGGAGGACTTTTAATAGCCGCGGATAAGACGGCGGAGCGGCCGTTGTTAGCACAAAATAAAAGCTGGGATTTGATGCACCCGAGTAGTCGATGCACGTCAGGCACTTGCATAAACCTGTCAAGTTAGTTTATGTCATTAATGAATTATTATGGCGTTATATCCCTAAACACTTTAGTGGTCTCCTGTGGTCTCTTCCCTCGGGCTCCTTTTGTGTGAACAGATCCTGCAGCCATTTTGTTCTCCTTGATTAGATTTGACTCGTGACACTCGGTGGAGGAGATGCATTGTGACTCCAGAGTCTGTGAAGGTTACGAGTTCAACGGGTCATCGTCTGGTTTTCAGCTCCCTGCACGTAGTTCAGTATGGAGGACAGAAAATGACTTAAGTATAAATAAATACATGCAAGAATAAATACAGGAATACATAAATACATGCTTAAATAAATGAATAAAACATATATAAATACAGGAATAAATAAATAAATGATTAAATAAATAAATGAATGAATAAATATATAAATACAGGAATGAATAAATGATTAAATAAATGAATAAATACAGGAATAAATAAATAAATGCTTAAATAAATGTATGAATGAATATATAAATATAGGAATAAATATATACATGCTTAAATAAATATATAAATACAGGAATAAAATAAATAAATAAATGCTTAAATAAATGTATGAATGAATAAAAAAAATACAGAAATAAATAAATACATGCTTAAATACATGTATAAATAAATAAATAAATACAGGAATATATAAATATAAGTTATAACTAAACAGGACATCATTAAATAAATCTATTTCTACATTTCTGGGTCTGATATTTATTTATTCTTACATTTATTTAAGTATTTATTTATTTGTTCCTGTATTTATTTATTTATACTTAAGTCATCTTCTGTCCTCCATAGTTCAATCGGCGGCTGGCTCTTTAATCCTGAGCTGAATCTCAATATTGAAAATAACGGATGTTTTCTGGAGACATATGAATGATAAGAAGCCCTGACCAAACATATAATTGAAAAAAAATCTGTTTTTTTGAAGGGAAATCAATGCATTCCAATGGCATCGACGCAATTAGTGGATTTTCTTGTAAGAGCAAAGTTAAACCCTGAAAAATGCTTTTCGTAGAATCCAACTTTGGTTATTTCTGCCGTTAACTAACAGCTAACCGCAGTGAGAGAGCTGAGATTCAAGGGGCGAGCTGGCCTCTACAAAATGGAGGAAGCACACTGCTGCGTTCATTTTTTGTGCGTAGACTTTGATCCATAGGGAAGACGAGGCCTGCAAACAGTTAAGGAACCGGCATCAGTGGTTGTGACCTAAATGTGAATAAACTGAGCGAACGCCTCGTACTGTTACTGACCGAGTGACCTGAGTTAGCAATGTTTAACTCTCTGAGCCTCTTTCTGACCCAATATATCTGCATATCTGAAGCCTCACAGCGTATTGCTCCGTGCCATAGACCTCCATCGTTGCTCAAAAGCACTGCAATGAACACGGGCATTGTGTGTTTGGAGTCCATTTAACAAACCCCCACGAGTAGTCACTAACACACCAGAAGTGTATTAATCAACAGCTGAATACATTTCCCTGACAAATGCAACAAAACAGTGCAGCTGAAGTAACCTTTGAGAAAAAACAATGCAGCGGCCAGCAGTTTTTAGGAAATGCCCTCGACAGCAATGCAAAGTCACCGTCTGGAGGTACACATTGTTGGCCGGTAGTATACAGAATAATACTTCACGTGGCGTTGGGAGAGATCACGCAGCGCTGGTTAACGTGTTCACTCAGCTGCATGATCACGCAACATTAGCAGTAACTGATGGGGAATCCCCAAGAGTATGCACATCGCCTCGAGACGACTTCTATACCACGACGAGGAAAACAATATGGGGGGAAAACATCCTGAATGCTTAAGTAGGAGAAAGCATAATCCATAAGGCACTGGCACGTTTCATAATTCATTTAAGTGCTTTGTTTCCCAAAAGTTAAGCAGTAAACGCATTCACTTCAGACGCAATCATTCACTTTGGAGGAGTTTCAGCCGGCGCAGTCCGACTGGTTTGATCAATTCTCTGAACAATAAGTCAAAAATCATCTCTGAGGACATTTTGTTCTGCGTTTTTTTTTTTTTTTTTTTTAGAAAATAGACCGGTTTATTGATTCATACCGGTGATCCCGTTGCCTTTAACGTGGATGCTGAAGGACTCATTCATCAGCCAGATGAAATCAATTAGAAACTAAAATGCACCTCACAAAGTTAAGACGTCTCCTGCGAGACGTCTGCTTCACAGCTACAGACGCTGCAGAAGAAACTTCCAGTCAACCCTATAGAGGAAGTTTCATTTCAGTAAATGACACGAGAAAAATATATTTTCGAACAAATAAAAAGGCGAGGATAATTACCGTCTGCACTTCACTTGGCAGCGCTCCGCCGCGTCGAGCCAGCTGTGTTTACAGCGCGCTGTAACAGTATATGTTACATAAGCCAGGAGGGCCAATACTCTGTCAGCTTTCTCCACACAGTTTTATTCCCGTACACAAAAGGCCGATGGAGAGAGGCTCTTTGAGGTGGAGCAGAAAGCACAAAAGGTTAATTAAACTAGTCTTGTGTTATTCTATGTTTTCAATCTTTGAAGATTCCCCGGCAGACGCCGCTTGGAGGAACACGTGAGTGAAAGGATTGCATTCATTCCCTTCATTCATTCAAGCCAAGGGTTTTTCTATTTTATTAATTTATCACGTCAATCGGCTGTCGTATTTTGAAAGTATTTCTCTGGAGGCAAAGTTCCAGGAAATGTAGAGACGACGTCGCAAACTCAAATAAATTACCGTCTTCGGCTCGAGAACATAGAATCTAATGTAATGACGGCCCTCGATCCTTATAATGCGTCACGAGCGAAGCGCATTACCTAACCCACTTACTCCACTTGAAACCGATAACCCTGGGTGGGAGACATCAAACGCTAAGTACGGACGGCTAAATTATACTAATCCTGTTTATAACAGCGGACCAATGCAATGATTCATAACAGCGCAGTATGAAAAAAAAAAAACCTTCAGGCGAGACGTTGACCTTGTTTGCAGACTTCCTTTTTCATATTTTTTTTTTTTGAAGGGTTTATGAACATGCCTTTCCCCCTCACCATGCAAACACCACCATATGCTAAGCGGTGCTATATGGTGCAAGGGCTGATGTGTGACGTGGGCTTTTGTGGCAGAAATGACACGTACATATGGATGAACAGCTGGCAGAGACCAAGCCAACACCACCACACCAACAGATAACCGACTACAGGGAAAAGACATTAGGGACATTAAAAGACTTGGTGGTAATTGTCTGGTTGTGTCCTTCTGGGATGGAAAATGAAATCTTTCTTTAAAAAAAAAAATATTTTAAGGGAAATGAACTTGAAATGAGTCACTTCCACTCTGACTATTCAGCTCATTCTTCCTCCCTCCTCTCTTTATCCACTTGCGCGCGCGCACACACACACACACAGCCCCCCACACACACACACACACACGCATAAAAGAGCTAGAAAGATGTCCATTCGTTGATGATATTCACTGGGATTAGATTGTGTTTGTCTTGACCCGACGTGACTTCTGATTCAATCCTTCTTCGTGAGTCTGACAGGCCGGCCCGCTCTAATGACCGACCTCGTGATATTGTGTTGGTATAAAAGAGGCAAAAGCAACAACAAAAAGGTCATAAAAATAAAAAATGAGATAGATGGCGGAGTAGATAGCGTCTGTCCTTCAGCAGCAGTCATCACACGGGCTCCATCAATGTCTGTGTGTGTCTCTTTTGCGGTATTCAACGTCATCCGCCGTCTCCGTCCGCGGTGAAGTTCAACTCGGGTGACGGACCATGAAAGCAGATCGACGAGTTAATAAAAAAAAAACATGTCTGGAAATCACAATTGTTCAGAGATCAACGCTGACGCGGTTTCTAAACCCCTGAGACGGAGAAACTTGCAGGTTTGAAAGGTAAGAAAAAAAGAAAAATCAATTCAGTTTTTCGGATTTCTTTTGCTTGAAGATATGAAAAATGATCCAAACTAAAAAAGGTCAGCTCGTACCACGAGATTGAAGCTCACAAAAAAAGCCCAAGAGGCCTATTTAAAACACACCTCAAAGAGCCAAACAAACACACAACAAATAAATCAAGACGACAACGTTATTATTCTTAACAGCTGATGGATCTAATAACTATCAAAATAGACAAATGCAGAACAAAAATGAGATAGTTAGTGTGCGTTTGTGAGTTTTAATCACACTACAATATATTAATTTCTCAAACATATGCAGATAACTCATTGCAGCCAACTTTGGGCGCCATGTTGCACAAAGTGGTTTCTGCATCATTAGGAACAAAAGCTGCAGAATAAAAAGGAAACCGGGACCAGACGAGAACATCGCACTATGCAAACAATGACTATCTGAGCATTGTCCCTGAGCATGTACTCGTTCTTCTCTTGTGATTCATGAGTGCCAAAAAGAGGAATTAAATGTCGGAAAAATGAAAAAACATTTTTTTTTTGTGAATTTCCAGCAAAAAACCCCCGAAAGAACGCATTGTTTGGGAGACTGTTCAATGAAAGTAAAGATGGAGGGAGGCGAGAAGACTCGCTATGCAGTTAGTTTCATTCACTTCACTGATTTTACACATGAAGTTCAGTTTATGGTTAGTCCTCCTCAGCCTCCGTGGATCTAGAGACGTATTCACGGGGTGGAAAGTAAGTGACATGGAGGCCTCACGGAGTGGTAGGACTCTCTCTGTTCATCTTTTAATCACTTAGCCTTAAATGTGACCAGAACATATTCAGTATTTACCGTAAAAGTCAGGTTACAAGCCGCTTCTACCTTCGGTCGGTGTCCTCGCTGTAGCAAGCTAGCGCTGCATGCTAGCTCCCCGCTGCTGCTGCTACTGCCCGAGTCGGGTGTCGAGTCGAGGCTGGTCCCGCTACCAACGGTTGCTGTCGGGGAGCTAGCGGTGAGCTCGTAGCAGCGCTAGCAGAGAGCTAGCAGCAGCGCTAGCTGGCTGAAGGCAGTAGCGGCTTGTAACCCGACTTTGATGGTATATATGTTCCTTTGGTCTTTTTATCGTTTCATTTTCTCAAAATGAAATCTAAATCAATGAATTACATTTGACACCTTTAAGATAGTATTGAGTGCAACTTCATTCTTAACTTATGTGGCGTCTGTTTGGGAGATTTTCGTGCCTTTTAAACAGGGTGCTTATGTATGTAAGATGCACTGATGACCGATTAAAAATCTGGACTGCAGTTTGCTGCTGTTTGTCTGCAGAATAAGCAAATTCAGAGATGTTGGCAGCTGCAGACACCGGTGAACATTTGGGTTTTTAGTCAGGTTCAATCCGTCTCCAACACAATCAAACAGGAGTTACTATTAGGTAAACTAAACAAAACGCGCTTCAACAAAACAACCGGCCACGACTGTCCAACTGGGCTCATTCTGTGTTTTCTACTTGTGGAAGTTGGCAACCAAAAACACACACTGACAGGAAAAAAAATCATCAGGTGCCAACAGCATCAACAGCTAGCGGCAGTTGGGTGAGATGGGTGTATTAGTCTCCTGGTGCCCCACTGCGGCGTCTCAGGGCGCTCTTGTTGCATTCAATTGCACTCGGACATCAGAGGTTTGCGATTCCCCTCCAGCAACAACTTTTCATTAATGTATATTTTAATTAGATTATCCAAAAATGCGGTTTTAAGGCATGTTCTTCTCGGGTTGACGGCTCCCACTCCTTGCTCCGGAGGCAGAAACAACCCTGATGATGTCACAGCTTGGGCTTGAAAACAGAAAAGTGTTCGGAGATAGAGCGTTGCATTGTGGGAGATGTAGGACCGAGGGTTTTTTTAGAGGGTAGCTCATACTCTGGGCTCAACGTCAGAATATCTCAGCTTCTGCCACTTCCATTTTAAAAGAATCCTTTAAAAAAAAAAAAAAATCCGTCTCTTGCGAGTTTCCCCCCAAACTCTATGAAGTCCGAAATTGACAGAATATACCGTTAAATTAGAAGCCTGTGAATCCTGTGACCTGTGTTTCCCCCCCCCATCAGCGCGTCATCAGTACACGCCTGCAGCCGGAGGGCAGGAAGTACAGTAACGCAGACGAGTGCAGAAAGCATCGACGGCATCAAACCGGAATGAAGTCGCTGTGAAAGAAAAAAAAGCAGCAGGAAGTCTCAACAGTGACTCCTTTTCTTCATCTTCCAAATCTAACTCTTCAGAAGAGCAGTGTTCCCGTGACAGAGAGCCCGAGCCAGAGCTCAGTGGTGCACATTACATCCCTCCGAGGGGTCTCTCCCCGGGCGCAATTCAACGGCCAACTTGGCTATTACAGCCGACTCGCTGTTTCCACAGATGTCCCGGCGACTTGGCGCGTCGGGCATCCGTGCACATGCACACGCTCTCCCCTGGCACGATGCACCTTTTGGAGGCGACGTCAAGATATTGCGTCGCACGGCGACTGGAATCAGGGATGTGAAGTGGTAGCCGCGGTAGCCTCGGGGGCCAAAGCTCCTGACTGATGTGTTTATCGCACATCAACACGGCGCAAAAGGGAGGGGGGAGGGGCCAGGCAGAGAGCGGCGAGGGAACATCCACCGAGGCGTCCACCTGTCTCCCCCTCTGTAAAGGGAGCGACCCGAGACGCCGCCGAACTGCATGAGCCGGTAACAAATATTTAATGAGCTCCATCTCGGGATCCCAAAGTCGCAGAGGGGAGCTGACGTTCTCTCCAGCAGGTTGAGTTTCAGGATAACATTTTTTTTTAAAGCGAATGTTTAAGATTAAGGAGGCGGAGTTAAGGGAGCAAGGGGGGCACGCCAGATTTCATGGATGAGGGGAGGAACAAAAGTAGATTTTCTGCACCATGCTCACCGCACTCAGGGGGTTACTAAAAGAGCCTCCATACCTTTTGGCAACCACTGAGTCCAGATGGTGAGAATCTGGAGCAATGGGCGGGAGGAATGGAGCGGTGGTGGTGGTGGAAAGGGATGGAGGGATGGAGGATGAAAGCGGGAGGAAGGGTATTTGAGGTAGGGAAGAGGGAGGGAGGGCCACATGAGCAATAGCAGGTGAAACCTCAGCCCTGTTGAGAAAAACAAATGGCTGGAGGGGGCTATCTGCTCCTGTCTCACCGGTCTACCTGTTTCACCAGGGACGGCTGATTTATGACACGCAAAGGGAGGCAGGATGGAGGAGAGGGGAGAGGGAGGGGGGGGGCACAAAGGAAGGAAAGAAACAGCGAGAGAAGAGATGGAAAAAAGGCAGCAGGGAAGCTACGATTAGGAGGCGGCGGGAGATGGATGGAGGGACAGACGGTATCAAAGAGGAAAGCAACCTAAGTGGCAGAGGATCAAAGTGACAAATGCTCCTCCTGTGACCCTGCAGCTCCCGCCTCCGATGGGAGGGCCGGGAGATTGAAACCTCACGCCGGAGTTCCCGCGGTCGCTCAACGCGGCCAAACTAATTTGGTCCTGTCATAACAACACAACGAGGAGACGGACACTTATGGTTCTTGATGAAAAGAGAAAACAACAGCAGGCGCTCTGAAGAGAAACAGCGGAAAGCGTGTAAGCGTGCCTCGTTTGAAAGGAGCAGGTTTGCTGTGCGGGGACGTGATTGACACGTCCTCTCCAAACTGTCAATCTATTATCATCCTTTTTCTGTTCACCCGTCTCTTTAATTAATTGTTTTAGACATCTGGGGACGCTAAAATGCGGCGTGACGAGGATCGCCGCGTGTTTGAGGAGCCGATTTCAGCCGTCCGCAAAGTTCACGGCGAGGACTTTAATTAGCATCTGGAGGGCGTCGGGAAAGGAGTCCGATATGTAACATGACATCATTAAAACAGCAACCGTGCAATCGCGGCATCATTCATTACCTGTGACCTGGAAGGTGCATTTGCCGGCGCCGGCCTCGTTGATGACGTTGCAGGTGTACTCCCCCCAGCCGTCTCGGTTCAGGCTGCGGATGGTGTACTCCGTCTCGTCCCGCTGGGCGTCGAAGGCCCCGGCGTGGAGCAGCCGGTTGGAGAGGAGCCACTCGAAGCGCAGCACGCGGGACGGGTGCGCCCGCAGCACCCTGCAGGTCATCACCACGGGCCGCCCGAGGCCCTGACGCATCTCCATGTAGACCGGCTCCACCGTCGGAGGGTCTGAGAGAGGAAGCACAGAAAAAAAAGGGGTCGAGATGAGCTCCGCCACGACGTTTTATAGAGACTGAAAAGGTGCAAGTTACTGCAGTGGAAATGATGTGAAAGGAATAAGAGAAAAGGTAAACGGGTGAGGGTTTCCTGATCTCTGACCTCCAGAGATGCAAATATCTGGAAGAGAGAAAATACAGTCGGGATAGTTTGTTAAAAATACTACACACATGTGGGAAAAGTGGGAAAAAAGTGGTCACACTGGTTGTGAGCGTTGTTCTGGAAGCTCGCTGAAGACCTAAGGAGCACACAACGGGAGAGAAAAACATTCAAATCACGCGCCGACAAAGAAAAGGGAGAGAAATAGTTGAGAGGACAGTCGACTGTTTTAACACGAGCCGGCGAGCCGGTGAGGTGGAAAAAGGGTGAGATTGAAACACACTGCAAAGTAAACTCTAAACAATCCCCGCCGCAAAGTCAATAAATGAACAACGACGAGGGAAAACAATCGCAGACGGGTGCAGGGAGATCAATTTAGCATGAAAACTAGAACAATGTTCTGAATGAAATCCGTCACGCTTCATGGGAAATTGGTAACGGGATGATGAAGTGCACCTCGAGCTTTTCAACCCAAAAAAACTAAAAAAAAGAGAGAAAAATTAATAACTTATTTGAGGATGTGACAGGCTTCACCTCTTCGCCTCACACACACAACCTGCTGGTGAATTATTGAGCTGATTATGAACTTATTCCCCTCTTATGCATGATTCTATATGCTTTATGTTGAGTGTGTGTTTGCTTATGTTCACGTTAACACAACGTGTGTGCTTGGGAAGTGCTTCTGCGCGCCAGCGCCGCCGTGGTTATGAATCATTTCCATCTCATCTTAAGCGTCTTTGCTCTCGCTCTGCTCACACAGACGCTTTACAAAAGTCGCGGCGAAAAAAAAACAACAACAACAGTGAATGCCGAGGGGAGGAAACAGGATGACACAAAGACGCTTAATTGCCTGCAATTTGCACATTTCCTGAGTCGTTAAAAGGAGAGGCGGGCTCTAGCCGGGGACGCTACTTTTGAAAAAAAATGTAATATGTTACAGACCGCTGGTTACCTGATTGAAACTGCAATCTGCGACATAATTCCCGACATTATTCACACACAATCTAATCACTGAGCCTCCTGAACTTTAGAGGATACGCAATTAAAAGAACAGTTTACTAATATTTACATCATGTCATTTGATAATTCTATTAATGGCATTATTAACAACTTTAATCAGACTTTTTCTCTTTTTTTTCCAAATGTGCAAGATGCTTAAATGTCACAGGTGGGTGTTACATGACGAAGAGGCACGAATAGTATTGCACATGTACACGCACACACAAACACACACACACCTTTTGCTTTTCTCTTACACTCAGTCTAAAACTATTTTATTCTCCTCATTCTGCTTTTGTCCTCTTTGTTTTTGTCCCTTTTTTTGGGTCGTTTGTGTTGATTTACTGACTCGCACTTCTTTTTAACTCACTTTTCTCCACAAGAAAAGAAATAAGAATATTGTGGCCATTGGAATTAACATAAGATAAGATAAAATAATCCTTTAATAGTCCATCAGTGGGGAAATTACAGGATTACAGCAGTTGGCAATATACAGATGGAATAAAAATTTGTGTTTCCCAAAACTCTTGGACCTTCTTACTAGTTGTACTTGTTGCATTTTTGGTCAGGTTTTGAGATTGTTTCGCTTTGAAATATCCACTGAGCTCGACTGCAGATATTGACGAATATATTTTCCTGCAAAATGGCCGACGCCGTCAACAAGTTTTTCTAACATGAGGTGGAATTGCTTCAGCGGGGGCATCGCTGCTCACGAGCTCAATCCATCGTCTGTTTCCACAGAAGTTCTTTTGGCTGTTTTCCAGTAGCTAACTTTTATTTTAATGTTGTTCTCTCTCCCTGTTGCGCATCGCTGAGTGACCTCAGCCCAGGAAAGAGGAGCAGAGCAGCTCCTCCCGGGCCAGAGAGATGCACGAGGAAAACGTGGACTGTGAAAAAAGAAAAGAAAATCGGAGCGTATGCAAAATAACACACCGACTCGTCTGCAATCCAAAGATTTTACTTTCTTGCCCTCGGTGCTGATTTCCAAACACAAACACACAGACATCTGGAATCCCCACAGCAGATGAGAATACTATGATTAATGAGCGACCGTTAGATCGCATAATGACTGGCTGAAATGTGGCAAATAATAAATCACAACACACGGGACGACAGAAACAAGTAAACACAAACACTCCAAGAGATTTTTTTTCGACTGAAAACGGGCAGAAGAGGTTTGCAAAACAGTTTGCCTCCCTCACCTGATGCCGTTCACGAGGTGGAGAGTGAAGCGGGTTTCATCTCCCCTGAATGAAGCGGCAATCAGTTCCTTCTTCAAATGGGCCTTGCCCGGGCTTTTACTGAAACCCTATGGCTTATTCCTCGCTGCAAAAGAAGGGGGTCTGAATCTCTACTTCTCACATGAGGAGTGTAGGTCTGTGTGCGCGGCGTGGAGTCGCAGCCCGGCTCCACAGCCTCCCTGAGTGGCACTGCAACAAATTGCAGTAAGTGCATTTCCATTGACACAGAAAGACAAAATGAAGACGGGGGTTTGGTTCTGCAGCAAATACACACACACACACACACACACACACAAAAAAAATCTGTTATATAACCAAAACATCCTTTAAACAAGGGCACATGCCTCATCTCTCCTCCTCCTGTGTTTCTACTGTGAAACAGCTGCCCGGCCAACGCGGGGAGACGGGAGCGAGAGAAAAAAGGTCCCGCGTGATATTCCCCGAGCGGCGCCCGCCATGCTAACGTAGCGGCGAGAGGGGCGGCGGAGTCGCTGTAAGTCGCCGGGAAAACCCTGCGCACTGGCTGAGATGTAATCCATCATCAGTCACCGGTGGATTGTTTGACAGTAATGTGGAGAAAAAACAACATTCAGGAGCACGGAGGCCTTTTTTTTCCCCCCACGGTCCATGTAGGGCTCGCATCAGCAGGGAAGCGGACCGAACAAACACACACAGGGCGTTGGGTTGGTGGGGGTGGAGGGGAGGATGTGTGTTTTCGAGCATGCGTGTGCAAGGCGATGGAGGTATGTGCACGTTTCTGAAATACTGCTTGACTGGTTTTCAACAAACTTCACCTTCAGAGTCGGAATTGGTTCGATTTGTCTTCCGTGTGCTTCGGGTGAGCGCTTCAAGAGAAGGACGCGAGCGCGCCCGAGCGTGTTGTTCTGTACAGTCTGCACGTGCACGAGGACCGCGTTCCTTTGTGTTGTTTTTCTTCATTTTTGTGCAATACTGTTACATCTTTTGCGCCTTATTTTTTATTTATTCATTTTTCATTCATTCTGTTGTCTGTGCATATGATAGTAAAAACATCTCGAATCTTGAATTCTCCCGAGAGCGACACAACGCTTACGATCTCTATTTAAATCTAAATAGTTCATGTGAAAGTCCTGAAATCCAAATATAATAGATCTGGTATCAGCAAAATGTGCAAGAAGTAGAACCGGGCCGTTTGGCTAAAGTCTTGATTAAAAGTATTATTCCTCTCTAACGGTAAAGATCACAATGGAGAATATCTTTCATAACTAAGTGTAGAAATAACCATTTAGTAAGGCTCTAATCTAACTAATGAAAAGTAGTTTCACCGCTCGTACAACTGTGTGTTTATTAGTACATAACGTACAAGAACACAACGTTCTTTATCGTTCTAGCTTCTGTCTTTTTTTCTCTGTGCTATTATATTTAAGCAATAAGGTACTCGAGGCAGTACCGTATCGTCAATAATGTACATTATTGTCGATACAGTACCGCCTCGAGTACCTTATTGCTTTTATAATATGTTACCTGCGACATTTAATAGTAATAGTAAGCTGTGTATCGTTGTGTATCGCATTTCAGTTGCCGAGAGAAAATAGTCCCGTTGTAAAGCAACCGCCACCCGCTTACGAGAAACAGAAAATTCAGTTGCCATGTGCTTGTTATTGTTAAACTGTGTGTTTATGAGTGGATAATGTACAACACAACGTTCTTTAACGTCCTACCTAGCTTCTTTTTTCTTTCTCTGTGCTATTATATTCTAAAATAATGTTGATACTCTTAAGTGTTTCAAAATTGGACATTTCAGTATCATGAAAACATGAATACTGATCTAAATTTAGTCTAAATTTGAGTAAATGTACTTTGTTATTTTACTATATCGGTGCTCCTCAATACTTATCCCTAAGTAACATGTGCTGTACCTGCATTCAGAAACACGTCACGTTTTCTACACAGACGCCTCCAACAGCTGCTCGGGGAGAATGAAAGAAACAAAAGGCTTTGCTTTCTCTCGCGTGGGAGAGTAACCTTTGTAGAATAACATGCTTCAACATCAAGTCTTGATAGAGGAAATAACATTCATTAGGAAGCCAAACTGATACATACACAGAATATAAAATGATAACCCTGATTCAACTGATTTATATAATGAATCCCCGTGTTGAATAATGTAAGCCCCCCTTCCCTCACGCCGCAGTCGCTGCAATCAAACAATGAACTTAAGCACCACCCGCATTACCATATTGTCATTAAAACTTAGGGATAATTTACAAACTTAAATATACAATTAATGATAATCAATGTAGACTCTTCAGCGCGCGGAGAGGCCTGGTGAGCCGCTAATAGGTTTAGCTCAGTCATTGACCAAGTTATGAATTATTCTGTCTGAGCCGGCTGTTTACAGCCTACATGAGCGCTGACCTTCTCCCGGTGTGGATTTGATGCGGCTGATCAATTCAATATTGTTCCATAAAAAATAAGGGTCATTAAAATTTACCCTCCCTCCCACACTTCCCCAAAAAATGCGGCTCGTGAGCCCCGCTGTAATGCAAACGATTAATTTGCCGGCGTCGTCGGGCTAATGTGAATCCCTCTAATGTGATTCACTTTGGCGCGGGGGCCTCGGGGGCCGGCATCGCGGGCCTTCTTGATGCAGAAAAGGAAAATTAATTAAAAACAATAATCGTGTAATTCTACTCATTACTTTTTTTCTTTTTTTTTTTTTTTGCCCGGGCCTCTTTATTCTGGTGTGTCTTGTTTTTTTTGTTGGTGATGCGTTGTCAGATAGCGGAGCCGCTTCCTCGCTCAGGGGGCGGGACAATTGCATCGGGCGAGGTGTCATGGCCGCCGTGCGGAGGAACAGAAGGTGAAACGAAACGCGTGCATCTGGACTGAAGCGAAGCTTCATAACTGATAGGCGTGGGAATCACCAGAGTTCCCACGATACAATATCGTCACGATAATTAAGTCCCGATACGATATTATCGCGATCCATTGAGTATTGCGATATATATAATGTGATTTATTACATTTTTTCCAACCGCAAATTGTCCCCAAAGGAAAAGTTTGTCGACAAAAAATAACTTGATTTTATTATTCTATGACCAAAACGTTTAGAATTGATTAAATAAAAGAACGATAATCGGTTGCGCAAAATATCGCGATACTATGCTGTATCGCGATTTTTTCCCCCGCCCCTATAACTAGGTATATAACTAGTATATCTAGGACAGGAGACCGCTCTATACCTCCTTCCTCCCTCTCTTTTTTCCTCCTCACAAGCCTCTGGACCGTGCCAACTCAGTCTGCCTAAGAACATTAGGGTGTCACAGCTCTGGGATTTGGCGTTTGCAATTCTATTAGAGTGAACGACTCTAAAAAAAGGCGGACGTCTTGCATTCCCTGCTACCTCTCCTCCCGGTGTCGCCTCTCTGCCAGCCAACAGATGCGGGGTTTTAAACATATCAAAGCTGTTGACTTTGCCAGAGTCGTTCTTTCACGCCTCTAATGCTCTTTGCTTCAGAGGACCGTACCTCGGTCCCTTGATCAAGTTACTAAACGCGGCTTTGCGCATGGCTCACCACCAAAGGCGGGCGGGCTCACGCTGGGACCTGGAAATACAGGCGAGAAAACGCATCTCAGAGGGATTGGCTTGTGCTTACACACCATGGGACGGGCCAAGAGAAAGGAGGGGGGAGGGGAGGGGGCGGCATACCGACAGGCGCGAGCTGAGCAAACAACAAACGCAGGGGTCGGACGTGTTAATAAAGTAAATTCGCGAGCCGAGGAAGAGGAGCAAAGGTTCACGTCTTTGGAAAATCGTCGGTGTTTCTTCCCCCCGGATAGACTCAAATTGTGTCAAAGCAATCCAACACCTCGAGTACAAATTGTATGTGCTTTTTTTAAAACTTGCTCTTTGATGCCAACTATTAATAAGGGGAGCAGAGCTGTCTCCGAAGAGAAACACATGGCAGAATGATTGATTCATCGACGCCAAAGCCCCGATAACTTTTCTTCATTATGCGTTCTCGCTTTGAACACGGCGAGCAGATGTCGCGCGAGAGAAGGTGCTTTATCGAAATAATATTACATGATGGGAATGTTATATCCTCGGAATACATTGTGTTGAAAGGGAGAGGCAGAACTATCAGAAGTGGATGGATTTGCGTCGCTTTGCGTGTGTGTGAGTGTCTTTTAAAGATGCCACCGTATGTCTGAGGATGGATCTAATGGTGTGTGTTTTACACACGAGGCCGTGCAGTCTCAGGCGACGGCCACGATAATACAATGTTTTTTTAAAGCAATAACAAGGGATCTATGTGCATCGTTTAAGAAACAACCTCCTGAAAAAAACACGTCACGTGATGACCGGTCGCAGATCCTTTACTCTGCAGTCGGTTCCCTTTGAGACCTGCAGATTGCCGGGTCATCAAGCGGCTGTAACAGGCTCACTATTAAAGTTGGAGAGCTTAATAACGCTCCAAAGTGAGGCTGAAAAACAGGCGTAGTCTTTTTCCTAAAGTATCTCTTCTCCTCAAGATGTATGGATAGGTTCTTTGGGGACAAATATATTTATATTTCTGCATTGTGGGGTGCATAAACAGGTGGGGTGCATACAATGGGAACGACTGGAAAGCTGAGACACATTCAGTGGTTAAAAAGTGTTAAATTTTGCACTAAATCCGTGTTACAAATGCTATCAACAGAGACATAATGGAGCGTTGGGAGTGGCATCATATACTACCGTCATAAACCCATATACATTAGAAACTTGAAGACTTTATACATGCATATACACGAGTAAAAAGGTTTGTTTTTAAGCTTTTACTAAATCATTTTGGATTTGACTGGGCCATAAAGGTATGTAATAAATATTTTTAGTACTCATTACACATTCAGAGGGTAGGCCATCTGGATTTATAGTCTGAAGGTCCTTTACCTCATCTCCTCCTTTGAGACAATCTGTTCCACCAGACAATGGGCTTGTTTGACATTCAATACATCGTGTCGCTCAACACTTGTGTTACTTGTTGTCTCATATTTGTAACACCATATATGTCTCGTCTTCTTTATGATTACTCTTGATCAAATGTGAGATGTTTCTTAGGCTGAGGACTTTGCATGAGACATCTTCCCTTCCTTCTTCCTCTACTAGAGGATGTTACCGAGTTGCACATTTCCAGTATTCCATCATTAATCTGTTTAGTTGTTTTCCAACATTTTTGTGTCCAAAAAGCACTGAATACACAATGATGGTTGTGGTAACAGATGCTTTGTTGCTGTACTTAGCTTAGCGTCTTTTATGACGTGCGTATTAGCACAAGGGAATTTGTATTCATTCTCCTTCATAACACTTTGAAGGAGAAGAAAAAGAAGAAAAAATAAATAGTTTCTCCTCTTGACTGTATCCTGTTATTTTGTCTTTTAACTTCCTTTCTACGCTGCAAGTGGAAATGTCGTGCGGCTCCATTTTAGGAAACATCTCCCTCTTTTAATAGTATAACGTACAGCGTGAAGGTCTGCCAGAGCTCAAAGAAAATAAGACACTTTCTTCTCCAGCAGTCTGGCACACTACTATTTACATAGCATCCCTAATCAGATCAGTTCTCCTCCCACACAGCGCTGGGATCAGCTGCTCTGGTTTCCGTTATAATACTGATGGACATGGAGTGTGGCCATTCAAAATCTCCGTTTACCCAGTATGTCCTCATCTAAAACACAGTAAAGCTATATTAATATTATTATTAAGTAAGGCCCAGTTTTACATGACAGGTGCTTATCATTGTGTCACAAGCAATTGTGACACAATGTGTCACAATTGTTTTAATCTATATATTATTAGTGAAATATAAATCATATTACTCAGTTGCGTGCATATTAAATCAGATTAAAAAACTTAGCTCGTTTGACTATTAATAGTATTAATAGTTCAATAACCTGCATGTTCATACTGATATGTAGAAAAACGCCACCATGCTACCAGCTACTGCAACTTACAGTAAGCTAGTTGTAAGCAATTTTAGCTAGTTGTGAGCTATTAAGCTACTCATGAGCATGTTAAGCTAGTTGTGAGCTAGTTAAGCTACTCATGAGCTATTTAAGCTAGTTGTAAGCTAGTTAAGATAGCTGTGAGCTACTATTTAGCTCGTTAAGGTAGTCGTGAGCTAGTTAAGCTACACAAGAGGTAGGTAGGTAAACTAGGCGTGAGCAAGTTTAGCCACGTGTGAGCCAGTTAAGCTACTCATGAGCTAGTTAAGCTAGGTGTGACCTAGTTAAGCGACACAATAGCTAGTTCAACTAGTTATGAGCTAGTTAAACTACTTGTGAGCTAGTCATGAGCTAGTTAAGCTAGTCGTAGCTAGTTAAGCTAGTCATGAGCTACTTCACTGTGCCCAAGATTGTCGTACTATATTATAATATCATATTTAAGTCTGTTTCACAGACTCTCGCTGCTCTGGCAGCATCCAGTGTCTAAACATAGCAAAGCAGAGAGAAGAACCACAAGAGTCTGGCAGACATCATCACTCGGCTAACATGGCAGCCGACCTCCTCCGGCGGCCATGATGGTGCTGGAAAAACAGTTTATTTTAATTTTATTCCATGTCTCTTACCATCAAGGCTTACTAACCATAAACAATTTATTCACTTCATCATTAAATAATAGCGTCTTGCTTTTCCTTGAATAGTTTGTGTACTCTGATATATTATTATGTAAAAAATACTTCATTTGATATTTAATGTGATCCTAGTCTTCAATGAAAACGCATCCCCATCCATCCATTCACATCCATTCTGTGGCCACAACATGGAGCTGTGTGTTAGTTTGTGCAGAGGTTGTAGATTTGTGTTTGTTGTTTAAAAGAAATGTTCACTGTGAGTGATTGTGTGAGCAGACAGCAGCGTCGGAAATAATGAAACCCGTTAACAGCAATCTTCTTTTTTAATTTTGCAATCAACAATTTGTCTCCGTGGCGCCACGCCCTCTTCGCACGAGGCAGCCGATCCACCGAGTGTTGCTAATTAATGAAGGGCATCTCCGAGCCCGAAGCCTCTGCTCACTTATTTGGGGGTGTCGGCAGTGGTGCGACGCAAAGCCACTAACCTTTGATATGGGGCTGTCATTGCTGCGTAATCATAATCAATTCAGCCCAAAATAAAACAGTCTTCTTCAAAGCAGCTTAGCTTAAATGTGAACACCCAAGCAAAGAGTGCAATAAAACTCAGAATTATGCACTAATCCTTGTCGAAGTAAAAAAAGAACAGAACGGGCGCTGCTCTTGTTCCTCTTCAATCAAAATATTGGGAGTCAATGTGTCAAGTGCGGCCATTATTTTTGTTTTATTACTCACACTTTAGAAAGTTGTATTTTTTATGCCGTCTTACGTTTGGTCCAACGGGGAGGGAGGACATTTCAAAACGTGGCAATCGGCATGGACCGTTTGTTTCAGAGTGACATCCTGGTGCACAGGTTCTCGTGGAGATGGAAGAATGTTTGGATTAACTAAGTAGGCCATGCGGAAAACAATGGCACTGTGGCTATGACACTCAGTTTTTCTATTTCCTATAATCACTTGGCAGAGAAGGATAGCGCCCTACACGGATCGCTTTAATTTCCTTCCCATCCGTCTTCCGTTCTTTCTTTCTTTCTTGTCCCCCTCTCCGTTCCAGAGGAACATCCCCAGCCCTTGAATGAGCGACCAAAAAACCCGCTTTGAATCCCTGACGTTCATTCCAAATATCCCTTTTCAAAATCTCCATAAATGAATACTAGCGGGAATAAATTATCCGCTGGCTAATTAGCCGTTAAGAGCCATCTTTGAATGTGACATCTTAAGGAAGGGAGGAGGGTTTCACAATGAGTGGCAGTGTGGCGGCGGGGGGTCTCGGGCCCGGGGACATGGCACACAGTCTTTGGGGCTTCGCTGCTATATTCACACACACACACTCCGACTCATGCACATGCACACTATAACGAGTGTGGACATCAGTAACTAGAGCGTTGTGCCTGTGATCATGCTCGTTGTGCACAGTTCACACTCATCAGATAAGCTTCTCTCCTCAGTGTGAGAGGTTGAGCCGGAGCTGTTTCCTCTCAGGCCGGACCGAGAGCGCCAGGGGGACCAGACTCATTTTACAGCCTTCAGAAGGAAATTGGATGGGCGTGGAAGGAAAGAAATGTTAAATTTTTGGTCGCACTGGACCAGAACACAAAAGACTAATTACACTGCGTACATAAGAAATTCATCACATGGACAAAACGCATACAAAAACACTGCAACAGGCACACACACACACACACACAAATCTAACCGCAGAGACAGAAACACCCACGGGCCGTCTACTCACATTGTACGATGAGCTCCACCACGGCCTCCCGGGGCTTCACGTTGAACCCGTTGAACTGGCTGGTCTGGCAGCGGTACGAGCCGGTCATCTCCCTGGACACATTAACGATACGCAGCACGCCGTCGTAGCTCTCCATCTGCATGCTGCCGTCCGGCATGGGCACCTCCTTGTCGGCCCGCGACCACAGGATGATGGGCTTGGGCTTCCCTGAAACAAGGCACTCCAGCTCCACTGTGTCACCCTCTCGGGCCACCAGGGGGGACTTTCCCCGAGGGACTGTCAGGTTGGGGGGAACTAAGAAAGAGAAAAACAGAGGAGGGACTGATATGGGGCTCTAGAAAGTCAGCAGGCGGGGTAGGAGGAAATGTCGACTGGCGAAGGGGGAAGAGTGGCGTGGAAGGTATGGGAGGGAAGCGAATGAGCATCCAGGTTGCAATGGCGATGAAGCGACACAGCTTGAATGGAAGGACCATGCGGATACTAGCGGCAGCTAGCCATGGCTAGCGGCTGGGACCGGACAGTCTGAGCATGTGTGTGTGTACCTGAGGTAGAACCTTCATGGAGGGCAGCAGTGAGGAAGTTAAATGCAATCAAGCAATGGCAAACAATGAACAATGCGATGGCGAGCCGACAAGCAGATGCACGCCGTGAAAGAGATCAATAACTAAAAAGACAGGACGTAAACGCGGGATCTAAACGAGGAACTAAAAGTCCCCCGTGTGCATCCCCCTCCCTCACCCACCGCTCCCAACCCTTTGCTTTTCCTCTGCGTCTGAAGAACTGTGAAGCAATTAGTCCGATAACTGACACACAGGGAAATACAGCGGAGTCGTGTGAGGGCCCAGTTTCAAAGAAGTGAAACAAATTAACATGTTATAGGTTTTCTGGACAGCCCAGGCGACGAGGGGGAGACTTCCCCAGCGATTACTCACATTACGGCAATCAATTTGTATTATATCTATTGTAAAAATGCAAATTAATATTTTTTTATGTTGTATATGCTTTAATCAGAGTACAAAAACGAGGTTAACATTTTTATCTGTTGACATTTTAGAGTCATAGGTTTTGACAAAGATGTTTCTTTTGAATCAGAAAACACTGTCGACCGCCACCTTTCCCAGGGTGCCATGCGCTAATCCGTAACCTCGGTCCAGCTCAGTGACTTCTGCCAGTCTCCTCTGGTTGCTTTTTCACCACAAAAAAAAACTGCAGGTAGTCGCTGAATCCGGGAAAAGATTATGGATTAAACCAGAGACGTACAACATGTTCATCGTCTTGAGCCAGAACAACTGCCTCATGTTTTACTCGCTATCTTCTCCTCATCTCGCTCTCTCTCTTTCTCTCTCTCTCTCTAAAAGTTGGAAACCTGGCAACCTAACTTTCTCTTGCACGTCAATACATCGTATACAAGAAATGACCTTCGCCCCCGGCATCGATCCAAGTGGCGCTTTACACTTGCTTGCCGCGTGTGAACGAAGCCGCGGCCGCCTCGAGTTTCATGTGCGACCAATCAGCGACGCTCGGCGCTGCGACCTCTGACCCCGACAGCGCTGGGCCCTTCTCCCGGCAGGCGCTGGTTCGCCACCAGACACTGTGGCACAGGAACTCAATTAAGTGGAAAGAATTGAGCTATTTCTTCAAAGTAGTCCCCTCGCCGCCCGTTTGCAGTTAAAACAGGCGACAATACTAATAATCTTATCCTAGACTCACGCTCTATGTGCTCTACGTCTGCCTAAGAAACGCATTACCCTTCGAAGAAACCATCATCATCAACGCCGGCGTTGCCTTCGCGATCATCAGCATTACAATATTATCATCGCCCTTGTCACATTTGCATCATGATGCTCATCCTCGCACCACAGTCCTACCTTCAGGATGGATTCCACCACAGACATTTACAACATTCATAACTCTCATCGCCATCGCTCACCGCAGAGGGGTTTTTTTTTTTTTTTTCGGCTTCTCCGGCCCGCCTCCTCATGCGGCTCCTCCATCTCAGCACAGCGTCTTTACAACACAACGCTCCCGTCGGTAATTTAGCATTATTGCTGTCCGTGGGTAACAAAATATGACCCAATAAATACCTGGCCTTTGTTTAACGGACACTAAGAGCCTCGGCTGGACGCGATCAATGAATAATAAAAGAAGAGCAAAGTGGAGAATTGACGCACACATTAGCAGGTTTCTTTGAGAGTTTATTTGCATGTGTGTGTGTGTGTGTGTGTGTGTGTGTGTGTGTGTGTGTGTGTGTGTGTGTGTGTGTGTGTGTGTGTGTGTGTTGGTTCTAAGTTTGGAAAGCAGGAAAACTACCAGGTTGGATCATGCAGTCTGGTTCCTCATCAAGCATGCTGGCCAAATAAATTTGTTTAATTAGCAAACCTGGCAAATTGCACAAGCTCCTAGAGTGTTGTGTGTGTGTTTGTGTATTTTTGTGCGAGTCCAAACTGTTAGCTGACTCCAAGACTATTTTGTAGCGGTGCTCCCAAAAATAGTTTACAGCCAAGCGAGTCGAGGAGTGAAAATCTTCCCGGCGATGATGAAACCGTGTCATGCTTCCCCGATGGTTTTTCTTTTTGAATCACTGTCATTCTGCCCAAACAATGCTGCAGCTGGAATGAAGTCAAGTCACAATGAAGTTTCGGAGTGATGAAATCGGCAGCAATCTTCAGAAAACGAAGTCCAGCTCTATTTCTTCTGACTCTCTTTTCTCTCTGGGTGAGAGGTAACGACCTCAATTGTGAAAACTGTTGGTTCTTTCTTTTGTCCCGTGTCAAAAACGTTCTAATTCGCAGGAAAAGGAAGCTGGAACAACAGACACATTGTGATTCAAGAGTCAAGATGTTTTTACTGCCATATGCACAGATAACAGACAGTTATTGTGTGAATTATAGATGAATTTATCCAGTAGAAACAACCAACAACATGCAACATGCATGCTAAGGTTGTGCTGAAGCCCATCGTCACGTAAAAAATAAAATACCAACTGTAATTTCTTTTTCCAATATTTAAAACCTGCAAATAGCCGACTGGCTACTTGGTGGCAAGCTAAAAAGCCCCGCTGTAAACACAACACCTTGCAAGTTAATACGCTGTTAACAAACAATGGCAGGTTTCCACATCCAGGCAGAGCAAGAACCGGTTGGCTCCGTGTTTCTGGCCATCTGACGGATGCCAGTCCAAACCGCATTCATCCCTCTCTGCAGCTCCGTGTGAAGCAGCTTTAGCTGCCAGATGCTACGTTATGGTCACCGGCTAGCCGCTAACTTTGTCTGTCTGGTTAAGTGTAGGATAAAATGGGGTTTGAAAGCAACGCAAAGAACGATGAGTTAGTCCCATAACCGTAAAGATGTGGAAAGCAAAACCAAAACAATGAGCTGAAAGACGCTAAAAACACACACATGTATATTACACACAGCAGCTCTTCATTCTACTGAGGATGTGGAAGACTGAACTGATGATTTCATGTATTTTGTAATACAGTAATACACTGTACTGTGTTATACTTTCCAGATGTTCTGACCCACACGTAAAGCTGTTGTCTTTTCAGGTAATATTTACCCATGTTGGCGTCATTAGCGTGGGATAATGAACACTGGTCATTCGCAATCTTTCGACAATGCAGTTTGGCGCCGAGGGAGCAGCGGGAATGATCCCCGCAGAGACAATGACAGCAGACACTCGTTTCACTCACATTTTGCTGATTGCTATTCACACAATGTGTCGAGCGGCGGCGGCCGCCAGGTGTCAAGAGCTGACATATTTCTTTTCCCACAGCACATTTCCTCCACTTTCTCCCCCCTCCCAATGTTTCCTCGAGTCCAAACAGCGGAGAGAGAGGTGGAATCGACAAGGACGGGCGAAGTAGGAAAAGAAGGAGCAGCGAGCAACCATTAGCGAAAGCGGGAGGGAGCGGCGCGTCCACGGAGTTGCCATCATTACACCTGGCCCCTCTCCGCGGCTCGGATCAGGCGAGCAATTACAGATGTCTGCCTATTGGGTTTGGCAGCACCGACACCGGCCATCAGCTGCCATTGTCTCTCTCTCTCTCTCTCTCTCGGCGCCATCGTGGAAACGCAAACAGACACCCGCTCGTCGCCGCCTCTCTCGCTCGGTCTGAACCTCGTGAAGCAGCCACCTCTGCCTCCGTGTGCGAGACTGACCGCTGAGCCGCTCAGCGTGGCGGCGCGAGCGGTCTTCACTGCGCTCTCATTGTGCCAAAAGACATCCAAATGCCAGTGAAGCCCGCGGGGCGTCGCCCGCTGTGTGCGTATGCTTGTGTAAGTGTGCGCCTGTACGTGGGTTTAAGACTCCGCTTGTGCTAAAGTGTCGCTCCTGTCGCCCACGGGTGCCCCCATGCCGGGAGCCTTCCTCGGTCCCTCGATGGCACACGCGCGTCTCGTTGTTGTTGTTGTCAGGGAAAACACTGTGTCTAAGTGTGTGTGTGTGTGTGTGTGTGTGTGCTTTGTGTGGCTGAAATTGGAACCGGACCTCCTTCGTTTGGCCTCAGCGAGCGCCGCGCGTCTCCGGGGCCTCAGCTGGAACGATCCTCCCGAGTGTGAGGGACTGATTGCCGCAGCCGGCTCAGCAGGATGCAGCCGAGCAGACGCACAAAAAAAACACACGCACAAAAAAAATATCCGGCACTTTTTATTCTCCTACAGAGACGGGAGTCAGAGCGGTGCATATGTCTTCGAGAATAAACAACAATCCCTGTTGCCCCCCCTCCCCCTTTTTCATTTTTTCCTCGGGTAAGTGCGGTTACATCACTCTTCATCACCATGGCAACGCAGCGCTCGTAAGAGTGCTGTGTGTATGTACATGTGAGAGTGTGTGTGTGTGTGTTTGTGTGTGTGTGGGGGTGCAACGAGTTGGTCACAGCGTGACAGGACTCTCTGCTCCTCTGAGTCCTGGACCCTCTGGGGACCGAGGAGGAGCTCCCAAAGGTCCGCCGACAACACGCTCGCGAATCTGTATGTGTGTGTGTGTGTGTGTGTGTGTGTGTGTGTGTGTGTGTGTGTGTGTGTGTGTGTGTGTGTGCGGCAGAGCTGCATCGAGTCGTTAAAGTGTAGCAAATATCCACAGATGTGTTAAAATTGACTAAATGGAAGGCAGTGACACTCAGCTGACCAAACTCACTAGTGCGTGTGTGTGTGTGTGTGTGTGTGTGTGTGTGTGTGTGTGAGCTCCGTGCAGTTCCCCTGATACCTTACAACTTACGCTGCGATCAATCACGCAAAGCCCACACGACTTCACGGGGCTGAGACTGTAGAGCAGCGGTGTGTTCAACACCAGAGCTTTTCCCCGATGTGAGCGACTCCCCAGAAGGACCAGAGTTTATGTACATCGCTCAAAGGGTATCAACAGCAGTTAACGAGGGAGGCGAGAGGCTTTTCTCCGCGCGTCTCCCTCCGGTTTCTCCCCAGCTGGACCGGGAGGTGATTTCCCAGATGGCCACCTCCACAAAGCTCGACTCTAGCTGATGCAGTTGGGGCTAAACAATGTGCCGAGTTGTCGAGTGCTACGCACATGTTTTATGGACTGGAAGTGAAAACTGGGGACGGCGCAGTCTACCTACTAATTGTAACCGCTACACTTCTTGTCATGAGTGGTATAAATGCATTCACAGGCCAATGCATGTTTGCATTGTGCCGTTCTCCAGCGGCGTCACAGATGTGCCGACACATGCCGCCACGCGGTTATACGGCCGTCCTCGTAGAAGCGGCAGAAGCGTGGCATTTTCTCAGGACAGCGTCCCGGCTCCGAGGCAGCCGCTGGGCTCACAGCTCACTGGGCCGGGTTTCCCTGGGCCTCCGTGGGCTCCGACGCTGGGATCTGCTGCTCTCAGATGTCATTATTTAAGCCCAGTTCACAGCTACTAACCCGTGTGTGTCTTGGAGTGATCGCAACAATTTCAAGTTCAGGTTTTTATGGTTTTGATTGCACACGTACAGGACGATCGGACCATCTTTTCAAGGGTTTTTTTTCTGTGTTTTTAAGTTGTAATATTACAAACATATGCCACCTAACTTGACGGTTCGCTATAGCAATGGTCCAATCCTAGTTTAGGTACCACAACAGAAGTCACTGAAGGGGCGGGGCTTAGCCAATGGTCAATGGAAAACAAGATTAACTCCGAGTTCGCACTTGTTTTACCAATTTCAAATGGTTCTTGACTTCAAGCAACTTCCAACAAAGCTAAAAGCAGAGACACTGCAAAAGTAAGCTGCACTTTACAGAATATTACAAGATATGATTTCAGTGTTTTTTCAGACGCTTGTTGGCAACAGCTGCATATCCTGCTGTCCAAATAATACAAACTCAAATAAATAAGGCAATAAAAAAGAAAATGGATATTTGTCCAACATCAACAAAAAGAGCCGACATTCTCTGAAAACGCCGCACGTCCAAACAAAAGCAGCACACGGGTCGTTTCCACCCGCGTGGACCAAACCGCAGTCGGACCTTTGCACCCTGTAGGTGAGTCAGGGCGGAGGCCAGGGGGGTTCCTCCTCATCGGGGTCAGCGAAGCTCCAGAGCCGGCGGTCGGCCTCCTCTGAGAGTCTACGCGTTGTCACTCGGATGATGGCGGCTCGTGACGAATCAGAGTCAAAAAGGGACGGACGGAGACCGCCGCAGAGCTCCGGATGACTCAAACTAACTTTGGATGAACAAAAAAAAAAAAAGAAGAGCTTTGTACTTTGTGTTTATTAAAGCAGCTCATTTTTTAATCAACCGAGCGCTTAATTGATTTGCTTAATTCATTAACTGCAGTGAGTCTTTAGATTGGCGGGAACGCTGGGTGGTGCCAGAGTTTCAGGTGCGAGCGGGATGCTAATTGGGGATGAGGGAACTCATCACGGGAGGATTTATTTAGCTCCGCGAGAAGAGGAGAGGTGACTTTCAATCCGTACTTTGTGATTATCAATCAGACGGAGGACGAGCTACCGCCGCGCGCCGGAGCTCTGATGTACAAACAGAGACGAGTCTTGCCGCAGCAAATTAGTGTTCTTGAATCGAGGAGACGCAATCCAGTGTTTACAGTAATTATCACACAAAGCGCAATAAGCGGATATCAGCTTTAAATGTCAAGAATCCATCCGTAATAACTCCTCGCGCTAGTAAGATTTATCGGAAGATAGTCCCAAAGGTATATTCCATCTGAAGGCAAACTCCAGTACGGAGTCAAAAGATGGCAAAAGTTGAGAGACGCGTCCACTAACTCAGTGGTTCTCAAACTTTTTAGGTCACCACTTTGGAGGAGGCAAAATGTTCGGCCTCACCGCCCCAACAACATGGGAACAAAATGGTCCAACTTTTAGAGACTCCTCCATCCGTGTTTTTTTAATTAATAGATTAAAGAAAATTTAAATCCCTTTGAAGTAAAGCAGATTGCTCCATCTGACAGAAACTAATAACATGTGCAATCACTGTGTTAAAACAATGCAAATGAAGTTATATATGTGCAAAAAAACCCTCATTTGGCAAAAAGATCACCAAGGAAGACGGTTGGATCTCTGTTTTCTCCCCATAGTTTCATGTTGAAGTGTCCTTGAGCAAGACACTGCACAAAAGCTCATTCCTTACTGAGGTTGGTAAAATGCAGAGAAAAACTCCCCCACTGTGGGATTAATAAAGGATTCTTCAAAAAAATAATTAAATTTCTTAAAATATTTTAAGAATCTGCATCTCCCCTCGCGCCCCACCTGTAATACCTCGGCGCCCCACTAGAGGGGCGAGCCCCACAGTTTGAGAACCACTGTCACTCAACACACATTTAACATGCGGACCATTGAGAGGTATCATCATCGTCCTGTTGGGAAGTTTACGGGATGTTTTATGTTTATGTTCAGCTGTTCCTGTGTCTCCATCTTAATCCTGACAGCGTCCTAAAAGCGAGGTCTGAGTCCTCCTTTTCAGGACCACACTCATAAATAAGTATTAGCCGTTCGGCGTCTCCGGGAGAGAAAGGGAGATGCTTATTTTATGAGCGTGCCATGATAGTCAATATTAGCGCTGTTTGGCAAAAAAAAAAGAAAAAAAGAAGAGAAATCATGAAGGCTGTTGAAATCTGTATTCATCAAAAGTTGAAAGAATGGAACATAATGAATATTCTCTTTTATGAAGACGTGACGTGGGCTGGGGATAAATCCGGGTTTTCGGATCGTGGAACCGGAGCCAACGCTCGAAACCAGCAAGCGAGCTGCGAAGTGTTCAGACTGGAGACACTTCATGCCCAATCTCCTTCCAAAACCACTTCACCAGCACGAACCCTTGGCAGACCTGCGGTGTAATCTCCTCTAAACGCTTTTTATTAAGACGTCTAATTGAGGCTCGGGCTTTTCTCCCCCTTCAGGAGAACAGGCAGAGGAACAAAAACACGGCTTACACACCCCAAAACAGGCTGCGGGGGAATGGCAAGGCGGAGGCATAAGGAGCTTTAGTCAGGGCCGTGAATAAAGACAGCGTGGATGCTCTGGGGGCTCCAACAGTGAGAAGGGTGGAGATTAGGCTCTGGAGAGTGATTCAGATTACAATCTCAGAAGTATGTGTTCAAAGAAGGACACACATTGTATATCAAGTGGCGCCATCTTGGATTTATAGCCACCAGTGAAGGGTTTATAGCCACCAGTGAAGGGTTAATAGCAGCAGTAAACAGTTAATAGCCACCAGTGAGCGGTTTATGGCCACCAATTAACTGCTAATAGCCATCAGTAAACAGTTTATAGCCACCAGTGAGCGGTTTATAGCCACCAGTGAACGGTTTATAGCCACCAGTGAACGGTTTATAGCCACCAGTGAGCGGTTTATAGCCATCAGTAAACAGTTTATAGCCACCAGTGAGCGGTTTATAGCCATCAGTAAACAGTTTATAGCCACCAGTGAAGGGTTAATAGCAGCAGTAAACAGTTAATAGCCACCAGTGAAGGGTTTATAGCCACCAGTGAGCGGTTTATAGCCACCAGTGAGCGGTTTGTAGCCACCAGTGAGCGGTTTATAGCCACCAGTGAGCGGTTTATAGCCACCAGTGAGCGGTTTGTAGCCACCAGTGAACCAAAGGAGGAGTGACTCTGGTAATTTAGTGACCTGTCAATCACACGGTAGCCCCGCCCTAAAGCAAACCCTGGTTTATGCTCTGCTTCCACTCTAAATGGACCATCATTTAGTTGATGAACGTCACGCCGTATTGAAGTAGAATTAAAACTAGCGATCGAGACGCGACGAGATGCCATACAGTCGCTAGCTCAGGGGCAAAAATCTGTCAAGGCTGTCAAGCTGAGCCCTTCAAAATAAAAGCAACTAGGCCCTGACACTGTGGCCCGTCGTAACCACCGGCTTCAATGAACAACAGCTGTGCTGCTCACCTCTGATTCACGGCATCAGTCTGACTGACAACGTGACAAAGCATTCTCCAGGAAAACCGCCCAGTCACATTGAGGTGATGCAGCGCTATATCGTTACTGGCAGAAGCAAAATTCAATATAATATTTCCTGCGACGGGAGCAGCTCGATGACAATGCAACTATTTCATAATATTTCACGCCGGCGCATCTGACTGGAACAATGAGAGCTTAAAAAGCAATCACCGCGGAGCCTTAAGGAAACCTTTCATTTCATATGATCACAATAGAGTCAGTCATTTCCTCGGTTATTTCCTCCCTCAGACAGAAGCATTATTTTATTTATTTTTTTTACACATTAAAGGGTCTGCGTTAATGCATTGCCATCACCCAGGCACTCCAAAAGAAAAAGACTGCACTTACTTAAAAGATAATGAGGAAACCATCTTGGCAGGTGCGATTGATCGCAATGTTTTATAGCGCAGGGATTATCAAAGGATTATCTAACAATAATTATGCACCCGAGGTTGACGCACTGCTTTCATGTTCCCGCTGTGAGTTGTAGCAACGTGCGTCTGTGCAATATAGACAGTGAGCTGAGGTAAGGGTGCAGCGAGGATGTGAACACATCCCTGCCGATGTGTGTGTGTGTGTGTGTGTGTGTGTGTGTGTGTGTGTGTGTGTAGGAGTGGAAACAGAGCTCGCTATGAAGTCGCAACAAGTCGCAAAATAGCAAATTACCCTTAAAGTCACTTATCAGGACCGAACACGCGGCGGGAAATCCAAAAGCAAGCGGGTATCTCCTCCGTCGGCCACGTGGGAGCCCCCCCCAACGTGGAAAAACATGACAGAGGGAGCGGCAAAAGCAGGAAACTCCCAAATCGTGGCGTCTCGGAGGCTCGACCGGGTCACGGCCCCCCACTCGGTGGCGTCCGCTGGCGATGAAGTCACCGCACCCGGGAGATGACAGACAAAAAACAACAATTCCTGTCCCATTACGCTGGTTATCGCTCTGCCTCTCTAACCGGCGCGTTTCACCGCCACTGCAAAGCGGGCAGGAAGTGAGTAAGCATTGTTAAGTGTACTCGATGTGCGACGCGGCAATCTTCTAAAAAGTCAGACTCTCTTTTGTCGCCTGTGAAGCTCTGCCAGGCGTCTTTCTTTTTAAAGTCAGACGGGAGGAAGGTCGCTTGATGTTAAGAATCTAAAAACAATAGATGGAGGAGTGAATGTTTGACAGCAAAACATTTTGTCTTTTGATTATACTTTTATAAAGAGTGACTGATTTCTCCAGCCCCGCCTCTCCCTCTCTGTATCTATAAAAGACACAATGAAACAACAGCTGCTGTGACAAGACTAGAAACTGGAGCGATGCGGCTCGGTGGACGAGGTGGGCTGTGTCGTTAACATGCGGCGCACACGCGTGTACACAAACGTTAGTCGGGGAGACAATGGTGGAAGCAGCCAATTAGATGGGAAGACGATGGAGGTTTAGTCTCGGATTAGTCGGACTTATGGGGTCAGCTTTGCTTTTTACAGGAATGCAGTTGAACAAGTCATCGTCGATGCTGCGATACGAAGGTTTCACAGTCGACACCGGGCTTCAGCGAGGCGTTGAACAGTCTGACGAAGACATGCAGGCTGTTTTTTTGTTTTTTTTTATCCTGTGAGGACGAAGGGCTTGACGTGTCAGTTCACCCAAATATGTTTCCTTTCTTTGTTGATCATTTGAATAGTTCCTGCATTGCTACAATCACAAGAGAGAGGTGGGAGAAGAGGGTTTGGGTGAAGTGACCATTTAAAGGAAAATCCTCTTTTTCTTATAACGTGGTCTTATTTCACATTTCTGCTACCATTCTTATCCGTTATACCCAACAGCTTATCGGAGGAGTATCTAACTATATATATATATATATATTTATTAGCACTTATCTAACATTTATACATATAACATACTATGAAGTACATTCACATACCTAAACGAATACCAAACTGAACATTAGACTTTTTTCTTCAAGTTTGACCGACTGTACATGATCCGAAAACCATTGTACTTAACAAATAATATTTGTTTTTACTCCCAAAGAAGTGTTTTAAACATGATTACAATAAAATTGGAACCAAAAACTGATACGATTGATAGCAAACGCCACAAAAACAAGACGTAGATTGTGTTTCCTTTAAGAAGTCCCAAGGCCTCACAGTCTAAGAAACGTCCCAGTTTTCCTATTTCCTCGTCACGGTAAAGTCTCAAGTCTCTCGTGCGTTCGGCGAACATCGCCACGAGACGTCTGCGTGTCGAATGTGTCGGGGGGGGATTGGGGGTAGGAGGAGGAGGAGGAGGAGGCGAGATGTGTAGACGCGTCGCTGACTGACACAAAGGGGTGTGAGGCTCACCAGTTGTGGAGGAGATGTTGACGTCGATGCTGATCTCGGGGATGCCGCCTCCCTTCAGCGCGGCCACGCAGGTGTACGTGCCGAAGTCGGTGAACTTCAGGTCGATGATGTCCAGGTTGGTGGTGCCGGGGGAGATGTCCGGGTCCGTCTGGGTGATCACCATGCGCTCGGAGCTCCGCAGGGCACGGCCGTTTTTCAGCCAGCTAAAGGTCAGCTCCTCCGGTGGGGTCGCCTCCACCTGGAGCGTCAAGCGAGCGGCGTTAGGTATACGTGTGTGTGTGGGCGTGTGTCTGTGTGTGTTTTTTCTGCCAGTGCAACTGTACCTGACAAGATATCTTGACTTCACGTCCGATCTGGATGTTGTCGTCATTGTGGTAGGGGTCAGGAGTGATCCAGAATCGCCCCTTCTTCAGAGCTGCGAAGAGACAATCCATTTGATTAAAACCAGATTTATATCTGCGACACTGTGTGTGTGTGTGTGTGTGTGTGTGTGTGTGTGTGTGTGTGTGTGTGTGTGTGTGTGTGTGTTACGGCTCCGCTTGTCATGTCGATGTCTTTTCCGAGATGTAATCCTAAAGACAGGTCTTCATGGATTTTTTTTTTTGTTAATAGATTTTTCTTTGCTCGGCTCGATGTCCCCACTTGGGCTTGTAAACGGTTGTTATGCATCTTCGGTGAATCAACCGCCGACCTGAACGCGTTTCTCACCAGCTCAGCCTCTCTGAGCGTCACGGCTGTGATGCATCTGACCGCAGCATCGTGAGCAAAACGTATTTCTCGTTTAGATTTTAGTGGAGAGGTCACCAGACCTCCTTTCCCCTGTGTTTGAGTCGTCGTAGGAACCCCACATTTAATCCAATACTTGTGTTTATTGCATGTATTTGTTCAGCAAAGTCTTGGAAAAAAAAATGTATATCTGCAAAAAAAAAACAACAACCCTTTTAAAAGCTATTTTGATCGTATCTATGAACATCCAGCATGATATGAGCCAGATTCCCCAGAAATGCTTCCTGGAGCGTCAAGAAGACACCTTTTTGGAAAGATTAGGACGTAAAGAATCCGAATCTGCAACAAAAATCACAATAAATCAAAGCCTTGGTCTGTTAGGAAGAAGTTTCAGTCCAAAAACTGTGTTGTTTGGTTAAAAGAATGGAAAAATTACGTAATTTATGCCAAAAGATTGTCTGAATGGGGCATGCTGGGACTTAAAATGAGCGCGGGAGGATTTTCGCACACGGTTTCCAAAAGGTTAAATCACGAGAGGAAGACTAGACGTGGACGCGACAAACAAAAACCACTCGCACACGAGTCAAACAGAGAATTTGACAGATAAAGCAGAAGCTTGTTTTTGAGGACCAAAGATTTCAAATCAACATTAATATTGATACGAACTGAAGAATCCTGCAGCATTCAAGCACACACACACACACACACACACACACACACACACACACACACACACACACACAGTGAAATTGGAGCGCTACCTCTCAAAATCTCCAGCATTTCTAATCCAATTTGGTTTGCAAACTCCATTTTCAAAACATAGCTCTGAACCACAAACCAAACCAAAAAAAAGAAGAAAAAACAGATGATTTCATTACAACGCATGCTGTATTGGTTCCAAGCCACGCGCCTGCTGTTCCATTCATCTCCTCGGGAGAAGAAAAAAAAGATGTATGGAAATCACCGCGGAAATCTTTTCATCTGGCAATTCTCGAGTGACATTATCATATTCGGTTTGGTAAAAAGGAGAAAAAATGAAAACAAAACCTGCGTGTCAGATTTAAACACAGGAAATTGAATGTGCAAAGACATCGCGGCGCCCGCTGAGCCGCGAGACGAGTGACACGCGCCTCCTTGACATGATCTTCCTCCTCGCGGTTTGAAAACCAGCGAGTCGACAGCCAAGAAGAATCACACTTTCTGACGCGTCGGATACAAATAGCACAAATCACGTCAACGCACAGATTCTCACAAAGAAGCGTGCGTTCTCGTACCCTCAAACATTCTGACTCTTTAAAGCTCGCGCCGATCCATCGCGGCGTGCATGATTCAACAGCACGAGCGTGGAAAAGTGTGGCGATTAGAGTAATATGGTGAGTATGTGTGTGACCTTTATGGATTGTGGATGGAATATAACACGCGGCATCACACACACAACCCACGTTGGGCTCTGCATCACGCCGTACATCTGCTACTACACACACACGCCGAGATTCAATTTCCTTAAAGCCAACACACACGCGGCGTATAGTTAATGAGTCAACACTCGACTGGGTGATGGAAGCCGTGAAAGGAGCGTATCTGGGAGGAAAACACAGATTTTCCGTCAATCACACCCGTCACAAAGAGGAACCACCCGGAGACAGAGACGTACTTCTATCTTGACAGTTTGAAAAAAAAAAAAAAAGCCTTTTTGCGTCTCAGCGACACCGTCAGCCGAGTTGCGAGCTGCTTCTTAAGAAAGCATTATCTCATCCCACAAAACACACACACACACACACGTCTCATGAGCCATTGTGCTGTCACGGGTGACAGCGGATAAACATTTGGATTTACTGCCGTTCTCGCTTTACGTTCCTCCGGCTCAAGTGTATTCTCTCAAATACAGAGAACTGCGACAACCAGGCATTTAACAATCACCCTGTGAGGCCAGATTTAATCTTCTGTTCGAGAGGTTGTCTGCCAGACGAATGAACTCAGGACGTTCTCTTCACTCGCTGATATATATTTTTGTATTTATTTCCGTTATGAATAGACAAACCAGCCACATAAATAACTGCCAGAGCTCTGGAGGTAAAGTAAAAAAAAAAAAAACCAGTTTGAATAAGTCACTTTTGGCCTGTCCTTGACATCGTGCACTGCGTGTGTCTGCAATGATCGCCTCTCTGCACAATGCCCTATTATACAGAGTCAAGGAGACTGCTGCAAACTGAATATATCCGTGATTGTTGGCCCTATTTTGAGAAGGAACCGTTCAGCGGCTTGAGACTGTCTGCATCTCTCTCCAAAGCTTGTTTCGCCGTCGTTTTGTCTAAATTGAATTGAAAATCCACTCGTACATCCTGAATGGCATGTCTATAATCTCAGTATAATCACCGTTTCAACCGTTGCACGATGCATTTCACACGTTTTCCCCCTTTTTCCCTTCGTGTTGACAGCGTTACCTGCATCGTCGCCGCCATTATCAGCAACCCGCTGATGCGTTTGAATTGGCATACAGATGCTCATTAGGCAAGTCGCCGCTTTAGGTCAATATTAACCTTCAATTTATTTAATGACGCACCCACGTTATCAGCAGAAAAGATGGGCCTCTGAGCAAACGTAGACCTTTCGGCCCCCCGAAAATTAAATTCTGGTGTAGATGCGTTGTGTGAAGCGGCGACGAGGGCCGTCTGCACTTGACGTGACGAGGAGCTGTTCAACAAATCGCAGAGGGGGGCAAACAGGAGCACATGTTGGCGTACGCTAGCTTTGTACGCTAGCTTGCGAATGCTCTCTTGCGTACACTAGCATGCAAACGCTAGCTTGCGTACGGTAGTGTGCGAATGCTAGCTTGCGAATGCTAGTTTGCGAACGCTAGCTTGCGTACGGTGGCATGCGAACGCTAGTTTGCGTACGCTAGCTAGCGTACGCCGAATAACACATTTGCTTCCTTCTCCATGGAGAAAGAAGCGGACTCGGGAGTGTTCCAACTTCCGTCCTCGGTGTAAAGGGTGAACGAGGAGATCTTCAGGGTGAGCCTGGCCCAAAATAACAAACAAAACAATCCGTGCAAGTAACCTTAACTTCCCGAGACCACGCAAAGTAACAACACAAAGTACAGGTGTCTTACCTATCTCCCTAACCAAAAACAGGAGAACACCCCTGCCGACACCCTTGCTAACCCCACCACCCCAAGGATCTGGGCCTTAAGAGGCGTACGATGCTCTGTAGCGCCTCCCAGAGGGGGGAGGTGGAACAGCTTGTGTCCAGTACAACGTGCGAGGGGTCTGCAGTGATGTTTCCAGCTTGCTTCCTCACTCTGGATGTGCAACGTTCACTGTAAGTGACGTGTTTCTGCGTGTTTTTTTCTCATCAAGGTGAGTTAAAGTCAACTGGTAATTAACCTTTGAAAAGTCGGCCTTTCATTGCTCACATTTCTCAAATGCAACTGTGCATCGTTTAGCTATTCAGAATAAAAGAGCGTACATTAATTTGTGGACCTTTCAGATTGTAAACACGGCTGAAGGGCTTCGAGCTCCAGGTGATATCGAGGATCTCGCTGCTGGCATTTGTGGCATTTTGTTGGCTTTACATGTCGCGTGCTGGTGTGAAATCCCAATTAAAAATGGAGAGAAAACATGAAAACTGAGCAGAAGACTCGAGTCACAGGTCATATTTTCCATCACTTAGTCCATCCAACGAAGGGCATAATGAGGCCACACAAATATGAACCCGTTATTATGTATCTCTGCTTTAGAGAGTGAGATGACAGACTTACATATATATTGACTTCATCATTTAATAGAAAGCCAGTGGGCAGAAACAGAAGAGTGATATTGAGAGTGACTTCCCTCAAAAATCTAGTTTTATTTCATGCTCGGTGCTCTCTGACTCAGACGGGATTTTATTGTATTTCATCTCCTCCGGACTGTTGCAACTCTCTCCATACGGCACCTGCCTGGGTCGAAAATCAATCCCACATCTCCGGCTTGTTCAGAAAGCTGCAGCTGTAAATCACTTGAGCTGACTCTAATCGTATAGAGAGCTCATTACCCAAGTCTTAACACATCTGCTGTTATATTCAGGATTGATTTAAGATTTGACTGATTGTTTTTAAAGCACACTAAAGCTGCATTGCTGACCTTTATAGCTCAAAGTAGAGACTAAAGGTGACGGTGCTTTCTCTATTAGGGCACTGTTACTGCCTGAGGAAAATGGGCTGTAAAACAAGTTTATTCTTTATTAAAATCCTAAAAACACAGTTTTAAAAACATGGGAATCACACTATGCATGGCAATTTTTTGGGGGACAAAAATTGTGTCTTTCGTTGTATTCATCTATCTGATATATTACCTTTTATTTCTATTTGTTGTTGTTGTTGCAGCTTTTGGGGTTTAATTGCATATTGTTTAACCTTCATTTTAAAAAAAGGCCTTGAGATTAAAATCTTTTTTGTCTTCGATGGGGACACGGTGAAGATAGCACAGACAAGGGACAATTTGTAAAACACTCTGTAAACACGGTTTAAAAAGTGCTTTTTAATGAAGTTCATAATATTACATATGTCGAGGGCCGTGCTCAGTAAACTAGCCCGTTATCATATTCTCTATGCTCGTGATTAACAAGTTGTGGACTCATCACTGTCCAAAGAGAGGAGAGCAGATTGTATAGTCCACGCTGACCCGGCCGCACGCTCCACTTTTTAATATCTATGATAATATACGAATGAGGAGAAGATTCGTGATCTTATCATACTGATCATCAACCAGCATCAGAGCTATGTCGTCAAATATATTTTTTTATTAAAAAGAAAGAAGTAGAAATCTGCAACCGACTCTTTCCAACTGTGTTTGTGAGCCTGAACTTAAAGTGAGACTTCCTCCAAGTTAACTTTGCTAAAAGAAATAAAAAAAGAGAAAGAAGTCGACCATGCAACGCAGAATTTTAACACCAATTGCTTCCACGTGCAGGTGGGTCGTCCTTCAATCTGAGGGACGGCGGTTCGATCCCCGGACCTGCTAGCCAGCGTCCATGTGTCCTTGAGCAAGACACAACAAGACTACGATGTATGAAAGTTAGATCGTCCTGATGTGGCGCCTTGCATGGCGGCTCCTCTCATCACTTTGTAAAAGATTCCCATGTAAAGCGTCTTTAAGTATTCTATATCTATATATATCTATATATATATATATATATATATAGATATATATATCTATATCTATATATATATATATCTCTCTATATATATATATCTATATATCTCTCTATATATATATATCTATATATCTCTCTCTATATATATATATATATATATATATATATATATATATATATATATATATCTCTATATATATATATATCTCTATATATCTCTATATATCTCTATATATATATATATATATATATATATATATATCTCTATATATATATATATCTCTATATATATATATATCTATATATCTCTATATATATATATATCTCTATATATATATATATATATATATATCTCTATATATATATATATATATCTCTATATATATATATATATCTCTATATATATATATATATATATATATATATATATATCTATATATATATATATATATATCTCTATATATATATATATATATATATATATATATATATATATATATATATATATATATATATATCTCTATATATATATATATATATATATATATTCAATATTAGTTAAACCAGGAGTATGAGTTGTCTCGGTGGTCTTTTATTTCCTGTTCCCTCACTTTCTCCCTCGTTTCCTTCACTGAGCTGCAGAATGACCGCTGCTGCATGTGCACTCATGCATATTTCAGAATCGGTACCCTGCTCGACCGCCTCCTCCTCCATATTCAAACCTCCTTCTCCTGCAATTTTATCTGACCATAAATATTGAATAGCAAGTAGGCATTCTGTAAATTGACTATATTTGTGTACAAGAGAGATAAGTGGGCTTTGCTGCTTCATGCCTGGTTGTTCTACATTTTGGCCGGACGGCTGCGGTGACTGAAAATTGTGTCTTTTCTCTTATGCGTGGGAGGAGAAAAGGGATTTTAAAATAAGGTTTTTCTGGGGAGTGTGTGTGAGGTGAGAAGAGCTGAGAGACTTTATTTTTACTGTCACTCTTCCTTCACCATTTCTAAATCACGGCGAAAGTCACATGAATGTTTAACGAGGGTCTGCTCGGAAACAGAACTTTCCCATTTGCTCTGGAGGTAAAACTGTGTCTCTGAATATTGTTTTACAATTTCCATAACATCATTCAGATCCGACAAATGTGTGTGTGTTTGGGTTAGTGAGAAATATATATATATATATATATATATATACATATATATATATATATATATATATATATTTTAGTGATACTGAAATACATCCATTAGTTCCTCGAGTTTTAAACTCTGAATACTCCTGAAAGCAGGAAGTGGCACACAGGAAGTGGCACACAGGAAGTGGCACACAGGAAGTGACACACAGGAAGTGACACACAGGAAGTGACACACAGGAAGTAATTGGAGATAGCACATGGTTCAAACACTTTATTTGTTTTTTAAAGTTAGTTTGGTACTGAAATGATTTTGAGACTTAGTTTGAAAAGCTGCCGTTACACTGCTATTAAAATTAAAATAAATCGTGTACAGCATTTTTTTACTAAAATGAGGTTTAGCTCTTTTACATTTCAGGCTGTAGCCACAATGCTAACGCTAGCTGTACTCGCCTGCTACTCTTGCTAACGCAACCGTCAGCGCTCAAGTCGACTTCTTACTCGCCCGGGAAGATTTTATGGTACACTTGTGTATCGTTGTCTATGTATAGTACTTACTTTTATCAAGTACTGGTCAGTAAAATGACCAATCAGAAAAATGCTATTAAAAGGTCTGATTTGAGGTTAACCTTTAAAAAGCACCGTGTTAAATTCTTTGGTAAAGATGTCAGCTGGTGGTGAGACAAAAACAGCAAAAAGCATCGTCTCAGGTTGAATCAACGCATCAAGTACAAAAACAACAACATGATAAGCTTATTAAAAATCATCTTCAGTGTCTGAACTCTACGTCGAAGAGAGAATTCCCGCAGCACGATGTCGTAACGACGCGCCGCGACCTGTTCGCAAAGCCGGTCTTGCGGTTGCGAACCAAAGCAAGAAAATCATCAGTGGAGGAAGCAACAATTTAAACACATATCTCAGGCACCGGTGTTGAAAATCAAGCCTTATTTTAAAAACAACATTGGTGGCATCACAGCCGCTGCGGCACAAAACACTAGTCAACCTGTGCACAAACAAATTCTACATGAATTATTGATGAATTTAGGAAGCTGGTTTTCCTTTTATCATCATCAGAGCTTTCTGTCATTGAACCCTGACTGTGGCAACATGCCAGGGAGTAAAACATCCACTGCAGGAGCTTCTTTCTTCATGGGAGCATCAGGCGGAGAGACTCTGCTTGTGCTTACATTTGCATTACATGTCTCCCTACACCCCATTTTGCCTCGGAGATTGCATGCGGTTTAATGGTGATATAGTTTATATTCAAGGCATTTTTTTTGGATCATTACCAAACAAATTACAGTGGTCCTCTTTTTTTTCTCCTTCTCCTTCTTCTTCTTCTTCTTCTTCTACCGCTCACTGAAGTGCTTTTCCCCCTGCAGCGAGCCTGTGTGATTCTCCAGAGCTTTAATAGCCTGTGAGAATAATGGGTGGCCTGAACATGAAAAGCGCAGATAATCACACAAAGAGAAAAGCCCTGGTTGAGGCCTTCTTCTACACAGGGCTCGTGTCACACGGCAGGATTACAATACCGCCTCGGGGGAGCTTCTTAGCGGGGCAAAAGTACACACGGGCCTGACATACTGATTATGACATACACGTATGTAGGCACACAATGGCAAAGACACAATGGCATCACTTATGCACACACACACGAGCGCCGCAACACTGCAGGAGGAATGATGTTTGAATGTGCTCCCACTCCTTCCAAGAGCACTCTCGGCGCCTTTTCTCCGGGAGCGAAGAAGAAGAAGAAGAAGAAGAAGAAGAAAAACGTGTCTCACTCCGTTCCCACTCTGAATCATTATCCTCCTGCCTGCTCATCGGTTCATCTCATTTTTTTTTTTCTCCAGCCCGTCCGTCTCTCGGCACGGCGTCACGCTGCTCTCTCCGTTCACTCTTGCGGCGAATATCACCCATGTGGAGCTTCAACTCGTCTCTCAGAGCCAGATGGATGCCTCTCTAACTGCCACTCTCCTCCGCCTCCTCTCACCCGCTCAAGGTTAAACACAAAACAAAAAAAAAAAGGACAACGGGCATTAGCATGCCTCGAAAACACAAGGCAAACACACACACACACACACACACACACACACACACACACGCGCTGGCACCGCCATCCAAACACCTTTCATTTTCCTATTATCGCGTGCATCTTCACATTAGCAGCGACACATCTCTCCCTCCGTGCATCAGCGGCGTTACAAAATAACGGAGGCCAGTCACACGTGTCCATTCTTTTTGGCAGCGAGAAAATGAGTCCTAAATAATGCTCTCAACCTTCAGCCGGACCTCCGGCTATAATTTACGTCAAAAAGAAGGATTCACACGCGGCGAATGCACAAACACAAAACAGGCACGTTCACATGTATACTGGCACACACACACACACACGCGCGTGTACAAACACACACAGGCGGTCCTTAGGGCCGCGGCCCAAGAGAACGGGCCCCGCCTGTGCCAGTTCTGGCCATCCAGCCATTAAATCTGGCATTCATGAATGGAAATGTATTCAGCCTTCGATCCAAATTTATTCCAAAGCAAATTTGATAAGGGTTATTCACATGTTGATTCACATGCTGACAGCCGGGTTTCTACCGGGCGCGTCATGATTGTTTTCTCTCCTCCAAAGCAGTCTAAATATAAACAGTAGGGGAGCTCACGCTGGAAAAGATTGCTTTTTTTTTGTTGCTTCTATATAAATAACAGCAAGCTTCCAATCAGAGTTACAAAGTGTTGGATGGCAGCGAGTGTGTTTGACTTTGTGTTTACGCTCGAGTGTGCGTGCGTGTGTGTGGAATAAGTCGCGTCGACGTTAGCGGGTCGGAATGATGGATGTCTTTGGGGCGTGAAAATGCTTCATACCTGAGTTTGTCAGGAACCCCCGGGGGGGAATTGTCGAGAAAAATCCGACGCCAAACACTGGCTGCGTTTGATTTTCAATCTTTTGATAGCTACAGCAATGCTCATTTCTCTACTTCACATAGAGGGGAAAACGCATTGCTTAGAGGAAAAAGACGGGAAACACATGCACAGAGTCTCCCCCCCCCCCCGCCACCACCGTCTGTGTGCAGAGAGACAGCACCGTCTCCAGACGACGGTCCAAATCTATCAACGCGAGAGCTGCCGACTCACATTTGAGCAACCGAGGGAAACCGGAGAGAAACAACCGAGTATCTTTTGCGTTGTCGCAGCGGATACATCTCAAACCGGTGCGTGTGCACGGGGGAGGGAGAGGGTGTGGGGGGGGGGCAGGAGGGAGTGAAGTGGCCGTGGGAAAGGCAGGGTGTTGACCTGCATTTGAAGACGTGTTGCGGACCCTTAATCCATAAAAAAAAAAAGGATCTTGTCAGCGCGGGGTGATGTGATGCCAGTCGCCTGCCGGGCGGCTGGTTGGAGACGGCCAAGCCCTGGAAGGCAGTCTGGCTGGTGGGACAGTGTGGCCAGGGAAGCTACCATCTGCTGGGGAGAGATGTGTGCCTTCACACACACACACACACACACACACACACACACACACACACACGGACCCCCCTTTGGCAACAGCAGCTCGAGAGGGCTTCTCAAGGACTGGATGAGGTTGAAGCAGCTATGCAACGGGTGGGGGGGTGGGGGCTGGCGACCCTGCGCAACATGCACACTTGGTATTTCATGCCGACATGCAGTATATGAACATGAATACCTAAACATCTTCACGCAGGTGCTTTGCAATACCAAAACATTTCAAGCCCTCCATGGCCACAAATACACACAAGCAATTAGCAGAGCATTTACTTCTGTTGGTTTTGTAGCCCACAGTCGGGGGTTTTCTAAAGAAAAGGTTTTAGTAAGCGCACAGACAGCAGTCTTTTTTTCTGTTTTCTGTTGCCTGCTTTTTTTTCTCCTGCACACACACACACACACAGTCACGCACAAACAAAGAGCAACTAAAGGTCTGCCTGTGCTGCAGCCTCGAGCCTGGCTTATCCTCTTTCAATTTCTCCTTTTCCTCTCCTCACAAAGTGTCACCGCAGTAAAAGAAAAGTTGCCCGTGGAGCGACTGTATTCTGAATGTCTTGTGCAACACTGTCACAATTAAAACACACATTTTAGTGCAAATGTGACCGTGATTAAAAAAAATTAAATAGTCGAGAACAAAGCACAATGTCCTTACCTAATTCCTAACCCGGTTAGAATGAATTTATTCTCAATGGAAAGGCTTTAGGGAGGAAATAGAGTGCAGTTAATTGTGCCGCGATTAACGCCGCTTGTGTCAGTGTTTCCTGTCTACTTCCAAAAAGAGATCGACTGCAATCACGCAGCGTTGATTAGCACGCTAAGAGGAAGGAAAGCTAAAGGAAAAGTAGACGGGTTCGAACCACAAGCTCAGCCTCTATCTGAGCTCTCGCTTGTCTGCTCCGCCATTTTTAAGGGCCATCTCAAGCAGCTAATGGGGACTGTACAAACTCTGTCCACGCTGGTGTGAACTCACTAAAGTCCACCGCCGTTGACGCGTCGGCCGATACGAGCTTATCACGGATACATGTCGTGAATGTCACCTGATAAGTGACAAGACGATCCAGGAAAGAAATGCCAGGGATATGTTTAGGGGTTTATAGAGTCTGTCAACTAGAGGGGACTGACAAGGTCAACTTCAAAATGTCTCACTCGGTACTTATAGAGGTTTCAGGCGGCGGGGATTTTGGATCTGGAACCGGAGGGGAAGCGGGTTCAAGTCCCTCGGCACGGCCAAATTACCGGAGAATTGCCAGAACGCCTCCGGGGGCGCCGCCGAGGGCGCGGCTGACCGTGGGCACTGACATCTCTGCAGTAGTGCACAAGTAGGTCCTGTTTGTGCATGTGTGTGTGTGTGTGTGTGTGTGTGTGTGTGTGTGTTTCAGGTCTGTGTGTGTGTGAAATGTGTAAAAATAACAACAAAATGGAGTTTCCCTCCAGGGATCAATAAAGTTTGTCTGCCTTAAAAAAATAAATACAAAAACTCCGAGGTATCCTTTGAAGTTATGATGAGGAACTTTAAACTGTTTAGAAAACAGTCTGAACTCAACACAGATGCCTCCGTGTGACAGAGAACGTGAACTTTATTATTCTTGACGCCTGTCATCGGTGCCACCTGGGAGTCAACAGGTTTTACAAAGGGACTCAAACAAAAACGGGCAAAATCCACACAAAATGGAAGTTCCTCGTAGTGACGTTTAGATAAACGTCTCAATGTATTCATACACTATTTAAAGGAAAATCATATTGCAAGATATACATCCCAATTCAACTCTCACATGTGGCTTTGATCAGTCTTTCAGAGGATTGGTGGTTCAAAGTCCAAGACGCTTAACCCCTAATTGCTCCTGTCTCTTGGGATAAAAGCGTCAGCTAAATGTAATTTAATGCATCATCTGCCAAGAAAATCCCGCGTTAGACGTCGCCGCTTTACCCGTTAACGAACATACACACGTCAGAGGATGCACCGTTGTGTAAAATGTGATGCTGTCGTGCAGCCTTCCAAATATTAGATTGGTCTATGTCGGTGGGTTTACACGTAAAAAAGAAGAAAAACACACTTTTTCTTCTAACTTCAAACATCTAAACGCGTCTACGGTGATGGAAATATCCGGCTAAAAGTAGGAATTAAGCACACCGACACCCACCAGCCCCCTTAATATGGAAAGATGCTTCAAGCTTGTTCTCATTTCTTTGAGAAAGTGTGACATATTTCACAAACTATATTACTTTTTCTTCCCGGTGTAAAGAGCCGCGTGTCAGCGCTGAACTGCTCTGCCTGCTATTAAAAAACAAAATCAAATCCATAGGATGTATTCCTATAGACAAGGTAGTGTATTAATACACGGTCCCAGTCTCGTCATCTGTTGATCCCAAAATTGCATTCGCGTCGGTGACAGCTCATCAGACCCGGCAGAGCGGTCCTGATGCTGCGGAGAGATATGTGACATCGATCCCGACTGGTTTTTTTTCTTCTTCTTCATAGTTCATCAGCGTGTCCCAGAAATAGAATTAAAATCTTCAGCTTCTGTCTGTCTCCAGATTCAAAACTCACTTTGACACGTGACGCTCGAGCGTCTCCCTCAAATGCTGTTGTCGAGTCGGTCCGCCTGTCTTATTAAATTTATTTTGATCACCAATAAATATCTGAACGACATTTGCAGGACGCTGATCCAAAATGTGCCCTTTGCTCTTGAGTTCTGTGACTATCGATCCCACGGCTGCACCGACAAGAGCGAGAATGTTCCCAATTTATTTTCTTCTTTTTATTGATCCTTAATTTGCTCTGTCACATATTGATTAATGATGTCATTTAAGCATCTCTCCAATCAGTTTTGGACTGCCTACATTTGTTCGTTTTGACTCCAAATTAATTTACTCTGTGCAGGATTGTGTGTCAGGTTTTAATCTATTCAGCATCGGACCGTCTGATTGTTTTACTTTCATTAGCCTTTATTTAAGCAGGTCGCTCTCGTTGAGATGCAATGACCTCTTTTCCAAGGGAAGCCCGGCCACGACGGCAGCATTAAAAAAAGTTTCAACAGTCACAAACAGTCAGAAATCACATAACAGGTAAAAACATTAAAAAATAAAACAACAGGACTAAAGCTCCGGATTCACACCAAAACAAGAACAAAAGCGGTGTGAAGCCGCTCCTTTTCTTCAAACGTCTGACTTTTGAAGGTTAGCAGTCAGAAACCTAACCCAACAAAGACATTGTATGATTGTTTTAAAGATAATCAGGCTTTTCATATCTGGATTGATAATTCATAAAGCCTGGCACCGCAAAAAATAAAGTCCACGGCTCAAGCAGAATAATGCATATTTCTCCTGTTTGACTTTTCCACAAGTACAGACTTTGCTCCGCCGTCTTTAAATGTGACACGTCGACGACTGTGTACTCAAACATCATGGATATTTAAGGGAGGTTTCCCTCACGATATTGGATCGAGATCCCACACGAGAGCCATCGTCAGCTCCAGATGTACGACGCGCCAACGAGAGCGCGATATTTATTGCAGCGATTCCCCTCCGCGGTGAGCGCGCTCTGACTTATTTGCCGGCAGCGGGACACCTGACACCTTCTCTTTGATGTAAGCCTCTCAATCCCTGAGTCCTCAGCCGTATGGGCACTGTCACAATGCAGAGAAGAGGTTTAGCTGTCAGGCACGGGAGGAGGGGCTCGATCATAAATGATTTGTCGATGATTTGATTTTCATCCCGGGGAATATATACGGCTGCATAAATAAATGCTTCCCCCCCCCAAAAAAAAACAGGCTGAGCACAGAAGAGACCTGATGATGGAGCTGTGGCTTAATCTCCTCAATGAAAGGAGAGAAAACTCTGGGAGAAACTTTCTGAGCCAATCTGCTCAACTCTAATATGTGATTCCACTTGTGTGTGTGTGTGTGTGTGTGTGTGTGTGTGTGTGAGAAACTCACTCTCGGATCATCCCCTGAATGCTGTATTGCTTGTAAGGCTTTCACTAATTAATACATCTTTTTATTCACCTGCAGCTTCCCATTCGGGGCACTGGGCTCCTCCGTTATGTCACAGATGAAATCCTAGTCACACACCAGCCTTAATCCTCCAGCTTAGTAACAGCAGTCAATTTTAAGAAAGTTCATTTCCTCATGCATCATGTCGCATCTGTGCGGGGTTCTTACATTAAAAAAAGAAAAACGCCTTTTCTTCTGCAGGAGGTACAATATCCTCTCTTGAGCGTTCACCTTTTCAGCATCACTGTACCGAACGCGTGTCTGTTGACGACTAGAAGCACCTTTCGGTGCCCGTGCACCCGCGTTGACAAAAGCTACTTCGATAGCGGTCGTTTCTGTAACGAGCTGCAGCTGTGCCGCTCAGGTGAGGAGAAAATATCCCCCCCCCCCCCCCATAACGACCAAACGTGCAGCAGCGGCCCTCGCCCCGCTGCCCTCGTTAGATTTGTGTTAACCGCTCTTTGAACCGTTGTTTTTAATTAACGGTTTCACACTCTTTTGCCTCCAGCGTTCATCCTCGCTTGTCTTTAAGTAGCCGGCGCTGCGAAAGCGGCGAGGGCCGACGCTCGTTTTTCTGTTTTTGAGGTCAAACCGGAGCGGCGTAATCTGAAGGACATCCAGCAACTCGGTGATGACGTCAATTAGGAATCTATAGAAGCAAACTTTGATCCAATGCGTCGTCAAAAGTAATAAAGTAAACATTGTGCACAATGTGCGGCATCCACCGGCAGCAAAGTGCAAACAAAACACGGAATAATCATGTTAATAAACACAGCTAGATATAAAGAGGAATCTAGAAATTATGCAAATCACACATTAACTATTACTATTAAGGCTTTCAGTAGAGTTTTTTTTAGATGTAATCATATTTTTTTCATTTTCTTCATTCATTTCTTCGGGGCGTTTTCTCCAATGTCATTTAAATTCTTAAAGTGACTTCTCGTGGTAGTAGTTGTCAGTCATTTTGGAGCCCAAATATAATTCATGTTATGATGTAATGACATATTTTTTGCCCTAATAAGTGCTGACGCTGTCTATATTCCATCTGATGCAAATTTAAAACATGCACGACAGGAATTCAACTCAAGTGTGTGTTGTTTTGTTTTGTTTGAATCCTCTTTGTACGTCAGACTGAAGGTTTTTGGACTCGTCTGGTAGGTGAACGCCTCCTCACCTCGCACCACGATGGTGGTGGACTTCTTGGCCGGGTTGCCCACGTTGTTGCTGGCCACGCAGCTGTAGACGCCCGCCTCGTCTGAGGAGATGGCCGGAAGGGTGAGCGTGCCGCCCTTCACCACGCTCCTCTGCGGCAGGCTCTCATTGGTGCTGATCCAGTTGAGGATGGGGGGCGGCTCTCCCCCCGTGGTGATGCACACCAGGGACACCGTCTGGCCGGGATTAACCACGATGGGATCCTCCACCAGCAGCTTGATGGACGGCGAGGCTGCGGAGGGAGAGCGAGCGGAGTCTTAATTGGCGGGAGACGGACAACTCATGACAGTTATGACAGTTACAGAATGTGTCAGTTCACGTCATCTGTCTGTTTCCATGCCTGTCTTATGGACACGTGCCGTAAAAGTCGGGTTACAAGCCACTATTACCTTCAGTGGGTGTACCTGCTAGCGCCACACTGTAGCCAGCTAGCTCTGCCGCTAGTGCTGCTGCTAGCTAGTTCCTCTATCTCCCTGCTAGCTCACCGACAACCACCGAAGGTAGCGGGACCAGGCCCGGCTCGGCGCCCGACACAGTAGCAGCTAGCGGGGAGCTAGCAGCAGCGCTAGCTTGCTACAGCTGGGACACACAAGGAAGGCAGGAGCGGCTTGCAACCCGACTTTTACGGTATTTATCGATTCAGCAGCTTGGAATAATCTCCAAAATCACTACAAAAACTGTAAATTGGGTGTGAAATGTAGAAACATGGTGAATGGTCTGAGGTACCTGTCTTATTGGTGAGTCTGAAGATAACGCTGCGGTCGGGGATCCCACACACGTTTCTGACGGAGGCGACGCAGCTGTAGTTGGCGTAGTCCTGAGGTCGCAGGTTCTTCAGCTTCAAAATCTTCGTTTCCCCCTGCAGCTCAGACCAAACCAACACTGGTATGCAAATGTGTGCAAAAATATCAACATAATCCAAGTTAAAGAAATGCAGGAAACTGGGCGCCGGGACGGGGACGACAAAAGGCCAAACACCTCCAACGAAAAAGGTCAAGGAGATGAATATGCATACGATTTTAATGAAGCCCAACTTTTTTTTGCAGATTCCGAGAATATTACAGCTAAATATACCACGGTGTGTTTTTTTTTATTTTTTAAAAGGGGAATGAACGTGTCAACTAGCTTAAATAGCGACGTGCAGGATTACTTTCCAGTCGATGGCCCTGCAGTATTGCTGATGGGATCAGCGGGGGTCCGGCTATCTCACTCCTAATGTGTGTTTGACTCCAGCTGGGAGCCTCGCCCACGGGGCTGCGATGAGGATGTGAACCTTTTGATCTGGCTGACTCCAGTGTGCGGGTGTGTCGCGGGTCGGATAGGGAGGGCGGCCGATTAGAACACGAGTCGGCCGCCCGCTGCGGCGGTCCACACAACGCGGCGGTCACTCGCGTCTTTCACATCCAATGAGGCTCACGGATAAATTAATTGTATTAGATTAGCCACGGACCCCGCGCTGCTCTTCCTCTTTCTGTCTTGCCGTCACCTCCTCTGCTTGGGAGCAGATATCGGGAGATGAGGTTAGTGATATTCAGAGTGCAGAGCTTTACTCACAGCGAGGGGGGAAAGCTATTTGGAAAATGCAAGGGGCAGAGAAAGGAATAGAAAGGACAAACACATTAAACCGAATTGGACGGTGGGATTTGATAGTCATATCGACCGAAAGATTGAACGCTAAAGTACACAGGAGCTTCGGAGACGGGACTTATGGCTGCCGGTAAAAGGGCAAAGAAATTACGGAGGAGTGCATTGTCACCGTCAGGTGGAAAGAAAAAAATCCCCGGTTTTTGCTTTCATGTTTTAAAAAACGAGATATATTCGAGGCATTAAATGCGCGTCTTTGGGGACGTGGAATCCAAACCAGACTGATGAACTTAAAAAAGCGTGGCAATAAAGATGCAAATGAGGGCATTTTGAGCAGCAGGAAATGGACTAACTTGACTTCATAAGGGAAGGGGGGGGGGCAAGAAATTGAGCGAGGAAGCCGAACAAAAGAGCGATAGAAAAAAAAAAAAGTGTTGCGCGTCTCCGCGGCGTGATGAGCAATATGTTTAAAACCGGTTACTTCCTCAAGAGCTCGACAGCGTGCTCAAACAGAACATCACAGTGCGAGGGAACATCAAACTCCACCACAGACATCAAAAACATATCGACTACTCTAAAGAAGTGGGAATCTGACGAAGGAGGAGAAATGGCTCCATTATATCCTGGATAATTGTCCTTATTCTCTGGCACTTTGTGGGGAGAAATTGAGGAGAGAGAAAAGGTGGCGGAGAAAGGAACCGACAGCAGAAAGGACAGAGTTTCTCCAGTAAAAGCACAGCTCTGGGTCTCACCTAATTATGAGCCCGCTCCACCGTTCAGGGTTTGAAATGCCACCTCTGCATTTCTACAGTATCAGTGGGACCATTAAAAACCATTTTGGTAGACTGAAAGGTGCGAGTGAAGGAAGCTGGAGGATGAGGAATAATGGCGGGAGGAAGGTACGGAGGTGAGCTAAATTCACAAATCTGCCAGGTCAAAATGGACGCCCGGCGGCAATCTAATGGACTCAAACCCACCCCCACCCCCCGGCCCCGCAGGCTCAGCTTTGGTCAGCTATGAATCCGTAACTCAATTGTCGGAGTACGTTTCAGGCAAGTTCAGGCATATTGGTGCAAAATAATGCTATTAGCCATTCATACGAGCCCATTTCCAAAGGAGTTTTGTCAGGATTTGCTTTGGGGGGTTTTTGGACCGGCCGCGAAGCTTATCTCCGGGTTTGGGTTGCGCTCATATTTTCAAACCCAATTAAAGCTTTGCTGTAATAGAGGGCAGGGTGAAGGAGGAAAAGAGGTGTGGAGAGCAGGATGGAGAAAGGAAGAGTGTCTGATGAGGCCCGGTTGCGCAGCTTCTTCAGCCTCCTTCACTCACTCCATTAGTCCCCGGCCATCTTTCTCTATTTGACCAAACATCAATTTCACTTCCCTTTTTCCCCTCTCTCTCTCTCTCTCTCTCTCTCTCAGTTTCTTAAGCCTCTTTTCCTCTCTCGCGTGTCTTTCTCTCTCTCTTTCCTAAAGATTTCCATTCTCTCCGCCGCCCGGTTCGACATACAAATCACATTTAACTCAATCAATTCAAAAAACTACAATTCTCACCACGAGTGAAGGAGCAAAGCTCCGTCCGCTCTCTGTTGTTAGCGCCCGATTCCTTTTTTTTTTTTTTTGGGAGGGAAAAGTTTTGCAATTTACAATTTGCAAAAGGAATTCCACGACTGAGGGAACCGATTGTGAGGGGGATCCGATCTATTCTGTGTCCGCAATTACCTAATATGCATGAGGCTTTGTGAAACGGGGCTAGTGGAAGCGATGCTGCTATTCATGTGGCTAATGAGTACGTCTGAGCTTTCACAGCAAGGGGGGTGGACTGAGGGTTTCGGGAGAGGACGAGAAACAAACTAAACCATGCCTCATGATAACCTGTAAGGCACATGAATAACATAATTTCAGTGTTTCACATTGCAATGTCTCCCCCATTGCAACAAGACGTGGTATTGACTCATGAACTGTGGCTTACGCATCTCTGTCCTGAACTTGCAGGATTGAGTGTTCTCTACTGCAGCAGCGAAGGGCATCATTTACACACACCGCCGTTCAAAAGTTTGGGGGTCAAATTTTCAGTTTCTTTGCAAGTTCTCTCGTGGAATAGTCGTGATTTCCAAGAACAAGAATAGACGGGCGAGTTTCACATGAAAGTTCTCTTTTTCTGGACATTTTGAGAGGATAATCAAACCCACACATGTGATGCTCCAGATACTCAACTTGCTCAAAGGAAGGTCAGTTTTATCGCTTGTCTCACCAGCAGGACTGTTAAAAATCACCGCACAAGGGTTTTCAATGTTTTTTTAAAGGGGTTTCAAGAGGTTTTAAGGGTTTTCGGGGAGGTTTTCAAGGGGTTTAAATTTTTTTAACAGGGTGTTCAAGGTTGTTTTTTTTTTAATGTTTAAGGATTTTCATGTTTTTTAATGTTTTTTATTGATTGTCAAGGATTTAAAAGGTTTTCAAGGTTTTTTTTTAAGGAGTTTCAAGAGTTTTTAATTTTTTTCAAATGGTTTTTAAGGGTTTTCTACTCATCCATTAGTCTTCTAAGGCGATCAGCGAACACAATGGGCCATGAGGAGTGATAGCTGCTGGTAATGGGCCTCTAAACACATATGTATAGTCTTTTACCATATTAACAATGTATAGAGTGCATTTCTGATTAATTTCATGTTATCTTCATTGAAGAAAACAGTGCTGTTCTTTGAAGAATAAGGACATTTCTAAGTGACCCCAAACCTTTGAACGGTAGTGTACTTGGTGTCTGAAACGTTCTGCAGAACATGACGGCTCAATAAACTGTTTCACTGGCGATGAAACAAAACAAAAAGAAAGACATTCGCTCCCACTAATGGTTCACTGAACATGCAGGGATCATCTTTTTTAATGTTTTTGGAAATGCTTGTTATCACCTGAATGTGCTGTAAACACACACAAAAAAAAGCTTCGCTCACTCAATCGACCGTGACTGAAACAACAGCTTCGACAGGCAAACAATTAGCCGCCAAACATGGAAATGCAAACGGCCCCTCGTGGTGAGAGAGCGGCGTGTCATACGGATCCGATCGTGTTAATACATTCAAAAACCTGCTCTGCCGCTTCCATCTATTTGTAGCCTCCAAAAAAAAATAAAACATGTTTGCTGTATTCTCTCCCCGGTAACACACAGGAGGGTGCCACTGGTCATGAGGGCATCTCTTAATAATGGATGCGAGCGAGAGAGAGAGAGCGCGCTGTCTGGAAACAGCTTCGGCGAATTTAGCTCCTGATGAACACGTCTTTTTCTTTTGCGAGGCCTTCAAAAAGCTTATTATGGTTGCATCCTCTTTTCTTCTGCATCAGCCTATTTATCCTCCCTTTGTAGTGAGCATGCGGACGGCAAAAGGTGCTCACAACAGCCCGCGTGTAGCAGCGATAAAAGACTCGGGGGGGATCGAGGAGTTTTATGCTCGACTTTAAGCACTTAGCGAATAGCGCGATGCGTCTTCCTTTGTGTCGAACGCCGTAGATTTGATACTCTCATCCCGCACCGCGTCGCCTCTGTCTCACCTGAGTGAAAAAGGGCTCGTAGATCTCCACGCCCTTGTCCGAGCCCTGCGTCAGGACCTCCCGGCCGCGGTGCCAGCTGTAGCGGACGGGCGGGTTGGAGTTGGCCACGCAGCGCAGGAACACGGTCCGCTCGTAGTAGAACTGCTCCTTGGCCTCGCCGATGCTCTGGTGCACCGTCACCACCGGGTCGTCGAGGTCTGCGGGAAGAGGAGGACAAAAAAACGCAGACGTGAGGAAGGACCGCTTGTCAATAAGCTTCCGGGAGTCGCTCAATGGACGGATGAGTGGAAGACTCCTCGGATCAATCCGTGACACACACCAAGAGTCACGCATACGCATATATTTAATTAGCTGTGGAGGCAATAATGAAGACATACGAGCTTTACATCATCTGTTACACGGGCGTAGGTTTGCATCCTCCATTTTAAAGCATGGAGGTCTGGTGGTCTCCACTACAAAACATTTAGAGCCTCAGACACTTAATTCCATGACATTTGTTATATTACGAGAATAAAGTAATAATATTTTCAGATAAATAAAAAGCTGTCAGCCTTTTAAAACACTTTTGATTAGGCATGAATCTCCATGCTGTGTGTTTTATTGTTCAAGCAAATGATTATCCACCAACAAATCTACTTGACCAGCAGCGTTATTCCAGCTATTGAGTCTTGACCTGGAACTTGTAACTACACCTGTAAACACCTTAAAATCATAAAAGTTAGAAACCAGCTTAGATCATCCCCCTCAATCTGGAGCCAGGACTGTCTGCAGTGGACACTAGTGCTCAGCTGTGGAGCAGCAAAAAACAGAAGTTTGCTCGGACATTGCTCGGGAAATGTCTGTATCGTGCGTTTTCCACGCCTCTTCCCTTGATCCGTGAACACAAATACGGTGTTGATTGTGGTTAAAGGTCTGACCGACGGGTCAGAATCCTCATATGAGAGCCGGTTTATCGGGGCAGCGTGCACACGGGAGTCGATGTGCGAAGGGGAGGTGACACGCCCGCTACTTGAACTGCTTCTTAAGTCAATAGGACGCAGCCCAAGGGCACATTGACTTGCCGGTCAATGAGCGAGCCGCTACGTGTCCCAAGTCGCGAGCTTCAAACACGAGGGAGCGCCGACGACCGAGGCGACGACTGTGCACAAAATGCTATTTGATGTCCGTCACTTCAAAGAGTAATGTTTTGGCCGGCCTCCTCTCTGAGTCGGGCACCGGCACATCTGCTACTCTCGCCATTTCCCCAACAGATCCGAGGGAAGTTTCACCCCGGCCGCCTCGACAGTTGGTCGTATGGGAAAGCGCCTGCGGTTGATTAAATGGATTCAAAGTTAATCATCTTACCCGGCTATCGCATTAAGCCTCGGCAAATAGTGTTCATCATGGCCGTGGTGTCTTTTAGCATGCTAATACTCCAAGCTTTTTTTTAGATTACGTCCATTTGCACGCTGGCTAACACGCGCGGGCGGTGGAGGGGGGAGTTAGCCGTTACCCTTTCATCTCCGTCATAGATGCAATCTGTTTTTAACACCGGCGAGAAAGAAAGAAAAAAAAAAAGGCAATTTAAAGACGAGGGATAAGGGAAGCTAACGCAAGTTATCCCTCACGCCTCAAATTCCAAAATGATAAAGGCTGACCTTTTGCGTACGAAGGGGAAAGCGATTGTATTAATGAGAGTCGGAGCGTCAGCAACAAGGTGGACGATGTGAGCGATGGAGAGAGCCGGCGTCTCAAACGCGCGGCGTGCAAACCGCTTCACAGTAAACGAATACCCCAAATCTTTAACGGTTACAAGCCTCCAGAGGAAAAACTCCGCACGCCATAGGTATTATTAATGGATGGATTCATCGCCTTTAATTCAGTCGCCGTGGCCCCCACCTCTGGGTTTGCTGAGGATCAGGTCCTAATCAAGGCGCCTGTGGGCCGCACCGCACCGCCTCCAGCCTCAGAATGCTGATTCCTCGGTTTCATTAAAGACATGTTCTGCCCTACAGCCCCTTAATCAAAATCTAGCAGCGGTCAATACTTCATCCAGGATCCATTACAGTGTCTCAGGTAAGAGCAATTACCTTTGGGAGAATGGGGGGAGGTGTAGGGAGGGGGGGCGACAGGGGAGAAGGGTGACAACGCTCCGGAGAAGACGAAGCGATCGCGCTGCCATTTTAGAGGAGCAGATTGCTAAGTAAATACACTGATTCATTACGGAGGAGGAGGAGAGTATGAACGCTGCATCTTATCTCTGACTCTTCCCGGCTTCCCCCTCGTCTGTTTCAAACAGTCAATTTACCAACTGAGGCGGGAATGGAGTGATTCAATGACAGCCCTATCTGTCCGTGTCTTTGAGCGCCGGACCTGATAGGATGTTGTCGCCTCTTTTTTTTTTTTCCTTCTTCTGCTTGTGGTGACAAAGAGTGGGAGTGTGTGTTTTCTGTATGTGTGTGTGTGTTAGGTAAGCAGAGCTATTAATAGGGGCCAAAATGATATGCAGGGAGGAAGTGGATGCTAGGAGCATAAAGAAATAAATATGGAAATATGGAAATGTACGCGCTGGATTAAAATTTGATGAATTTCAAACAAAATTCCACCTCCGCCATCAGTCTCCCCCCCCCACCCTTCCCGTAAGGATGTTGTGTGACTGTGTGTGTGTGTGTGTGTGTGTGAGTCACTCTTGTGCAATTAGCTTCTGAAGTCACGCTTGACTGATTGTGAAGCTTAAAATCCCAGAGCCCAGAGGAAAACCGCGGTGTACAGGCCCGCCTGCGCCAGAGTTGTTAGGGTTTGTAATTGCAGGTTTATGGGTTCACAGGCCGGTAAATCTGCCCGTGTACGGCTAAACGCTCCGGCGAGCTAACCTTAGCGTCACTCCCGCCTCACTCCACCGCCAAACATGACAGGTCTAAAAGCTCTGGGTTTTTCTTTGATATTAAGACACAGCGGGGGCAACATGACACACACACACACACACACACACACGACGCCACGAACGCCAAGACACGTATCGTGTCTGAGGAGGGGGGGGTCTCAGAAGGGAAAAAAGGAAAAATATTCAGTTCATTTCCAATCGTTTAATCCTTCCAGTGAGAAAAAAAAGGAGTGGAACCGAAACCCTGAGGACAATATTTTCTGTTTGAAAAGCAGGAATGGAGATTTCTGCTTCATGGGCCCACGAAATGATTTGTTGGACAAATAGGCACAAGTGAGCGTTTTTTTTTTAAAAAAAGGATGAGGATTAAAGCAGGTGCTTCATTATCACATCAAACCTTCGCTGCTTCCTTTCATGCCCTCCTGCCAAAAAAAAAAAAAGCAGACACTTGCACAAAAACTCAACACACATTACCTGACTCCACCTACCCACACACACACACACACTCACACACACTCTCTCGGGTATTAATCTAATGCAAGTTTCTTTCTATTTCTTCCCTGGGCTTTGATGTCTTTCACTCTCTCTGCCCCGATCTGTCGAAGTCACCTGGGAAGCGAGCGGCTCTCGGGCTCCCAGGCTGTCAGCCGTGAGCGACAGAGGCCCCGCGATTCATTTCCACCTAATCACCGTCCCCAGCTTGATTACCGGCGGGAGCCGCTGACCTCAAAAGACATTACGTGCAGCGTCTTTCATTAATTAAAAGAAAGAAGAAGAAGAAAAAAAAAAAACAGCCAGGTGACGTCAAAGACGAGCAGTTTGCTTTTATCGCGGAGGGTCGAGAGCACGCGGCGACTTCTAAATTGCCGCGATGGAGTTGCGTCGTTAACGAGGCGGCGGCGACGCCGTGTCACGACCGCCGCCAAATAAGGGGTGACTTGCTCTCTTTTTCTCTTTTAAAAAAAAATAGAAATACGGGCATGAGGCGTAAGTGATTAAGGAAGTTATTACTTGGCAGTCTGCCTCGTGTCTGACCTCACCTTCAAACCTCTTTCCTTTTTTCTTTTTTTAAAGCTGCAGTTTAAAAGTAAACCCGAAAAAAAGGTAGAGACACCTCCACATAAATAGGAAGCATTAAGAGGTGGATTTATCCTCCGGCCACATTAAAAGGCATCTGCCCGTGCGGACACTGGAGTGTGTGTGTGATCTTTAGAAAAATCTCACTGGTGGCTGCACAGAAGCCTCTGATGAATGGGAGCTTGAGATAATGGGTTCAGCGTTAGATATTTCCACGCCGCTGATGGAAAATGTGTGGGATTAATGTACTGTAAGAAGACCTTAACTGTGTCCTGTGTAATACAACATGTAAACACACTACATCAAATAGGACGGCGCGGATAAAACATTTCAGTTTGCTTTAATGAATTTTCATTCGTGTGGGTCGAAAAGGTTAAAAAAGGCGCCGCGGTGATGCACGGCGTCCATCTCGCGTGGAGGCCTCTGATGGAACATGTGTATCCAGCATGTAATTTAGTGTCGGTGCATTTCCTTTCCCTCCATCTCTCAAGCCGGTTGGCAAACAGTGACCTCTATCTCGTGGCTACAGTCCGCAATAACCAGCTTCCTGCTCGCCGTATCTATCAGGTGTCAGCTGTTGCTCCGTACTAAAGTGTGATTGTGTGCGGCGGACGGATGTGTTTGGAGGGGCGGGCGAAAGGGGGGTGTGATGCATCTATTCCTGCAATAAGTCCACTGTGACGATGGCGCCTGTGTAGCCGAGATATCTCAGTAAACTGAATATCATTCTCCGAGACGTGAGGAACGAGCGTGAGCAGCTTCTTGTGCCGCTCGTATCGAGGGAGGAGGAGGAGGAGGCTGAGACCGTGAATGTCAGCGTAACATTTGCATGTAGAGAAAGACAGACAGTGAGTCGACACATCATGCAGTCGAGTGCGTCTTCCCACATTAATATGGTGCTGAAAACACGGCTCGTGGCTGATCTGCATGTCATGATTGTGATGATATTTTACGTCTGATCATAACGGTGCAGTCGAAGTAGAAGCGTCCTGAAATCAACCCGTGCATGTAGTATGTTGACATGCCGATAACCAGATAAAAGTATTGATTTGACGCATTAGACACGTGTGTTTTATATTACCACGAGACTCTAGCGTATAGAAGTGTTGCACGGTAAGCGCTTTGGTCCTCCAAATGAATGAATGAGTTAATGTGTGCTGTGTGTAGTGTTATCAACACATCTGAACAATATCTCACAAGTGTTACAGCTTATCTTAACACCGACATTATTCAATTAGACCTCGTGATTGCATGAGATACACCCTGTTTAGTTTGCTTATGCAATTTTACCCAATTAAAAGGAAGAATAGATTTGTTTTTTTTAAGGGTTGAATGAATAGTTAACTCCAAAAAATTGTAAAATGTAGGTTAGCACTTTATTGCTGAGATGTGCGGCGGATGAGAAGTTAAACACGACCGCTGCATGTCAATGTTTTAGGTAACTAAAAACAACCCTTGGCAATAGGTAAATCAATGTTTTTGGATTGAAAACTGAGATATATATACATACAGTATGTGTAAATGTACTGTACAGTATATATATATTCAAAGTACAAACATTTTTATGTTTGAACTCTTCAGGCCTTTTTCTCGATTTTACATAATTCACCTTTTAATAACCATTTAGTGTTTGCTATTGTGATTTGGAAGTAATAATGATGTTGATCTACTATTCCTCAGATAAACTGGATTTTTCTTCTCAGATGTATTGCTGAACATTGTTTTCATTCAGAGGTTTTGCACCCAATCCTGTGATTTCAATGCCGCCGTGCGTCTCAGGCGCCCGCTCCGCGTTATTCTAATACGAACGAGTTAAAATGTGGCGCTCGAAGCGAAAAAGCAGCGAAAGAGAGATAACAATGTGCAAACGTGAAAAAAAAAAAAAAAACACCCAATTAGCTGCTTCTGTAATGGAACCAATTCTAAATGAAAAGGAGGAATGATTCGTTTGTTCTGGCTGCGCCAGTCGAACGAGAATGAATACCCAAATCCTTGTGGCGCAATAATAGAACATCGGGGGGTTTATTGGGTTTGGTGGCTGTATTTGTGTGCGTGTGTGTGTGCGTTTGTGTGCGTGTTAGGGCGCAATGAGTCACACAACTCCCAGTCCAGGCTTTAATATTTGAAGTTTGGAACTGAAACGTAATCAGCGGGTCAGTTTCCAGGGGTCGAAACCGCTGTTTTAATGCACCGTAAAGGAGGTGTATGAAGTCTCCACCAGGAACGGGGGGGAGGGGGGGGGGGGCAGACACGTTGCGTTGAGGTTTGTAAAGGGCAACACACCACGCCGGCCATGGCTGCTGTTTGGCATGCCTCTGCAGTGCTGTGTAACAAGTCTTGAATTATTCATTAAGCATTTCCACAATCCAGCGTTAACTTGAACTATAAAACAAATCACCTTTACTTGACTCTCTCTCTCTCTCTCTCTGGATATGCATTGAGCATTAAGGTAATGGCAAGTAACTCCCTCTCTGAGGCTCCAGTCATCAGGCCTGGTTAAGTGTAATTACTGCCAATTAAAGTGGCAATGCACAATGGAGCCAACGGAGCCAACGGAGCGATTGCGAGCGATACCGCTCGCTCCATTCTTGGTGGCGGAGTCGCCGAAACGGATATACTGGAGAGGACAATGGGCTTGTTCGAATTGGAAACTCCTAATGCATCGTAAAGTGGGGCTTGTCCCCTCAAGTTACTGACTCCTAAGATGAATAAGAAAAAAGATCTAGATAATATGCAGTATGGATGTAAAAACACACACATTCATTTGTGCTATAAACAAACCCCCAAAGCTTAAATATAGTTTTTTTCCCTTGAAGTCAAAACTATGCAAATAGATTAAGCCTTAAGCTTAAGATTAAGTTTAAGCTTTCCTTCTAACCAGATAAAGTCATCCCTTCACTTTATCTGTGCTCTTTAAACTGTTGCTTTAAGAGCTGGCGCCGTGGTCACAAAGCTGCAGCCCACTTAGGACTGTTGCACCTCCGTCTTCTTCAGTGACAGTGATTTTCCAATTACGCTGTCTTTGGAGGAACACTGGCTGTCTGTGGGGGTGTGTACGAGACCAACGTGTGTGAATGTGAGTGTGTGTGTGTGTCTGTGTGTGAACACGTGGACAATATGTGTGATAAATGGAGGGGCAGACGTCAGCAGCCTCACAGCAGAGCTTGCAACCCCTCACTTCTTCCCAGTGATGGAGATGAGGAAATAATGAGGCCCAGTTCTTCTGTGTGTGTGTGTGTGTGTGTGTGTGTGTGTGTGTGTGTGTGTGTGTGTGTGTGTGTGTGTGTGTGTTAGAGGGTGAGGAGTAATGAAATCTCCTCTTCATCCTCGGCCTTAGACACTGGCGTCTGCCTCAGCTCATCTCCTCTTCAATTCATCTCCCCAGAAAACAAGCGACCCACAGACCACTGATCTAAACATCGCCACCTAGAAACCCAACCATTAGTGTTGGCGGCAAAACGCCAGCGACAAGACGGAGTTCTTTTCTGGTTGCTGCCTAATGACCTTCCCCTTTGTTTGCTTTGGACAAGGACCAACCTAGGACAGGATACTTTTCCTAAGTGACGGCGTGAAAGCATCCAAATATAAAGCACGTCATCTCAGCATGTTCGTGTGGGGGAAGTGTTATGAGCATATCTAAAAAAGTGTTCACCCGATCTACTTCACACTTGGCGGGTGTATTTCGAGGGACCCGAAGGAGCTCCGTGTCGAATTTGGTACAATTTCATGCCACGACACGTTCAATATGAATAAACAAGCGATAAGAGCTCTGTGACGCAGAGTGGGCGGAGCCACAGAGGAGCAGATGACCTGGATGCCCGATCGTTACGCCTGATCTCTTCCCTTCTTTTCGCTGTAGTTAACGAGCGATGGGCATTTCCTTCAAAAAATAAATAAAAAAAGCCCTGCAAGCAGCGACCACGTGATCCGAAACGGGCACGCCGCCCCGACAGCAGCGGACCGCTTCAATGGAGCTGCGACAGCTCGGGAACGTGTTTACTTCCTGTCAGCTTATGTCGTTTAAATACAGCGCAACACAAAATAAACTGGGACACATTTGCAACGTCTACATTTACAACTGTGGAGCGGACGGCGCTCGGTGTCGCAGCGTGGGCTTCAGGGCTCTGCGGACTGAGCGGAGCACGTCGTCCATGTGAGGTAGAATAATGTGCAGAACGTGAAATTGCAGACTTAAAAATAAATTCCACCTATTGTGTTGTTGTATCCATGTAAATGGGCGAAGCTACTATGTCTGATGTACTCGGCCACATGGTGTCTTAAAGACACAGTAACATTGGTATTGAAATGATCTCACACACCGTAAATCTCCAAAATACCAGTATTTCATAAAAAAAAGTCATTATACATTCATAAAGAGTCTTCTTTCTTTAAGTTACACGCCACAGTTTGACGTTATTTCTTGTTTGTATCCAGAGATTACATCATTTTATGATAGAAACATCTGATAGTGTCTTTAATGCAGAGTTCTGTATGAAGTTACAATGAATGTAATCATTACTGATTCTCTCTTTCTCCATCACCTCATATCACGCTCAAAACAACAAGTATTTAATGCCTTGTCTCATTGGACTTCTTTGGTATTACTACAAAAACCAAAGCTCTGCATGATATTCATTTAATTTAACAATATTATTCACATATTTCACCCTCTATCCTCGTGAGATTCCTTCAAATAGCATCATACAATTCATTAAATACTTCTTTCGCTCGATAAAGTTCTGTTTTATAGAACTCGAGATCAATATCGTCTTTATTTCCCATGATTCACACTGTGTTGACTGATCTCGTAATTTGGATATTGTGGGCTTTATTCAAACACACTGGCGAAAAAAAAGGAAAAGATGAATAATAACGAGCCGTTAAGTGCATCATCCGTGGCCTTTTACTCTCCCGGAGAGAAAACATGTTAAAAAAAAAAGGAAGATAAGAATTAAATAATCACAATTAATCACATTAGCATAGAGAACACAAACACACTAGTGTGTGTGTGTGTTAAGCTCCTGACGGGGAGAAAAACTGAGGCGAGAGATGAGCTTGACTCCACGACTCTGATTAAAGGGCCCCTCCCCAGAGCGAGTCCTTGAAAGAGTAATGGGCAGTCGTGAACTGGCTTTACCTCCATTAACCAAACCTGCAAACATTTACATAATGTACACATAATGTGCTGATTCATTCCGTCCTGATTCAAACAAGGCTCAGATAACTCAGCGTGGCTGTATCACACCATTCATCACAGCAGGTCATTTACATCCAAAAGCACTTAAGAGCCGCTGCACATATATCTTAGTCTACATACATTACGGGATCTTTTCGGGAGATTGTATAATGCGTCACCTTCGTATCATCAGATCGCATCATTCTGAGGTATCAAGATGGTCACGTCTCCCACAGCACCTGTTTTCCTGTTGTGTTTTTTATCCTTAAAATTGACGACGAAGACGTCGCGTGTTGTTTTCCTTGAATTTTTTCAGAGCGTGAAAAAGCTCCAAATGTATAACGGTATGAAAGTTTTGAAATATGTCAGACGCATCGATTCTCTTTGGTTTTACAGTCCAAGAACAGGCACGTTATCTACTGTTTGCGTAACCCCTCCCTCAAACAGCGGTGATCCCAGTTCCTGTTAAGCTTTGGATGCCTCCACATCAAAGCAGAGTAAATAGAGTGTGTATTTATTTTCAGCCTCTCGAAAACCAAAAGGCAGGGTCCGAACTATAAGAAATGGATTTAACGGTGGGTTTTACTCGACAGCAACATAGCAAGGCGATGGGGTTATCGAACAATTGGCCCTTTGCTAAGTCCCGCCCCCTCAAACGCAGACCGGCCAATCATAGCGTAGCATATAGGTCATCACTAACATCTATCCAGCTGATCCATAGACTCTCAGCAAATCATTTTCAGATTTTCTTCACTTTTTAGTCTGATGTTTTGAGCCATTTAATCGTGTTTAAACTTAAACTTTCTAAATATTACGTTTAGGACATTTATTAGCATTAGCTATTCTATGCTACGCTGTGCTACTGAAGGTATACTGTATGTCTACACATGCTGGTGTTGCTTGTTGCAGTGAATAAACACAGTTCCTTCATTTCATTGTCTTCTGTCTCGATCATCACAATGTGGCGGCTTTTACCATGTGATCTGTGGGCTTTAGGTTAATCCGGTTAAACTGTGTTCACTGCTGAATCAGTTCGACATTGTCTATGAATCCTTCAAACGCATATTGTAAACCGTTTCTGAATTATTTGTTTTTCTATAAATTTGATATTTACTAAGGGAGTGCAGTTAGTGACAGTGTGGGCTCCATGGCAGCTCTGACAGCTTAATGGAGTATCAGCGGGGGCAGGGCTTAGCAAAGGTTCAATTCAATCTAAAGTGCCTTTGGTTGTGAATTTTAGTGTTGCCCAGGGTGTACGCAGCTTTTATCCAGTGCATGCTGGGATAGCCCTCAATCCCCCTGACCCTGAATAGGATAAGAAGGTATACAGTGTGGACTCGTGGAGGGATGGATCGACCTATGCTTTTATTCTTTTGTCCATGAAACTGTCAAAATAAAAGCCTCATTGTATATAACTAGGAGCGAGTCCACCAGTTAACAATTATATCTTGCTTCAATCCGAGTCATCACTCAACGTATTGAGCCTGCAGCACAGACTGCTTCATCCAACTGAACCCACTAATCGATGAGCTCCCTTGAGATCAACATCCTACGCACTATCCTCTGTACACTGCACACCCACACGTATTACTAAGTCACTTTAAAAGGAGCTTCTCCGAGAGCAGGGTGCAAACGCCAGTCATGACGGACTACAGGAGTTCATATTAAGGAGTTCAAAACTCTATTTTCATCACCATGATCCGTGTTTCTGTGACTCAGTGTTCCTCCAGACCCCCCCGCCATGTCCTCTCTTGCTCTGCACACACATTTACTGAGGCACCTTGCAGCAGGGCGCCGCGAATTGGACACCTGATGAGATAGGAAGCGCCAGTTATACTGACCGACTGGATAAAAGAAAGCCAGCATGCCCGCTAAACAAACACCATCAGCTGCTGTTTGGTCTCTGAGCTCCTCCATGAACTCCATCGATGGAAGGCAAACACGGAGCGGACAGATTTCCCCAAGTCGGCCTCACGCCGCATGCCGCGGCGCAGCGTTGCACAGCTGAGGAGGCGTATATATGCCAAGACAAGTTAAGCCTTTGACATGTGTGTGTGTGTGAGTCAGGACCTCGCTGGTGCAGAGTGTGTTCATGCATAAACATGCGCTTGAACCCATTGGGCAGCCTCTATTTTTGTTTCCTCTCTCTCTCCACGCGTGAGCGCACAAAAGAAACGGACACACACATTCGCGCGTCTCGAATCTCGACGAACGCCGCCGTTTGCCAAAATATGAATCGAGCTCAGACTGGAGGCCCGCGCGCTGCCAAACACACACAAACACACCAGCAGCCTCATTAAAATTCCCTGGCTTCTGCAATAGCAGTGCGGAGTAAGTCCTGCCACAGATAACACAGAGAAAGGAGGCTATTGTCTTATTCTAATCCTTCTTTTGAGGGAATGTAGTGAGAAATATCAGGGAGTGAGGATGCTTCAGTAAACAGATATCCACAGTCCAGTGGGTTGTTTCTCACTGTGTGCAGCACCTGATTCGTACTATTTCACAACCCCTGACGAACTAGCGCCGGCTGACTAGGCAGATAATTTTAATATCATCTGCACAACATTAGCATATGGACAAACAGTACAAAAGGTTTGGTTTTTTGTTTCCTGTGAACTACGGAAAACTTGGCAGCATTATTTTTTTTCTTCCTTCTCGTCTACTTTTTTTTTCCCGCAGTGCATCTCTGTGTTCTCAATTTATTCCGCTTTTTTTTTTCTACCAGTGTTGTTCAGACCATTTTTTAAAGTGAGTTTTAAAGTGGTCCTTTATCACCACCTGTACAGTAAATGCTGACCTGGACTGAGCAGGTTTAAGGCACCGCAATTTGTTCTCCATTTGTCCATCAGCCGAAATCACTCTGCTTCATTCTCGCCGAGTTAATTCTACAGCCGCTGTGTTTGGCCACAAATAATTGACTTGAAGGTTGTATTGTTTATTAGAGGGGAGTGGAGTTATTCATTCAGCAGATTAGCACTTGGGTTTTTATTAAATCATTTGAATAAATTGAACGTTAAATCACAGGTCGCAGGTCCACAGGGCCCTCGGTGGTGTGTTGAAATTGCTTGTTTAGACCAACGAACAACGTGAAAGACCTAATCAACCTTCAAATCAGTACCATTTAATATATCAATAAGTTGCATTGTAAAAAAATGGAATCACTGGAATGAGACATTAGCAGAGTAAATTCATTGAATAGCAATATTTAGTGCCCCCGGACTTGTGTGGTCAGTCCCTTTAAGGGTTCACACACATTTTGACCAGTGGATTTCCATGACTTTAAACCAAATTTCCATGACCGAACATTTTGTGAAATCTCCGTGTATACATAAAAAAGTGAGAAAATGTAGTACCGTAAAAGTCGGGTTACAAGCTGCTACTATCTTTGGTGGGTGTCCTTCGCTAGCTCCCCGCTGTAGCCAGCTAGCGCTGCTGCTAGCTCTCCGGCTAGCGCTGCTGCTAGCTCTCCGGCTAGCGCTGCTGCTAGCTCTCCTGCTAGCTCTCCGGCTAGCGCTGCTGCTAGCTCTCCTGCTATCTCTCCGGCAACCACCATTGGTAGCAGGACCGGCCGTGGCTCGACGCCAGACATGGGCAGCAGGGACACGTGCAGCAGCAGTAGCAGCAGCGGGGAGCTAGCAGCAGCGGGGAGCTAGCAGCATCGGGGAGCTAGCTGCAGCGCTAGCTTGCAACGCGGGAGACACCCACCGAAGGTAGGAGCGGCTTATAACCTTATAAAGCATACAGTATACTTTAAGTGACACAAATGAATGAGAGACTATAGTTTGATTAAAATAATAAACATTTATAGATAGAGCACATGCCTGCTTATATTTTGAGCGTCTGTCTTTTAAAAGCGTATTAATTATTTCAAGCAGAGTAAATGAATGACATAAAAATACAAATATAAAAAAATTCCATGACTTTTTCAAAACTTTTGGGATTCAAATTTTTTTGGAGGACTTTTCCTGGCCTGGAAATAGCCAATTTAAAATTCCATGACTTTCATAGGTTTTCCATGAATGAACGAACCCCTCTTGTGTGACACATTTCCTCCTCTCCGAATCTCTTTGAGGAGTATTGTGCTGGCGATGGTCAATGGACTCTCTGAGCCTGACGTAAGCGGGCCCTTAAGCCCTCGTCCATCAGTCACTCAATGGCACATTAGACGCTCCTGCAAAATTAATGGAGCTGAAATTAAATACAAAACTAAAAAACGACCCTTGTAGGAAAAAGATGTGAGCATTTTAAGCTCAAAATCGATCAGTGCGGGTGTTTCTTTATTAACTTTGCAAAGAACTTTCCCTACAGACTGAAATGCAGACAAACAGCTGAAGTGTCAGCAGGTATAAAATGTGCTCGGATGGACTTTGTAAATACGTTAGCTTTGAGCCGGCTGTGTAACTAATATCAGCTCCTCTGGGCTGCAGAGGTCAGTTATCACCGGCTCTCAGCTCTACAGAAAACTGTTGCTGTCCGCCTGTCTAGATTTAGCCTCGTATTTCCTTCATTTAATTCCTCTGAAAGTGAGTCAAGCAGGTTGCGGCCGCTTTCACAAAGAACGGTGCGTTCAGCACACTTTGATCTAATGAAAAAGGTGAATACCGGAAAAAGAATTCTAGTCGTATATTTTGAAAATTGAAAAACAAATCCTTTGATTCCCAGGAAGTAGAAGCAAATAAATGGTCTCAAAAGGAGAAGAAAAAACAAGGAAGCGACTTGCAGAAAGGTCATTCAGGTTTATGCGCCTCTTATTGTAAGACACGGGATCCTGTGTCTGGTTATAAAGAGTATTTCTCCTTTGCAGTAATGGCGCAGTCCATCGTAACCGCAGGAGTTATTTCTTAAGATGCAAACAGAGCGATATGAAAAGAGAAGTCAATTCAAGGTGTTGTTGTTGGGAGGTCCAGCTCCAAAAACACCAATTTTAATACTAATTAAAAAACGTAGCTGCAAACCACTAAAAATAGCATGTACTGCAGAGGCCCATCAATTAAATCCAGCCTCAGGGGAAAGCAATAACATTGCTCAAGAGGAATGATGTGTTCTGCTGGATGTGCAACATAGCACGAAATGCTAGCTAATGAAGTACACGCACTGCGTTACAAGGCCAGATGCAAGGACTTTATCAAGGTAGCAATTTAAAATGCTAACGTGTGAAGAATGTCTACTTCATAACCTTCATTGTCTTCAATACATAAAGTTTCTTTAGTCGTGTTTTTCATTACTCCCTCCTTTGTTGCTTCATAGTACTTATATATCAGTAGTGATAGCATATATTACGACTATAGTGTTGATATTGTATGTGTACATGTTTTTGCTAACACAATGTATTATTTTTCATTACTACTATATCTATATATAATAGTGTATATTGAATATACTGCACATATATAACACCATATACTTTATTATCATATACTACTTACACTAAACAGATTTACATTTATATATTTATATTAATGTGGTAATAGAATAGATTACTACTTAAGTGTTGTTATTGCATTTTATTTTGTTTCGCTAAAATAAGGGATTCTTTTTCACTAACACACACACACACACACACACACACACACACACACACACACACACACAGTTGCTAAAGCAGATTATCTGAAGTTCTTTCTCACAAATATTTGTGTTTTACTGCATTTATTGTGATTGTTTTTTAGTTATAGGCATCTGTCTTATTTCTTAAACTTCAACGTGTTGCATCTTGTTCCATTTCAATAGCTCCGTATCTGTTTTCTGTTTTGATGAATCTGTATATTATTTATGATCCCTCAACTTCAGAGTCTGCACCAGCAGTACATAAAACTCTGCGCTCAAGATGGAGCTGGTGGAGGATCCACGCTCTCTGACTCTCCTCCGGTCTGTCCCAGGCGTGTTATCTGGCTCCATTTCCACGTCTGCTGCTCCTCCGGCTCTTTAGTGCAGCCAGGGTGAAACGGTGCAGGGGAAGGGAACGAGGTCTCCGGCTGTCAGCTGCTGAGATGCGTTCGGCCCCGGCTCTGCAGCCCCGCGAAGGCCTTCCACAAGCTTTCTAAACAAGTTCCAATTCCACAACCTTTGCCCGTGTCAGTCCACATAAACAGATACAAGGACGTGGCTCACACACAGGGAGGAAAGAAAAGAGACAGAGACAGGAAAGAAAACACGGGCAGAGGAGGAGGAGAGGCCGCTAACAGACAGAGAGGCCAGTGTTGCTTCGACTGAACGTATACGGCGTTTCTAGAAAAGCAGTCACGCACTGGAAAGAGATCAAGTGCGTCTTATTTAGTGCAAATGTTCTGCGCCGCTGCCTCGGACTGAAAAGCGGATGTTTGGGCAACAAATTAAGAGAGAGGTCATCGATTATATGAGATTTATATTAGATAAGACAAAGTGTGTTTTTGCTTTGGCATGAAGAAGAACGATTGAGAGCTACTGAGGGAGAAGTGTACATTTAAGGAGGCGGCTTCAAGATCTTTCAAACACACCAAACGCTACATTTTGAATGTTTTGTTGAAGCTGAAACAGAAAGATTAGACTTCTCCCCTTAATACATCAGATTACAATAGAACGTATTAGTCGCTGGGGCGTAAACTCCCACTTGTCGGAGGTTTTCTGAGGGTCAGCGACTCTCTTGTCCGGGTGACTCAGGACGATCAATGCCCGGTCGATAAAAACAATAATAATTAATCACAGTTTTCCTTTGATGAATGCTAATGAGCCTTCACCGCTTGTCGTACAGATACTCTAAAAATAGAGAGGTAGCACTCGCAGTCGATGGCTTAGTCAGGATAATAAAAGCGTTTTAGCTTAATTAACATTCTCAGGAGAGCGCCGGGGTCTCTTCGGATGCTCCACCGCCGGATAATAAGTACATTTTCATTCAAAGCAGAAATATGGAACGGTGCTATATCGGGCAGTTGTTTCACACTGATCAGCACTAATAGTTCATTTCACATGATGATTTATTTCCTCGCACTTTGAATTGATTCAATAATGCACACTGGTTACAGTGTGCATATGCTAACGCGTGCTGGAGGCGGCTCTATAGCACCGTTAGCTACACTGGTTACAGTGTGCATATGCTAACGCGTGCTGGAGGCGGCTCTATAGCACCGTTAGCTACACTGGTTACAGTGTGCATATGCTAACGCATTCTGGAGGCGGCTCTATAGCACCGTTAGCTACACTGGTTACAGTGTGCATATGCTAACGCATGCTGGAGGTGGCTCTATAGCACCGTTAGCTACACTGGTTACAGTGTGCATATGCTAACGCGTGCTGGAGGCGGCTCTATAGCACCGTTAGCTACACTGGTTACAGTGTGCATATGCTAACGCATGCTGGAGGCGGCTCTATAGCACCGTTAGCTACACTGGTTACAGTGTGCATATGCTAACGCGTGCTGGAGGCGACTCTATAGCACCGTTAGCTACACTGGTTACAGTGTGCATATGCTAATGCTCGCTTGGGCGTCTTTGTAAAACAGCGTATCTACCGTCACACTTACAGTAGACGTCCACCCTGATGGACTTAATGGCCGGGGATCCGAGGCCGTTCTCGGCCTTGCAGTAGTAGCGACCTCCCTGGGTCCTCAGGATCTTCGCGATGTGCAACGTCTCGTTGAACACGCTGGAGTCCTGGAAGCGGTCCGACACGCTGCCCGCTGTCTTGGTCCACCGGATCTGTGAGGAACAAAGGCCAGGGGAAGTCGTCAGGTCTGATTCAGAGCGAGAGCCGGTTCCACGCAGCTTCAGGTGCACAGTATCAATCGAGATGGCACAAAGGCAGTATTCAAATGCTAGCCGTGGGCATCGTTGGCACGGACAGGAATAGGCATGGTAAAAAAAAGAAAAACAATTATCTTCACTCAGATAGTAATTGTAAGTGAATAGTTTGCTTCATTGTGGTTTAACACAGATGGAAAATCTACATTCTGGAAACAAATACATTGTGAATTAAATCAGTGCTTTTATTTGTGAAAAGCAACTTCCTCAATCAAGAGAACAGGTGAGGTGACTTGATATGTATCCAACATATATAAGAGCGGTGCCAATATTCACATGAAATCAGAAAACATAATGAAACACGGCTCGATAACAAAAAGGAAATTGGAAAAAAAAGCGAATGTTTAATATGAGCCTGTACCAAATGATGTTTTGTTTGTCTCTGGGCCACTATTTGAGAATTTGCAGTAGATTTAAACGACTCTGTATTTAATGAACTGCACAGACGCCTGATGGAGAACAACCTGTTTTAAAGATCGACGCACTAAAGGAGGACTTGAGAGCTAACGATCTTCCTCTTTTTTTCAATTCCCCCCCCCCCCCCACCTCTTTTCCACACAAGACGTCACCCGCGTGGCATTCTCAGCATGAGTAGCTTTCACCGACTGATGAGAGCCAGTTAGCCCGTGGCGTCGAGGTGTAATGAAAGGTGAAAGAGTGTTACTCTCCAACACGAGGTTGTAATTGACTCTCCATCATCTCCATCTCCTGTCCTCATTAAAGCGTACAGCGCGAACAGGTACTGTGACAACTCTGGCCCCCGGGGGCCACGCAGCATAACGCTACGTTCAATCCCTCATCCTATAAAAGTAAGCTGCAGACGGACTGGCTTTGCCTGCAGAAACTCACGAATCTCTGCAGAGGAAGACAGGGGGCAAGAATTAGAATCCAATATCTGTAGGGCGATAGCATCATTTTGGGTACAGATAACACCCCATTTGACAGAGATAGCATCAGATGGAACATGGATATCGCCACATGGAGGGATGAAGATAGCGTGCTATCTTGGGTGATTGTGGCGCTGCAGGGGGTTTTAAACATGGCGGCTGCAGCCTGCAGGATACGACAGCTCGAAGTTTGGTCATTTTCCCTAAAAGACGGCGGAAAGAAAATGGAAAGGGGCGACTGGCCCGACACCTGATAATGGTGCCTTATTCCAAAAAAAAAAAAAAAAAAAAAGTGCTCTGGGCGAGAGGATGACAAGGAGAGGAATTCAACATGCGGCAAAGGTTTATCAGAGGAGTTTCAGATTCTCTGTCTTGCTCAAGGTGTTTACTGTTCAGAGTGGCAGAAATAAATTAGCTACCCTGAAACTCAAAGGCTGTGTGTGTGTGTGTGTGTGTGTGTGTGTGTGTGTGTGTGTGTGTGTGTGTTGTGTCCCTTTCATCGACCCCTCTCTCTGAAAGAAAGTCTGTAGCCAGGCCGAGCTTCTGTGCCATCCCTTTATAAAGCCTTTAAGTGGATATATTGTCATTAAAAATAAATGCCTTTAAATGAATACACTTCACTGAAAAGGCTTCACTTGGCCAGTTTCAAAATGTGCCAAGAGACACGGAGAAAGAAAAGGCTGGGTGAAGAAACCACTGGGTGAAAAAAACCCAAACTCAGCAACTGATTGATGCTAAAGCCCCGCTGCTTCATCTGGAGCCCCATTATAACAGTGAGGGACATCGTTGAGTTCAGCGAAACAAGCCCCAAAGTTAAATAAGTTATGATTATGAATTAGACGGAGCAAAGTTTGTTGGGGGATTCTTTGTCGCTCCCCCCCCGGTGCTCTGGATCCCCTCTCATGTAAATACAAAGCAAGCCGGTTTTATGGCGACCTCAGCAGAAGTCTGTCTCCTCCCAGCTTACAGCAGCACTCGTTTCCTTTTTTTCCACCTTTTGTGTAAAGAGCTTTGAGTTTTTCGTGAAAGGCGGCAGTATCAATAAGAGCATTGTTGTGTGCGACGCTAAGAAGTGGGTATTCAAACAAACTCCGGTTTTGAAAAAGGGAAAAAAAAAAGTGCTGCTGTTTGTTTCAGGAGGGCAGCGGACCACGTCGTCGGTGAGCTTTTCAACTCCCCCCCACACCTTCTCTATGTACCCTAAAGCTATCTTCATCCCTCCACTCCTTTGACTTTTCTCTTCTGAGCACCTCCGCTCACAGGGGAGAGTCCTGAAGTACGCCCGGCGAGAACAGTTTGACCCTCTTCACTCTGCCTCGGCACAATGCAAATACTCTTGATCTGAGAGGAGCTGCTGGATTTCAGCAATATGATAATTGCTGTTTGGAGCCCGCTGACGGCCCGGCTGAGGTTTGTTCCTGTTTGTTCCTCTCCTTTGTCAAAGCCTCAGATGAAACTAATAAGGTGCTTTTCTTAGCATCCACCAGGGGAATAAGTCCAACTGGCCACGATGTGCCAGAAGTCATTTATTATTCCCGTCTGTCCCCCTTTTGCAAACGTGTGCATACATTATCACGGCGAAATGTAAACGGAGTTGTGCATAAAAGACATGACACCACTTAGTTCCACGGGGGGTGAAGCAGAGTCTACACAATAACAACGCTATTCCCCTCTTAAATTAGACATCCCGATAATAGAAGATCATTCTCCTGCGAGGGGAGCGGGAGGCTCGGCTCGATCGGTATCCAAAAGCGGAAAAAAATCCCGGCAGTGTTTTGAGACCGCACATGCTGCGATGTCACGGCAAGAGCTAATTAAAATGCGCCCGGTGTCTGTTGTTATGCGGGGGATCATATGCCCGAGCACGCGTCTTCGGCGAATCTCCCATAATGCCATGCTGTGACGTTTCCCTTCTCCCGAACAACAGACTGGTTTGTAATTGCTTGCCAGCTTTTTTTTTCCTTCTCCCGGCACCGATGGCGGACTGTGCCGCTCAGTGGCGAAGCCAAGTGTGGCTGAGCATGACAATCAAGCGATCAGGGGAAGCGACAGGGGGTCCAGATCACATGTTGAGTGCAAAGACTCTAAAGGGCTAAATTACTAAAAAAATAAATAAATAAAAAGCACTGGCCCTGACAATATGAAACGCACTACAGTGGGAATAATGAAATCATCAATATTTGCTTTGATGTTGAAGTGCTTCTGGTTTGTTTGAGTGCTGCAGTTGAAGTCACTTTGAAGACGGCCGAGTGGAAGTGACCGCCGGAGCGTCGGGCGGGTTGTAGTTCAAGGGGGAAGCTCTGATTCTGCAGTTTGCATGGGCGAAAAAATAAATAAATAGAAAGTTTAAGGCACCATCTGCTAAAGACACCGGCACTGCAGGCTGCAACTGTCATGGGAGCATCCAAAACAGATCACATACTCCAATTGGTCTGTGTAAAGCAAAATGTCCCAGGGCCTCGAGGTCAGCTTATTTGTAATCGCTGACCCGTGGCGCCGCGAGTTGAATCTGGCCAGCCAATAATTGAAAGAGGGGGGAAAAAAAAGAAAAGAGGTGTTTGCAATGTGGTGTTGCTGGCTATTGGAGGGAGCCTGGTACTCAAACAAAGTAGTGTGGACATAATGGATGGAGGCCAGGGCAAAGAGGGGGAGGGGAGCGAGGGGGCAGATGGCTTCATCATCGTGGGACTCTTTGATGTCGGTTCACGGCATCAAAGACAATGAAAGAAGCTGCAGGACATGTGACCGTGAAGGTATGATCAGACAAAAGCCTGCATGTATGTGGTGCTCTGGTACAGAGACGAAGATAAAGACAGAGAGAAGGCAAAGGGTTTAACTAAATATGTACAGTATAAATTATTCCTGTGCACTCTGAGGAATGATATAGCTTAGAAACTCTGATATTTGCCAGGTGTGTACTAGATAATTATGTCTCCGAAATGTCCATAGTTTACATTTTTAAAGGGCTAACACAACCAAATATGGCTGCACCAGAGAGGGACGGAGAGACAAAGTGTCTTACTTACACATTAAAGTAAGTGCTGTGCTGCTTTAAACCTTTTGGGCCCAGAGTCACCCGGCCTGATTTTCAAAGTCTCTTTTTAAAAAAAAAAGTAAACTTAATTATCTCCGCAACCACAACGTTTATTAGCTTCATTTAAAGTGGTACAATACTGTAACCCTTGTGAGAATATACCTTAAGGCAGCGGTCCCCTGGTCGTTTAGTACCGGGGCGCACAGAAAGAATAAATGAATTTTTAACAAAATTTACAATCTTTTTTAATTCGAAGAACAAAAAAAGGCAGGAAAATGTTTTATTTTGAAAAAGGACCGGATACATCCGTCTGTGCGTCTGAGTCTCTCACAAAAGAGGAACAATGTGTACCTTAAGGCGTAAGGTAAACATTGTTCTTCTTCCATTGTATGTCTCTGAACACAGGGTGGGGTTGTGTGACGTGTTCATGGCTCAAGTGTGTACGACTTGTAAACTCGTTATGATCTTTTAATATCTTATCTCGTGATAAATTATTTAAAGACTAACTTGCTTGAAGTGCTGTTGATTTCTCACAAGGAAACCATATTAATTATCCACCACAGTATGCTCACTAGAGGCAGGGACTGAGTGTAATATGCATTTTCAGTATTGATGATTCATTAGTCGTCTGTGATGAATTGTTTTATCCTTTCATCTGTTAAATGTCAAGAAAACAGTGAAAGATCCTCCAGAAACATCAGGTGACACCTTCAGATTTGAGTGGATTCAATTTATATTGACGTCAAAACCAAATTGCAGCAGATGAACATCATGTTCATCGACCAATTGATTAAGCGCTTAATCGTTAGAGGAAGTAGACTGGACACACTGTTGCTCTATATGTGCTCATCGCTAGTGACCTGCTCAACATCCACATGTTAGCGCTCTATAGATGCTCAACATCCACATGCTAGCGCTCTATAGATGCTCAACATCCACATGCTAGCGCTCTATAGATGCTCAACATCCACATGCTAGCGCTCTATAGATGCTCAACATCCACATGTAAGCGCTCTATAGATGCTCAACATCCACATGTTAGCGCTCTATAGATGCTCAACATCCACATGCTAGCATGGCCGCTGTGAGCGCGTTAGCATTCAGCTCACGGCCACTAGCACGGATGCTTTTGACTGCAAATTCTCTTTTGATGTACTTCTTTTTTTCCTCTCTCTTAGGAGGAAGCGACAGAGCAGGAACACGGCCTTGCCGGCGTTCAACACAGAGACGTTAAGCCGAGCGCGAGCGGCAAAAGCACCTGGCCTGCAACTACGCTTTTCTGTCTCATTTCTTCTCCTCGGAGAGCCAAGTTCCACAAATCCTTCCCCGTGACCTCTGCACCAGACATCTATGACAATTTAACTTCATTGCCCACGTGAGCCTGCCAGATGCCAGCGGTCCCGGTCTTCACGCACAGCCCTCAGTAGCACCTTGAAATGCCAAACCCACGAGGCACAGCAGGGGGGCGGGGGAGAAAAAAGACCATATTATACGGTGTGCTGGTGACTGACAGGAACATGTATTTATTTGACAATTAAATGGGCAGGCAGACAAGTGTTGAGTGTGTGTGTGTGTGTGTGTGTGTGTGTGTGTGTGTGTGTGTGTGTGTGTGTGTGTGTGAGCCATTGTGTATAAGGTTGGATGCATGTATGATTTTATTATTAGAAAGCCTCTGTTTTTGTTTTCTTTCCCCTCCGAGGTGAGTGGGCAGATGTGCACTGGGCTGACAGAGGAAGCTGCTGCCTGGTTGGACTCAATCCAGAAACTCCATCAGCGGCAAAGACCTCAGGGGCGTCCGTGTAATTTAAGAAGTGTGCATATTGATAGACACCCGAAGAATTAAACAGTGGCGAAAATTGCGAAATTAGTCTGCGGTCGGTCCTTTGTGGTGCTGATGTTGTACTTGGCACAACAAACCCCTCCCCGCTCTCCTCCGTCTACGTATCATCATGGGAGCTCGCCGTATCTCAAAGTCGGGGGGAAGTGGACGCAAATCTGGACAGTAATGATGGAGAAAGCAATTTTCTGATTTGCTAATGCAGAACTAATTGAAGCCATTTACAGTGATGCAGCAGTGCGCCTCGGCCCCCTGTGATATCATGGCGCAGATGGAGTGGTTTAAGTTATTGTCGGTATGGAAGTTGTTTAAGAAAAACAAAACTGAAAACGATTTCGCAGGCCAGAGAAACTGCTTTCCCATCAATCTTAGGCGTCTCTAGGGGCGAGGGGGAGGGGCTTACAGGGCCCAGAATCTTTTACTGTTCATCACGCGTGGCATTTTCTGTACTCAACCCAGATCCTAGACGCATGGGAGCAGTGCAAAGAGCCCCTCCTCCCCTCCACCGTGGAGTCTTTTGGCTCTTTTTTTTTTTTTGTTGCACCGTGTGTCTGCGTCACAGACTCTATTAAATATAGACGTCTCTTCATTAAAGGTCTCTGCTGAGCCGCTGGGTGCAGCGACAGCAGCGGACATGTGCTACATCGTGCTCCAACCAATATGTTTCATGATTTGGTGACGAGGTCAAATTCAAAGTGGTCGGTAGAAACAGTTAAACGGCTCACGCTTCACATGTCTTGGCTGAGTTGAGCTTACATCAGTCCTTAAATGTTACGTTTAAATGTGCGTTTGAGCTAATTCATATTCCCTGGACATCCGGTCTCACTTTTTCAGAGGAAGAAAAGCGTCAGTAACATCTCAGCTAATAATACATCTTTTAAAATGAGCTTTGAGGCAGTTTACAAGAAATAAAAATAATTTTTGCTTCTTCTAGGGCGATGTGGCTGCACAGAGAGCATGTTGTGTGTGACTTACAACAAAAAAATAGAGAGACACACACACACACACACTTGTTTATACTGTTAAAACGTTCCCGCCAAAGGCAAAACCAAACATGTGTCCATGTCATTAATCATGGCCGGACAAAGTAAAAGACTATAACCTTTTGCAAAAGAGCACTGATTACTTTTTTCTCTTTTTTTTCTTCACCCCCACATTTGCTCTCGAACGATGAAACTCAACTCAATTAAATGTAGAACTTTGGGGGGCGAAGAAAGGCCGGAGAATGAATATTTAACTGGAATGAAGAGACGGGCGGTTATTAACTCGTCGGCGTGTTTTTTTCCTTCGACGAGGTCGAGAAACCTCTCGTGTTCTCCGACCGGCGTCACGAGAAAAAAAAAAAAAGCAGAGCCGCGGGTCCGACGCCACCCAAGATAACCTCGCCTGCTTTCCGGGGGGGGAAACCGCTCAGGATGGATGAGTGCGCGGTCCCATGACACCACCTGAGGGTGGAGGGTGGAGGGCGGAGGGCGGAGGGGGTGCTGACACATCCCATAGTCCGGGGAGACACAGCCGAGGCACACGCCGAGCCGGGGGAACCGCGCGAGTCTCATAATGACTCGGTTTGAAAGGAGAATCCTGCCTCTCCGTGCCACAGCCGCGCAGGGCTTTTGATCTCACCCTCCCCTCACCCACACACTGCCTCACCCCTCCTCCCCCCTCGCGCTGCTCTGCTTCTCAGAAATTCTAATTAAGGGGGAAAAGACAGAGATGATGAGTGCGAAGTTGTCGTCCCCCGACAACCAGGGGAGATGAACGGCGTGCCTGAACGGCTTCGCTAATTTAAGAGGCCTCACCTTTTCAATTGAAATATAAAAATCAATATGCTCTTCTGCTCTGGCATCCGGCGGGGGGGAAAGGGGGGGAGGAGGGGTGTACAAACAAAAGGCCCCCGTCCATCGATCAAAAGGGGGATTGTATTAATTAATGTAAATGAGCTCCGGAGACGGTTGCTGGATTCTCCGGCTCCATTTCTTTGGTTATCAAGCAAATTGGAAACAACATTGGATAAATGTTGGAAAGGTTAGTGTGTGCAAAATCCTGTTCGGATTAATGCGAGAACAAAATGTGATGGTCAGGTCATTTGTGGCGGCGCTGACATTTATACCCGTGTTAGCTGGTATTTGGTTCCAAGCGAGTAGATGAAATCTTGTGTCTTACCTTTTGGGAAACATCCCTTTTTTGGGGGGGAGGGAGGTGAGAGAAAGGGAAAACTAGACGGCACAACGAGAACAAACTAACGGCCCATTTTCGTCAGAAAAAAAGTGGATTTTTTTTATTTGTATCAAAGATCTCAACAGTAAATAAAAGAACTTGAGGAGGGGAAGAGAAAAAAAGCGCTCTCTCAGATGTCGGGGACCCGAGCGTCTCCTCGCCGCGGCCTGCTTTCCCTCCGTTACCCTTTTTGTTTTGGCAGATGTTCGGGCTGCTTTGTTTTCTGCATTCTAATTAGACGTGGAAGCTTTCATTCTCATCCTGCAGGTGCGCAAAGCACCTTCCACCATCCATAATTGAAGGACTGAACTCTTCAGCTGCGGGTAGCAGGTGAGCCGCTCGACTCGGCTCCAATATTAAAAGAAAGGAAGGTGAGCGCGAGTCATCGGTTAACGTGTTGTCACCTGTGAAGCCCCAGTGCCCGATTTACGAGAAAACAATTCTGTAACTCTTATTAGTAAACATTAAAGTAACTGTTAAATGTAATCCTACAAAGTAAGCCATGTCCTTATAAACCCCATTAGTCCTAAAGATTTAAAGCCGTAGCGTGCAATAATCCAACGTTTTCCCATAAAACAAGTAACTTTTCTATTTTTTGAACCGAACGACATGTTTTTCTTGAATAAAACAACTTCCCAATATGTCAAAGCTTTGTTTAGCAGGATTTTTTGCTGCGGATTCGGATCCCTCAGGTCCTAACCTTTCCAGAGAGGTGTGTTATTAGTATGTGGGACGTTGTTAAGGCCCTGAACCGTGGATTGGAAAAACTAAGGGACTGCTTGAGGAGGGATTTTTGGGAAATCTTGCTCATAATCATGCTGGATGTTATAAAAGTTTAAAATGTTTCAACAAAATTTTCAAAAAAAAATAAAAATAAAAATAAAAAATTGCAGATTTTTTCCACCCCAAAAAATTCACAAAACATTTTGACAAAAAATTTCAACAAAAATTTCAAAAATAAATTTCAACAAAAAATTTTCAACAACAAAAAAAAAAAAAATTCTGGAAAAAAAAAAGATATGAAATAACACACGCAAGGGAACTCATTTGGGGTTCATACGATCAAGAGGTACAGACCCATGTATGGGTACATGGAGGCTCGTCCTCACCTGAGGTCGAGGATGCCCCGTCACCAGGCAGCTGAGCTCCAGGGTCTCCCCCTCCCGGATGGTGTAGACCCTCTCCGTGTGCCTCTCCTCCTCCACGTTGCAGGCGTGCCCCGAGTGTATGATGCGGACGGACGGAGGCGCTGCGGGAGGGAAGAGAGCGAAGAGAGTTAGGCGTGATGGTCACCTCTGAGGAGAAGGAGCGCTTCAGCACGACAGATTGTGTCGTGCTGCATTTTCTAGATTTACAGCATTCAATTTGCTCTAGCTTCTCACATAGCGCTGGAACATCAAAGTACAAAGTCGAGGGAGGCTACTTCATGAAGCTCTGCCTGCTTAGCTTTTATTGGATGGACGTTGTGGGAGTTCATGTCATCAAAAAGTCTCACCGATACTAGAAATGTATCACAAAACCATTAGAAACTGTACAATACTCCATTTAAATACTGAGACCTCAAGCATGACAGTGTTTTATTAGGAGCCATACTCATGAGGTGCTTCTTTTTTGTATTGTACGATCAAAGATTAAACATTTTTACTGTCATTATCCCGTCCTATATATTTTACAAAACCATGATATTAGTTGGCACCACAAACTAATGTAAGTACACAGCTCGATGGACTAAATAATGTACAATTAATGCAGATTAGAAGACGACCCGCTCTACTTCTGAGCCACAGCCGCTACACGTGCCCGAGCATTTTGATTGGGTCTCAATATATTAGATTCTTTTTATTATTATCAAACCACTCAGATTGATAGAGAGGTATTCTAACACTCTGCCAATCAGTCCGAGTCCAACTTCTTCAGCAGTTTTCTCATTATGAGAAAACCCACACATTGTTTTTTTTTATTGTAATTTGATTTAATTTATCCTTCATTTTTATTCAATATTTGACCTTGTGACCCTCGACACCCCTTCCAGACCTTTTCACGGCTGAACGTCGGCCATCTTGATTAGACTTTGGAGGAAACCGATCCAGTAGTTGTGACAGAGGCAGTAACCAATCAGTAGTGAGTGTCACTCCGCTCTGATGCAAAGTGACACTCACTTTGCATTTCAACCAAATTACCCCGTGTAATCAGCAATAATTCAAATGCAGTGTCAAGTTGATGACCAACTGTGAACGATTGATAAGCCGGCCACAAAACAAGACATTTCTCCCGTTCCCTCTCCTCTTCCTCCCCTCTTCCTCCCCCCCGCGGGGAGATATCAGGACGGATTTACAACCCGGTTTAATTACACGGCAGAAGGCTTTCATTACAAAACCCTGCACATGTACATGATAAAAAAAAAGAAGAGCATTCTCTCAAATCAATCAGTCGTGACTCAAAAACTTTTATCGTCTTTTAAGTAAATTACTTCAGTATCATTTTAATATACGATTTCAATATCAACATATTATATTCTCAACTAACTGTCATTAGAACATTTGGAGAGCGGGCGAGCTGAATTTAAATAAGCGAATCTCTTAATTTAGGACAGAACTTGTCATTCGGCACATTTATTTGAGCGCATAATTGTGCTTATGTAATACAATTATGGATCGCAAAAAAGGCCAGAACCTGCGATATGGCCGATAATAACTACGATGAGGGCAGAAAGACGCGCTGTGGTCACCGCGCTCCCTGTTAGCTGACCCTTGTGAGACGTTGCAAGGACATTGCAATCACTCCACAACCCAACATGCACTGGGGCGCAAGCGGCGGGGGTTAAAAACAGAAGAGAGAAAACGAGTCGTCTCGGGTGAAGGGGCCTAAAACAAAACCTCTCTGTTCCACCAAGCCGTGAAAGCGCAGTCGCATGTAACCGACAGTCTGTTGAGCGTTTATTCCTCTTCAGCTTACATGATTAGTGGAGAGGTTTTGGGACGAGATGATTTAGAGAGCGGATACGGGATATGATGAGGAGGAGAACTACGAATTGGTGAAAAAAAAAAAAAAAGGACCAGAAAATCAAGCTAAAAAAAAGAAAATATCCCAATGAGCTCCTGACTGCAGCGAGCCTTTCATCATGTCGGAGGCGCCGCTTCCTGTGTTGGCTCCTCCCCCTTCCACCGCTGCATGGGGAGTCTCAGCCAGAGTGTCTCCTTAGCCACGTGCTAAACGGCTAACCCGCTAACCGCCCGTTCAGCTTTAGCGCCTGGTGCAGATTGATGAACGCTGATACGAATGCTAACCGGCTATGCGTCGGACTAGTCTCGCTCTTTCCTCCTCCTCCTCCTCCTCCCTCTCTCCATTCAGAGATGAATACACTGGTGGTGAACTCCAAAGAGGGTGAGGGGGGGATAAGGGCCTGAGAAATAGGCTCGGTTGTAAGGGAGCTTCACGCAAGGCTGCCACTTGAAACAAAAACAAAAAAAAGGGGCTCGGAAACAAGGCCCCGGGGCCCTCGACCGAACAAAGTGCTAATGCCATTTACTCCAACGAGCCAGTATCTCCGCAGCGTGCCATCAGCCCCGGAGGAAAGTAGGGAAACACTCGTAATTAATGATCTTTAACTGCCACACACAAACACACACACACTTGTTGTTTATGCAGACAACACTAAGCTCACAGCGACGGAGGCAAATAACAATCTCTTTAAGCATACGTAATGAGCGCCGTAAAGTCGTCGGAGTCGCCCGTATCCGAGTCGAGCTAAGACCTCGGCTCACTTGGCCCCAAAGCACGAGCCGCAATCACCGTCATTACGACGTCGTTTTCTGTTTGTTTAGCTCTGATGGAAGCCCGCTTGATGCCGGCGGGAACCGCTCAAAGTGGGGTTTTCTACAGCGATGGAGAATCAGACGTTAATGCGCCGGGACTTGGTCGCGTCGCACAAAGTGGAGACGTCAACGTGCCGACAGGTCGGAGATAAAAAAAAGACGTCCTGGTGGAGGAGATATGGGTGACGGACAAAGCTTCGAACGCACCGGAGCCTCGAACGTCTGAACGACGTCACATACGAGCTGATTACGGAGATTAGGGTTGTGTTTCATGCACTGGGTGGAGGATGTCGTCCGATTGGTCCGTCTGTTTGTGGGTCAATATGAACGCACAGCTCAGTGAGTCATTTATACATGAGCTGCCTTTGTTCTGTGTAAAGTATATTTGTGTAATTGTTAGTCAAAATATCTTACAACACTTATTAAAAGTCACGATAATGTGTTAGGTGACATTTCAGCGAGTGTTTTCTTTAGAAAATGCTAAATTTATTGAAGAAAAAGTACTGCATTGCAGGCTTATTGTGATAAATAACACTTCCTAATAGCAGGGAAATACAGATAAACATGAGTTTATCCAGCCTTTATCTTTAAAGGCCGACATATTACGTCTTATTACTAGAAATCCTACCAGAAAGCCAATTATCACTTGTTACACTGACAGCTTTTTAACTCATTACAAGCATTACGTTTTTACAATGCGACATATTCATTTGACTTCACATAAAATAGATATTTTTCCTGAGCGGTGGAAGGGTATTCGGATCGTTTACACACATGAAAGTAGAAACCACTACACAAACCGCTTTGAGTGAATTCTACTTAAAAGGAACCATGTGGAGTTTTCTGGAAAACAAACAAAGGTTATGTTTACATCCATTTGAAATTGAAATCGACGTCTGCTTGCCGGCATTGTTCTTCTGCGGATCGGTTCTCGGGGCTTCGACGTTCAATCGGCACCATGACACGACGTATAATGGGCCAATTTCCATCCTTGTGCGCTTACACAATACAAACACACTCTTCAGAACACGGCTCCACACCGCCACAGGGTGCCGTCAGGCTAAAAAACACAGACGGATAATCCGCTTAATGTACTTTAAAGTAGGAAAGAAAAGTAAATCAACTCCCAGCGATCTGCTCAAACTTGTGTTTGGAGTCGCAGACGTCCTTTAACTCGTGTTACAAGTTCACGTTTAACCCTAAAACACTCACGTTGAGTTGTGTTGGTCCTTGTGTAGCTTCATGCTGCTCACTGACGTTATTGAATGTGGGCGTGTCTTATTGTAGGTAGGCGTGTCTTATTGTAGGCGGGCGTGTCTTAGTGAAGCAAGGTGTCTTATTGTAGGTAGGCGTGTCTTATTGTAGGTAGGCGTGTCTTATTGTAGGTAGGCGTGTCTCTCTGCTACAATCATAACTCCATTAATAATTTTTTTAATCATGTTTTATTGACAATTCCTTCATTTGTCACCAAATTTAGCCTTTTTTTTAAGGTCCCCCCATGATCCCTTTTTGTTATTTTATGAAAGTTCTATCAGGTAAAAGAAAAGAGAAATACTTAAATTTGCCTTGAATTGTTGTATTTTAATATATTTTGATAATTAAATATTTTATTATACCAGGTGAAATATACCAGACGTTAGTGACAGTGTTACTATTTTTAACACTAGTGTTCTCGTGTTAATGTACTAAAAAGGAGAGAAAAGTAAATAAACTCCCAGCAGTCTGCTCATTGTTACACGTTCATGTTTAAGGCCAAATAATCAGTAGTTAACTTTCCTAAAGCACCTTCTTCTCATCACTCCGGAGCAAAAGTACAATAAGTCAGAAGAGTGGTCATGTGTTAAGGGTCAAGGGTTAACTGATGGCACATTAGACACTTATTTTGCTGTTCATTTTTTTCCGCTGCCGGTCGGGGAATTGGCATCTGCCACTCCAACTGATGTGAGAAATGCAAAACAGTGCAGGAAGAAAAGAAGAAAAAAAAAAATCAATGCTAAATATTGAGTGGATCCTCACAGTCAAACCAATGCAGAGTTATTCTGAAACCACCGGTTTGTTTGCTCCACACGCGCTCGTGATGAAGCGGCGTTGTTGCAAAATGTCGAGCAAATGTTGTCACGAACCTGTGGGGTTAAATTATGACATTTGCATAAATGTGTATTTCAGGCGGCTGTAGTGTCATCACCCTGCACTCCCCCTCCCGCCCAACCATCTGCAGGCTCACACACCCCCACACACACACGCACACACACACACACACCCCCACACATACACACACACAGACCTACACACAGCTTCCTGATAACTCAATTTTTTTCGTGGTGGAGGTTTTTTAAAAAGGGAAAAAAAGGAAGCAGATGAGCTGCAGGCTAGGAGCTGGAGTCTCAGATGTGCCTCTCTTTTTCATTTTATTATCTCATTTGCATAACAGTGACATCATCACGCCCCCCCCCCCCCCCCCCCCCACCTCTCTGCAGAAACACACTACGTGGAGAGAAAAGGTAGAAGAGGGGAGGAAAACGAGAGACTCTGCACATACAATTATGCCTTTAGTGCTCTCTCCCTCTCTTCATCTTCAGTCTGCATGCATGCGTGTGTGTGTGCGTGTGCGTGTGTGTGTGTGTGCATTGTGCGTGCGTTGAATGTGCAGCTCCCACCGGAGTGACTAGCCTTCCTTGGCCTCAGTTGGGGGAAATTGAGACGGCTTTATCCACTACCGCCAATGGAGATTAAATTGGATTTGGCTAAAAGCGGCCTTGTCACCACGGTTCTGGAGTGCCTGAGTGGCAGAGGAGGTGGGGGGGGGGGGGGGGGGGGGGTTCTTGGCAATAGTGGAGGCTCTAAATTTGACAAACAAATGAATGTGGAAAGGAGAAAAAAATAAATAAATAAAAAAAGCCAACAGCTGGGACTCGTTGTCGCTGTGGGCTTAATGTGCTCAGACCAACCCCGCAGGACCACTAACCATCGCCTGCTAGTTTTCTGGCTCCGTAATCACCTTCTCAGAACGGGAGAGCCAGATAGTGAGTAACAGAAGGAGGCGGGGGGGATAAAGGACATGCAATATGCATAGCGTTACAACTTTAAAGAAAGAAATAATTGTTTTTGTTATCACACCAAGCTCATTATCGATTCTGCGCCAGGAGCACTGCAAAGAAAACTTCTGGTTGCTTATAAAAAAAAAGGGACTTCGGGGGGGAAAGTTAATTTCAGCTGTACGATAAAGCCGCACAATGCCAACACAAAAACTCTGAGATAACGCCAAAATAAGCTTCATTGAGCTGCTCAAAGAAGGACAACACAGACGTATTAGATATTGCAAAAATGACGAGTTGTTAGCCGAACTATAATGCTTTTACATGCGAGCTGTCTTTTTTGAGGAGCGATAACGAACACGCGTTTAAGCTGTTTGACCCTTCCAGCAGACTTCTGTTCCAGGCCATCGCCGTTAACACAAGACACACACACACACACACACACACACAACCTTCATACACATCGCCGCCTAATCAAATCATTATAAACAGCATAACAGCTGGCAGGCCGTTCCTCCGCTCTGACTCACTGAGATGTCGTAGGAAACGGGATGTTAGCCAAAGTACGGAGGAGTCATGAAGCAGGAAGCACATTAGCTCAGTAATGTCGTTTACACGGTAGATAGCCAAAGTTTGCCAGCGTTAGCCGCGACACGCTGCTGATGAATTTAGCTTTTTTTTTAGTGGGGGGGGGGGGGTAAGAAGAATCTTGTGTTATTTCTTCCTTCAAAAGTTTTGAAGCTTTTAATGCTGCAGCAAACACTCCTCTGTGGTGTTAAAACATCTTTAAATTGGCAATATCTGGCCACCTGGAGGCAGTGGAGCACGATGTAAACACAACATGTGACAGTAGGATGTAGATATTCCTCTATTCTTCTTTAAGATGAAGCTCAAGGGACATGTCTGACTTTTTAGTAGCTAAATGCTCTTTGTTCACCAGCTGGTTCACATTTTATGAAATTTGCTGCTGGAAACAAGGTTGATATGAATGGAGGGACTCAACCTAAACAATGTACTAGAAACAGTGGAGAACTAGATCGATATGTTCTTTCCCCTTCTGCACCCCGGCTGAGCAGAACCATCTATATTAAATCCCAACGTTACCCGTGTCATGGTTAACAATTGATGTAAAGGTATTTGCAACCTTGAGAATCCCTCAACATGGTCCACGGCCAAAGATGTCACACAATAAATGAATTGTTCTGCACACTTTGCACAGCGTGAGCTCGCGCTACACCCGGCCCTCCTCCCTCCTGTATAGCAGAGAAGCAGCTCATCCATGAGGTCATCCATGTGTGGAGGAGCTGGAAATGGTGAAGCAGCAGCAGCAGCAGCACATGCATATTGTTCCATCAGGGCTTGTCAGAGCGTATTGATTACACACTGTAATGCACTCGCATGCACTCCTCGGCCCGCACCGTTAGTGTAAATGAGAGTCTGTGTACATCCGGCTTCGCTCTATCAGCACAGATCTATCACAGCGTGTGGACTGTGGTGAGCGGAAAAATACCCCCCCCCTCCACAAACACACACACACACACACACAAGTTCATACGAGACTGCAGCATCACAGGAAAACCCGACATGTCTGTCCAGCGCAGCAGAAACAGAGAGACACAAAAGAGGTCGTTATCACGATGCGGAGCGACGTCAGGTCGTCTTGTCGTCGCGGCACAAAGGGGCAGACTGGAAGCTGTGTAGTCGACAGAGCTCATTAACGCGGCCGGCCGGGTCGTTTGTCCGACCGCTCGGCGCCGAAAGAGCACAACACAACACCGTGCACAGCTGTGGCGCTCGGAGGCGCTATTTATAGCAAACGCACACACACACACACACACAGTCATGCAAACACATACTACTGCACACACACACACACACACACACACACCTTGGTACGCTAAAAGTAGGCCAGTGTGAACCTGCCAAAGCCCTGCTGAGACGGAGAGAGAGAGGGAAGAGAGAGAGAGGGAAGAGAGAGGACTGTGGAGGTGAAGGTGGGGAGATTTAGAGGACACATTCCTCTTTGCTCCCACATTACGGCGCTCTACAGCGGGGGGGGGGGGGGGGGGGTGTTATGGAGCTTGACTGCATACAGCTGCATCCATTATGTTCACGCGAGCTTTATGTCATGCAAACCATCTTGAGGAAATGACACAAACGAGCGCCGGCTTCCATCTGATGCGTCGCTGGGTTCTGCAGCAGACCCGACGCGGCGGGGAAACAAAGGGTAACGGCGCAGAGCGCCGGACGCACTCGGTGCGTCTGGCGTGTGATGCGGTGATGTCGCTGTCCGTGGTGCTGAAGCGTTCAGCGGTTGCAATGCAGGGGGGGAAAAAAAAGAAGAAATCAGCTGCTGCCTCCACACAATGGAGGCATCAAACCAACCAAACACGCACACACGTCCCTGAGTAACACTGAAGGCTTATTGTACCTCAGCAAATATGTGTATGTACATATATATCAGGCAATGTATTAAATCCTCCATCTTGCTTTCACTGCTTTTGAAAACCTTTTTATTCAGGAAGTGTTTTTAACTTTGTGTTAACTCATAATCAGCTATTTCTTTTTTATTATAGTTTTAACTATGTTTATTTGTTTGACTAGGTATCGGAGAAACAAAGTGCATTACAAATAAAATGTATTATTATTACTGTTCCCGGGTTCCTTTGAAAGCTAAACCAGGACTTTTAAAGATATAATTCCCCCAAAAATTGGAATTAGTTGTACTACACAATATTTTTTGTCATTTAACAGGAAATTAATCAGCAACAGATTTGATAATCAGGCAACAAAAATAAAGCCAAACATTTACTGTTTCCAGCTCCTAAATTTGAATTTTTGCTGTTTTCCATTTGCGATGACAAATAGTTACGCAGACAAAACAAGCAATTTGCAAGTTGTGACAATTCACACTCTTTTTTTTCTCCTTTCTAACATTCTGAATACTAAACAATGCATTATTAATGATGAGAGAAAATAATTAGATTTCATGTAATGATAGTTAGGGGATAAAGATTGTGTTGTTGTGTTGTTGTGTTGCCTGTTATCAAGTTATGTTGATGGCAAGCCTCAAGCCAACATCAAGCCTTATCATTTATGTTCAGTCATCAGACAGTTTGCATTCGTAGGGCTCCTCAGCACCGCCAGGAAACACACAAGTCTTTGAAACACAATTCCTCCAAGAATAGAAAGAAATATTTATGGTTTTTCATTGAATAATATTCAGTTCAACCACCAGCACTGCCAAAAACAATAAGGATACTGTTTGTCTCCTGTGAAAATGGTGCGTATTAGACATGATCCTTGTGCTTTTCCCGCTATAATCATACAGAGTAATGAATAGAAGAGTTCTAAGAGTATAATTTAAAACATCCTCTGCATCGAACTAGCATCTTCTTTTCAGAGCGTCGCACATCAAAGTTAGAACAATCGAATGCTGCGCAGGGAAAAAAAAATGTGTGCGTCTACAAAGAGTTTTGCCTCAAAGTGCGTCGTAAAAGCAGGAAAAGAACAGGAAACGTTAAGTCCGCTTGATTGTAAATTGCTTATTTACCACTGCAACGGGCAGAGATGTCAGGGGCAGTTAGCGCTTTTTTTTTTGTGATGAGCGCTGCAACATGAGAAAAAAAAACGCTGACTGCGTTTTTTCCCGGCTCGAGTAGTCCGAAAGCCTCTGTGCTCTCATCTGATCTAACGCTTATGTCGGTTTAAGGCGCAGACATGTGTTATAAGCCCATTAAAGTGACCGTGACCAGAGATCATTGAACACGTCCTCGCTCGCCGGCGCAGGTTTACGAGGAGTAAACCTGCAGGCCTTTACGAGTACATGCTGGTAAATTTAGAACCTCATTAAAGAAAAGACCTTCACAGTTAAAGCGGGGCCCTGCTGGCTCATGCTAACGTAAGGAAAAGAAGGAAAATGTCACCGGGCAGAGGTGCGAAACGACACTCTGCCTACCAAACAATGCACAACACCCACTGACGGAGCGTCGCGGTGCTACGGTGGAGTCAGCCTTTTGTGGGGTGGTTTTATTCCCCCCTCCTCTCCCGTTCTACCGGTCTGCTCATTCACGCTGCCACGCTTGGCACGGCGGGCCCTGTTGTGGCACTTTTGATTTCCCTAAACAACACTAATCGGACATCTGTAGGGAAGGATAACGTCCAGATTGGCCGCCAACGTGCGGCGGGTTCTCTGTCGATAGGCACCCACCAGTCTGGCCAACACTCACACGATTGGCGGACGTCGCGAGGCAACCGGCTTTCTTTTTTTTTTTTTTTTAGCGGTTGGGCTAGCAGCGGCGAGCCAGCCAGCCGGAGCTCACGGAGGATAGAGTATCTGGCGAACCTCTGAAGATTTGGAGGCGCCCGCGCCAAGAAGCTGTCTGGTGATTGGCTGCAGCAAAATCCAGAGTGAACTGATGGTCCTATCCAAAAAAAAACAAAAAAAAAAAAAGCCCACAGTGCAGGAGGGGGGAGGCGGACTGTGCTGCCTGCTGGCTGGCTTTGCAGGATGCAGCTATCCGTAACACCTCCAGGGGGCATACGTCCATGTCTTTGAGAGAGTGTGTGTGTGTCTGTGTGTGTGTACACAGTCCATAACTTTTCCATTGGGAAGAGGTGCGCGGCGGCTAAGTCCTCCAACACCTCATTATTCTAAAGCCGGGCAGGAAATGGCTTTTTAGAGATCTCCCGCTCTTGGAAAAGACGAGGGCTGCGGGTCTTCCTACATCCGACCTCGGAAATGCCCGTTTAGTTTCAGGTTAGCTGCAACGCAGCACTTCACCAGGAGAGAAAAGAAAGAAAAAAAAAGGGGAAACCAACTGGCGAGACACATTACTGTTAAATCACAAACTGCAAAACTGTTGCAGTCGTGTGCAAATTAATTTGGGTGTGAGAGTTTTTGAGATTTAATGAATTTGATTTTTTTTTTTTTTTTCTCCAGCTCGTCTTGTTAACTGAAGGGTGCTTATTCCACGTGACGTTAAATACAGCTCAGCAGAACGATGAATAGCGGCGCCTAAAGCCCCATTAGGAGGATTTTCTACGTTTTGGGTGAAAAAATATAAGTAAGTTAGCTCGTATACACTGACAGAAGAACTTAAAGAAGGATGTGAAAGAAGCAGAGACGGAGATTAAGAGAAAGAAGAATTTAAAAAAAGGACAGTAAAACTATTCTTTCACGACTGACATGAATGCATTTGAGATTTTAATTGCAATTATGGAAATAAACTATCTATGTTGTTGCAGTAAACTACAAAAACACTTCAATCACTTTGGTCCCTTTAATTACTGGTGCAATATAAATACTTTTATCATACATTTTTGCATTCTGTCCGTGCATAAAATCCTTTTATCCTGTTTTATTTTACTGTTTATTTATATTACTTCTTTCTTATTTTACTATGCGTCTCCTGCTGCTGTAATCCTGCAATTTCCCCACTGCGGGACTAATAAAGGATTATCTTATGCGGCATTTTAGACAATGAAATAAAAATATAACACAAGGTTCAAAACTATAAGTGTATAAATTTAGGTCAAAATGACTAAATTCAGTATTGAACCATCACTTAAAGCCGCCATCGAGTGCCGTCTCACTCTAACTACTCACAACCTGAAGTGCCAATCCATTAAAGCTTTTTCACTAGAACGGACCTCTTGATCTTATATTCAAGGAACGTCTTTCATAGTGTGTTTCCCCGTTACCTCGGGTACTTTACTCACCACACAACGTGCGGGAAATGTAAAAAAAAAAAAGAAAAAGGTGGTTAAACCTGACGAGACGGATAAGACCCCCGTTCTGTCTGATGTGAGACGTTAAGCTGCGCCGCCCATCAGCCGGGTGTGACCGGTGGGAGGAGACGCCGTGTAAACAGCAGCACACTACATATGATCACCGTTAACCCCGCGCAGGCCCACAGCTTTGCAAGAAGAAAACAGGGGGGTAATGAAAGGTTAATCACACACACACTGTACTCTAAAGTCAACACCGCTGTCTGCAGATGTGCTGCAGTATTTTTATCAAAGCAAAAAATTGACGAATTTCAAAAATCAAGCGTCAATTGTTCGGCTTCAGAGGCCATGTTATCTCCTCACACTTGTGCCGTAGGACAAGAGTACAGATTATATAGAGAGCTGAGATTGTTCTGCACATTTTGATGTACAACACACGAGTGTGCATCATGTGCAACGGCCTTTAAAAAGTGAATTTATGAAAGTATGTCAAATCGAGAACATGCCCTCAGCTAAAAGACTGTACTGTAGGTGCATGACACACGATGAGGATCCTTTAATCATTTCTAAATCTCATTTATTCACAGCACATTTGCTTTACGCGTATTCATCAAATGTTTGTTGTGTACGTGAGAATCAAACCTTTGTTTTGCAAATCATATCGTGGACAAGTTGTCGACCCAAATAACAAATAAAAAGCTTTGGGAGCGGAGCTCTTTTAAAAGAGTGTTGGGTTGGGATACATTTTTTTAAATGTTATTTAAGTGTTCTCCATATTGAAGTAATAACACGTTGCATACTGTAATGCGAGCAGAAGGGTTTCATATCAGCGGCTGTAGCCTGGAGGTGGGAAATGGGCTCGCCACCACTCCTCTAACATCATTAGCTCTAGACGGGGCTGAGGAAACGTGGGCGGGCAAAGTGATGAGTCACACTCTGCCCTCCCAGAAAAAAAAAAAAAAACATTTCTGAGATGCTCTTGAGCAGGTCATAAACTGGGTTAGCGGGAACCAATCAAAAGACCGGCCCGGGGCGGGACGCTTAAATATGATGGCATGCATTTTGTGTGTGAATTTGAATGGGTTTTCCACCTCCGAATACACCAATAGACGAATGAATTGATGGAACAACAATACTAATCATTATATTAGTATTGTTCCAGAAGTTCTCCTCGCTGCGATTTCTCTAAACATTAAAGATCTTTTAGAGTATAATCTTACAATCTGAAGCGCTTGCCCCCTCTTCCATCAAACACATTTAATCCCTGAATGGACCGTTCAACTGGATTGTGTCTCAATCAGTTGCATTATGACAATAATACACCTGATTTAATTTAGCAAATGCGCGGCTCTTACGAGTCGAGTAATTCACACCAATTAAGACGGCGTTCATATTCAATATATTTGTCCCGGTTTGTCTGAATGTCAATTAGTGTGAACAAGATGTTTACCTTCACTGATTGACTTCAGCATGGAGGAGAGGGGGGGGGGGGGAGAGGAAGAGAGAGAGGGGGAGGGAGGGATGGAGAGAGAGAGCGAGGGGGGGGGAAGAGAGGGAGGAGAGAGGGGTGAGGGGAGTGGGAGAGAGAGGAAGAGGAAGAGAGAGGAGAAGTGGAAGAGAGAGAGAGAGAGGAAGAGAGAAAGGGGAAGAGAGAGAGAGGGGGAAGAGAAAGAGAGAGGGAGAAGTGTAAGAGAGAGAGAGAGAGGAAGAGAGAAAGGGGAAGAGAGAGAGAGGGGGAAGAGAAAGAGAGAGGGAGAAGGAGAGAGAAAGCAAGAGAGAGGGAGAGGGGGGAAAGGAAGAGAGAAAGAGAGAGAGGAAGGGATGGGAGAGAGGGTGAGTGAGAAAGGAAGAGAGAGGGGAAGAGGAAGAGAGAGAGGGGAAGAGGAAGAGAGAAAGAGGACGAGGAAGAGAGAGGAAGAGTGAGAGAGAAAGCAAAAGAGGGAGAGAGAGAAAGAGAGAGGGATGTGGAGAGAGAGGGAGAGCGAGAGAGGAAGAGAAAAAGAGGAAGAGAGAGAGAGAGGGGAAGAGGAAGAGAGAAAGAGAAGAAGAGAGAGATAGAGAGAGGAAGAGAGAGAGGGAAAGAGAGATGAAGGGCTACTTAAAGATGCCCTTAAAGATGTTGTCATTACAGTTACAACCGCTGTAAAAAAATAAAAAATAAAAAATTAAAATTAGAAAAAAACCAGGCTGGATGATAAATCAGTCAGCTGGAGAGTAAATGAACAGAGTAAATATCTGCCTCATTTGAAGACTGGAGATACATAATTAGTTGGGTCGCGGGGGACGTCCGACATGCAGTAAATGCGGCGAACACAACAGCCGATTGTTACTTTGTGACACGCGGCGGTAAAGAGCCGGCTGCTAGCGAGCCGGCAGAGGAAGTAGGGCATCCGAGTCCAGATGAGCCGAACCGACCGCTGGAGGAGAAGGAGCCGCAGTGAGGAAGAGGCAGCCGAGCGCGCTAATGCGTTTCATTTCACAGGGCGGCTATCACGGCGGCGGCGGCGGACTTCCTGGCACACGCTCCCTCTGAACACCAGCGCAGCCGCTCTAAATGTTAAGCACATTGTTTAATAGTCCATTACCTAAATTGATATTGCTCATTGACTGTTGTCACTGGCTGCCCACGCCGCGTCGGAGAGAGCGCCGGAGACGTGCTCCCGCCCAATGAGAGGGCGAGAGGGGCACGCCGTCTCTGTTTGGTGAATGTGTGCCAAAATGCACGCACACACACACACACACACACACACACACAAACACACACCTACCTCCTAATGCTCTTGAAGTCGCGGTAAAATGGGAAATGACTCACTTTTTGACCAATTAATAATAATGAGAAATGGCCTTTAGAATTGTGCAGTATCCAATGTGATGCCTTCGAGTGTCTTTTTTTTTCTCCAACTAACTAAACCCAAAACAGTTTTTACACTTTGAGGAGCCTTGAACCAGATAATGTTGTTCCTTTATCTGGATATTGACTTAAATTGTGAGTCGATTATCAAAGATTGATTCACTAATCCACTGATCGACTACTGGTTTCTGCCGCTATTTAGTTTACTTCCATAAGAGACAAAGAAAAGCGCTAATTTTGTAACGAAATGGCGCATATTTTCTGTAATTCGTTTGAATTCACAAGACAAATCACATGTGTATGGTCAGTAGGTAAAGACGTTTCAATCAATACTATCCTCATGGGACGTTGTCCATGGTGTACACCTGTAAAATGAGCCTCTCAAAATGTCAGACAGTAGAAGCAGCTGTACATCGTTGTCTCTTCAACCGTGAAAAACAAATCGTTTACTAAGCCAACATGCAGCCTGGTGACATGACTTTTAGAAAAACCCAGACTTGTAACAGCTTAAGATGGCTGTGCCTTCGATAAAGAGTTTCACACTGTAGGTTGTGATTAAAAATAAAGGTGAACAGTGCTTCCCAGCATGCGTTCTCTGTCGGCTTTTGAAGTTCGGTTGAAACGAGCAGGATCGTAGTTGAAGTTCAAGTCCATTGAACGCGTCAGAAAAGAAAAATATAGTACAACGAAAGGTGAAAAAAAGCAAACGGCTTTTTCTTTTTTTTCTTCTCTGAAGTAGCACCAGACTGACAGCCAATGGAGGAAGACCTGCCTCCCCCTGCAGTGGGAGGGGCATAAGCGATGAAGCAAAAGTGGAAGGATGGGTCATACATCATTGAGCAATACCCGTGCCGTGTCTCTGAAACACAAATTGGATTACCTGTGCACAACGCGGTCATGCTGGACGCACACAGACGCACAAGGCGTGATGCATACGTTGTCGAATTCACAAATCCGTAAAGGACTTTATTCGACTTGGCGTAAAGGGAGTTCACACAGGAAGCACCTGCAGTTCATGTCTCTTTAAAAACACACACACACACACACACACACACACACACACACACGTTTTTATTACCCCATGGGGACCCCTGACTGATACCAGCCTTGTGGGGTCCACAATTTCTGAAGGGTGTAGGCAGAGTTTTAACTGCTAAAATCTCTCTCTCTCTCTCACACACACACACACACACACACACACACACACACACACACACACACACACAGTGCAATTTTTGTTCCTCCGATAATAAATGCCACATTATTGTGATGTACAGCGGAGGACCGCATCATATAAAAAGGTTTCCGTGATGGAATCTCCGTCGGAAGATGCCGGCCTTGACATGCAAAAATCAGATCCTAAAACTGTTTATGGCGCCATGAAACCAGACGGCATCCCTCTTCTCTAGTAGACAACCCACTGCAAGCTGGTGATTTAGTCGCCGGGCCGTCAATAAATCTGAATATTCATCTTTCTAAACAACCCCTGTCTGGATTTGGAGGTTTTTTTTGTTGATCACAGTCTGGTAGCCAAGGTGGCCGCAGTCTTTCTTTCGATAATAAATCCAGGACTTTATTGCCCAGTTACTAATTGAGCCATTGTTTTTATTATTTAAAACATTTTAAGCCCCATAACAGTAGGTCACACCCTGTGTAATCTAAAAAAGCTCTTTGTGGAGTCTAAGGGGTCGTAAAGGCCACAGTGGCGGTTTCGTTTAATAGGAGAGGATGTTTTTGTTGTTGATGAGATGCTCTGATAGTATCTGGTGATCAAGCGCTTAAGGGCTCATACTTGGATTAAAAATAAAGTTTGTTCTGATACCAATGGAGTAATAAACTATAATAAAATGTTCTGGCTGGATGGAAAACAGCAGCAGTGCAGGGAGTCGCTTCACAGCTGCTCCAAACCAAAGAGACCTTTATAAGAGTGGAGCGGACAACTACCTTGCCGTTTTTTAAAACTTTCTTTTTCACCTTTTTAAAATGTATGCAATTGATTATAATATGTTGACATTGAAACATGGAGAGATTCTGAGTGTTGGGGTTACAAAGAAAGACAGAGGATAGTCATCAGTATCTTGTATTTCTCTCTTTTGCTGCTAAAAAAACATTTTCTACAGCTTTTAATTTGTTACTTCTATGATTTCCTTGAGGATTATTTCAGAGTTTTCGGTGTATTCTTTGAGGGGGTTTTTTATAGTCACACTACTTCTGTTTTACATAGGGCAGATAACATCCAATTTCATGTTAATAAATGCAGAGTATTTTCATAAAAGTCAAAATAGTCCCGCGGCTAAAGGTGACGTCATGAAATTGCTTGATTTGTTCGACAATCGGTTAAAAGCCTAAAGATATTCAACGCACTAGTATTCATGACAAAGGAAGTCAGCAAATACTTTGTATTTTCTTCATTTTGAAACGGTACAAATAATACAAACATAACATTTATTTTTTAGTACTGCAATACTGTTTTATTCATTTTATTTCATTCTGTAAGCGAAAGCTTTACAAGCTCCTCTTCAGTGGCTGCAAATATTTAAAAGGATTTTTTTCAAAAACGGAGTGTCTGTTATTTTTAGAATAAAACTTAAGGACAGGCCCGGATCTCAAGCGCAATGGATTCCCCGCTGGTTAAAAAAGGGCCATCTGAAATGTGATGCCACGCGAGTCGACAGCAGCCTTCGGTCATTGCACTGTAATCCCGCCCCCTCCCTCCTAGAATAAGATTATCCCCGTGAGGCAACAGGGTGGGCACGGCACTCCCATCAGCTGTGTGTTTAAGACGGAGCCCATTGAAACACCTACCGCTAATCTCTGTACACAGACGCTCGCTGGCGGCCTGCATATAAACCCGGCCCTGAGCGGCCTCAGCATCGGGCCGGACGAGCAGAGACTCCAAAAGCGACATCTCGAGCATCAGAACCGTCAAAAAAAAATGGATCTCAGAGCGATGTTCTCTCTTATCCCGCTGCTGCTGTTGGGCCTCTGCTGTGCTCAAGATGGCACTGTAAGAAATCACTCACTAAATATAGTGAAGAGCAGCTTGTATGCAATGAACGGCACAGTTCCCACATCATCTGTGTGTATATGTAAAGCATTAGATGGAGTTTAAATACAGTTTCTTTTCTTCTTTTTTTCTAGGATTTTGGTAGTGATGATGGTAAGTGATGGAGCCTCACTCAAATATGACGCTGGCAGCATTGTAAAGGGAAAAAAAAAGGTTGTATGACTGCTGTTTTGCTCCCTTTTAGACACCGCAGCGACGGACATAACCGACCTTATTTTGAGGATGAACAATGGTGAGTTTCCGTGATATTAGAAGGAAAGTGTAGGAACATTAGTTCTCACAATATTGTGTCACAATTGACTTGTGAAAACATACATACTGGCTTTTATAGATGTTCTGCAAGTTAGTTTAAAATGTTTTCTTCTTTTTTCCCCCCAATAGGATCCGCTGACATTCTGCTGGAAGGAGACGTGTTGTTTCCAGAAAACAGGAATGCTATGAAGTGCCTGAAAAAAGCATACAGCTGTCTGTGGCAGAAGACTGGCAGAGGGCTCGTGGAAGTCCCTTACACCATAAGCCAGAAATACGGTACGTTTATGATATTAAGGATTTTGCACAGTTTTTAAAAAAAAATCTGTGATGCCACTAATGAGCTACTTTCATTCACACTTTTAAGACAACAACGAGAAGAACGAGATTGAAAGCACCATGAAGAGCTTTGCGGACGTGAGCTGCATTCGCTTCGTTCCACGTGCGAAGGAGAGGGCCTACGTGGCCATTGAACCCAAATATGGGTGAGTCAGACTAAAGTGTGTGTGTGTGAAGGGAAAAATACGCCAGAAGAAGAAGCGGTTGCGTCCATAAAAGTGGTGGGGCAGTCGAGAAGGGTGAGGGTGAGGCGAGCAAAGCCATATCAAATGTGTTTTGGGCATTGGACCACCCATTGAGGCCCACTTTGGGCAACTGACTGCACTTTAAAGTTAGGATGACAACTTTCTCAGCACAATGTTTTTGAGCGGGCGCAGGATGAGGAGCCCGAGGCAACATTAACCTTAACATTGAGGGTCTGCGAGCGAAATGCCAAGTTTGTTTTTGTTGGTTTGCTTACCCTTCATCTCACAGCTGCACAGAATACTGAGGCTGCAACTACGTTTGATTCACATGCAGTAACATCAGTAAGGCTATTTAAACCAGTTGGACAGCAGAGCAGTTCTACTGTATATCTCAGGCTTCTTTTTGGTGGTTTCCGATAATAATTTGTGCAGCGTGTTCTAGTATTCAATATGTCTGTGTAGAGGAATTTCAGTAAGAGATGCAATACTGCAACAAAGTGATAAAAAATAGCTAGAAAGAGATACAAAAGACACAAAACCACTACAAAAACCGAGAAATAAGCTACTAAGAGACACAAAACTACTACAAAAAGATACAAAACAGCTACAAAGAGACACAAAAACACTACAAAAATATTTTAAAAACAGCTACAAAGAGACACAAAACCACTACAAAAAGTTACAAAACAGCTACAAAGAGACACATAATGGCTGCAACAAAAGTCAAATAATTACTGAGCATTTATTTTATGACTGTAATCATGTTTCCTCTCTGAGTTGGGCGATCTTGTTCCTATGGAGGAGGGATTGACTCCTGTACATGTCTGTGCCAAAGGGCCTATAATCTTAATCCATCCATGGACACAAGTTAGAGCCACAACGGTCGCCTTGCAGAATCGTTCTTGTTTTAACTGCGACAGGAAGTGTTTCTTTTAACCGGCCCTCTTCCCTTGAGGTGGTCGAACATGCTACCCAAACACTTGTCCATCCAGATGTTTGTCAATGGTGCACAAGCGTCGCCAATAATGTAAATTACTTGAATTAATGAATCAAATACCCAGCTGCGTATTAACCACCGCCGCCCCTCAGCTGTGCCTCTCAACTGGGTCGCTTGGGACACCGGCAGAAGGTGACGCTGCAGAAGTTCGGCTGCATCCAACGCGGCATCATCCAGCACGAACTGCTGCACACGTTGGGCTTCTACCACGAACACACGCGCAGCGACCGTGACAACCACATCAAAATCAACTGGGACAACGTCCAGAAAGGTAAGAACCTCTGCCGTCGTTTGCGATTGATCGGTATGCTCTCGGTCTGGTCGTTGTTCATTGATCTCTTTTTTTTTGTTTTTGGGCGCCAGCTTTTCTGTTCAACTTCGAAAAGAAGGACAATAATGATCTCGGCACTAAGTATGACTACAACTCCGTGATGCACTATGGAAGGTAACGTTTACTTTATCAAATACCTCAATGATGATAGAAACTAAGTTATGAATTACTGATTTGTTGATGATTCCCATTGCCACTGTCCAAATCTGTAGGACCGCCTTTGGAAAGAACAGAAAAGAGACCATCATTCCCTTCCCCGACAACTCTGCTCGCATCGGCCAGAGAGAGGCAATGTCCAAAATAGACATTGTCAGACTCAACAAGCTCTACAAATGCTAAGAGTCACTGCAGTATGCCTTCATCCTGACATGATACTTGACATTCATGTGACATTAGAGCAATAAAATGATTTAATTTAGCTCTGGCCTTTCGTCATTGACTTGACAGTACAGTGTATGCAATGTGTCAATTAAAAAAAAAAGGGGCAGTCCAACAATGCCAGGTGTGGAAGAAGTGGTGTCACTGGAGGCGTGACGTTTAACATGTCTGCTCATGTCTTTTTATGGATTTTAAATAGTGACATATCTGAAATGTCTGAATGAAATGTTTAAACCACCCCCAACCCGACCTTTACATGCCCATTAGCTCTTTGCATGTCGCGTTTTGAGACGCGTGGAGCAATAACACGGGATTCAAGTTGTTGTATATTTTGGGCTCTGCTGCTTTCATTTCGACCATCAAAACTGTTTCACACCCACTTTATGAACTACTGAAATAACTGTAAGTGCAAGTGGGGAAAAAAAATAGTACTCAGACTTGGTTTGATTATATTTCTATAAGTGAAGCAATTAAAACCCTCAAAATATTCATTCTACAAAAAGAGAATGAAAGTACCCTTGAGACTAGAAGTTAAGAACTTTGTATGCAGTAAAATCCTTTTGCAAATAATTATATATATATATGCTATTACAATAGTTTTTTTTTAATTAGTCCGTATTACTTTTTGTAAAAAACCAAGTTTGGAATGGAAAACAACAGAGATTAAGTTTACGAAGATACCAAAAAGGACTGGAGGGCAAATATGCGTCACATTTGATTTAATTTCCATTTCTGCTCGTGGTAATGAAGTTTGAGATTGGTACACAAGTGAAGACGACAGCGTTTTATCAGAGAATCAGCGCTGCAGTGAATGCAGCCAGCCGGTCTTTGCAGAAAGGAATATAGATGTGGTAGGACGCGAGATAAACCCGCTCCCACTCCCGAACGCTGCAGAGACTTTTTTTAATTTCCAACTTGGCCACATCCCACACTCTTGACTGTGTTATTTCTTCCTCTCCTCCCTTTGAAATCCTACGCAATGTTATCCTTCTGTATTCCACCCCAGAGAGAGAGAGCGAGAGCGGCGGAGGGTGAGAAAGGAGTGTCGGGGTGAGACGAGGGAGAGGACAACGTCTGAAAGAGAGAACAGATTCCTACTTCGCTAATTTCCTTCCCCCCCCTCCTGCTCCTGATGTATGACTGCACGAACAATCCCGACAGCCTCGCATGCGTTCCTCCAGTGTTCTCCGACATAAATGCAGCTAAAGAGGCCGCGGCGCAGCGGTTGCTCTAAGAAAAAGAACCCGCGAATGTGTACGGGTTTTTTTTTTTTTTTTTCCAGACGGACACCGGCCCCTTGAATGTTTCATGACGTAGTTTCAGTTCATATCAATCGTTCCGCGCAATGAAATATTTAAAATATACTTGTTTATTGAAATATTTAACGCCGCGGCTCTGTTCACGCTCCAAGAAGCTCCGAGAGACTTTCAAGGCCCCGGCTGTAAAAATTAAGATTTGGGGGAAAAAAAAAAAGAAAAAAAAAGGATGATTACCGATCTCTTGATTGGCTCGCAAACAGGGCACCGCCAAAAACACACACTATGGCAAAGAAGGAAAAATCAACGGGCGATCGATGAAACCGGAGTCTAATGAGAGACATCTCTTCGGACTGCGAGGCTGAAAAACATCGAATGGAATATCTTATCTTGGCTTTGATTGTTCGCTCGTGCGCCTCCTTTGGTTTCTGCGTTACTGAAGCCTTATGAAACATTAAAACAGGAAATGGAGGCTTGATCTACAGTATAGTAGCAGGGTACCGTAATTTCATAACAGCTTTAAAAGCACTGCGAGTCACGCTCTTTGACCGCACTTTAAAGGGCCCGGGCGCAGATGACCAGCGGGGTCTCCTGTCGGTCGTCTGGTCTAATAAGCGCGGGGGCCAAACGCCGTCTGATCTGTGATGTCACTGGTAATAATGCCGGCATGGCTACAGTCGCCGGGCCGGTTGAGCGACTCTTACCTGCTCTCTCTTCCAACACGATGAGCTTCAACACACAGCGCTCCTCGGTTCGCCGAGCCTTAAACCCGCCAAGAGGAAATTAAAATGTTCTCCGCGAGCGGTGCGGCCATCTTAACTATAGTCCGACCCCCGGAGAATGTTACGGGGTTTTTTTCTGTTAACGAGGCTTTCGATTCTCATCGTTGGGGAAAAACTTGAAGACATAACTGCAAATGTGTAAATAAAGAGAAGGAAAAGACGAGCTAATTTACAGTCTTTTGTGATAGAAATCGACTTTTTTTGTTAGTGTGGTTTCGCTGCAGCTCAGCAAGGAAACGCTGTGGGGAAAAAACATAACAATGTGGTTTACTAACTTGTAAAAGAATACGATTGATTTGTCTCCCTCAGACAGCTGATAGGGAATGACTTGAGGAATGGTTGCGGATTTTATCCACACTTTCAGACATTAACATTGCATGAGAAAAGAATGATCACAGCACACTGTAAATTAAAAGTGTGTGAGTCTTGTGTAAGACAGACTAGCTACAATTCATCTGCATAAAACGCACACGGCAGCTTCCTCCTGATCGTGATGAACCGACGGGTATTCATAAAAACAACAGAAGCCATTGTTTGCGTCGGGAACATTTGATTATTTGCTTCTCTCTCTCTCTCTGCCTTCAAAGCCGGTCCCAGGTCACAAACGAGTCGTCTGCTCAGTGACCCTTTTTTTGAGGGAGATGAAAGCGCGCGCTCGCAAAAAAAAACAACAACAAGTAAATTTGGTTAAGGACGCAATCAAAAGAAATAACAAGATTGGCGTACAGAATCCAGGGAGCCTTTGTTGTTGCCCTGCAGGACCCGCTGGAAACGATTAGCGGGGCTGAGGGATCGAAGGCAGGCAGACTCGAACACGCGCTGTTCTTGAAGCTTTCGACAAATTTCACTTAGCTTCTCCGCCGCAGATCTGAGGAGCCCGGGGAGTCGGATACAACTTCTAAGTTGTCTGAACCTTGAATAGCGAGCCGACGAGTTACTGTCTGTTGTCGCTGCGTTCTCAAACCTCATCCACATTGCACGCATCGCGTTCCCTGACACCGGACTGAAGCCGATGCTACTCAGGGACATTTCAAAAGACAGACCTTGGCTAGAGGAAAATATGTCCGAGTGAGGTGTGCTCTATACGGACGTACGTTGTGGTATTTTCCTCACGCGCTCGTGTCAAAGAAGAAGAAGAAAAAAAGGCCTTTGTAAATGTGTAAATCAGACCGAGGCATTATTCTACAATCCCTCTGAGCTGCGTTCGCGAGCGCTGCACCACATCTCTGTTTGTCAGCGCTGAGGAATTGCAGCTGTCGAAAATGATGCGGCCCCATTAGTGACTGAATCCAGGCTGAGACGGAGCCAGACAGAAAGCCGCTGTGGGGACACGACGATAACAAGGTACTCATTGGAGATGTGAGGGATGGTGTTTGTGCATCGCTCTCTGCGTGCGTCTGATGAGAAGAGGGACAAGGGGAAGAAGAGATGGGGGGGGAGGAAAGAAGGGGAGAAGGAGGGAAAGGCGGAGGGGGAGGAGGTTAAGATAAAGACACAGAGAGACGGCGGGGAGAATGAGAAAGAGAGAAGTGGTTAAGGGAGAAGGAAAAGGATGGGGCTGATAAGACGAGACAAATAGAGCGGGGAACAATGAGACTGGGGAGTAAGAGGGAGTGACTGGGACAGTAATCAGAGGAAGGCAGCACTGGAACCGATGAATCAAAGCAGTGACTGAAGCAAGTGAGTTGACAAGAGACAGAGAGAGAGCGAGCGAGCGAGCGAGAGAGAGCCCACGATAGCCGGAGCCCTGACAAATTGGCAGGTTTATTCACAGGGAGTTGCCGATCTCTCATCCCGTGGATCGATTCCCCCCTCGCCCCTTCGAGCCGAGCAAGTCACGTCATTCAGTGCGACCGAGTTGAGTGAAGCCGCCGCGAAGCTGCAGCCGGGTCGGCCATCTTTTTTTAACGATCGACGGGGTTTTAAACTTTTATCTCTGCAAAAAAAAAAAAAAACACTCCGCCGAATGCTGGAAGCTAAACTCCTAGCAACGTAGGAGCTAATGTTATGCAGAATGTTCATTAAAATGTCAATGTGATAATATAATTTGTGTACAACCAAGTTAAGTTAAAGGTTAAAGTTAATTAAACCGTAAGAAATTACAACAGACTACTTGGGGCCTTCGGGGCCCTCGAGGGTCAGTTGCTCACTTTGACTGGTTGCTAATCAATTCCACTTTAATAGAACCAGAAAGCTGCCTCACAGGTACAGACTGAAAGAGGAGAGCAGAGCTCGCTTAAACACTTATTTTCCTCCTGGCAATAGAAACTACTGTGTAACCCGTGAGCACGGACCCATATTGTGGCGCTTGAGTTAGTAAAATAATAAATTAAAAAAAGGTTTTCTCAATCTTGCTGCCAACCCAAAAGGGATTTCATCCACAGAGAATTCAACAACAACAACAGCAGCAGAAACACAACAACATTCACACAGTCAAACAAATACTTTGATTGCAGTGAAATCACTTCAGCACCAAGGACAGCGCACGCGGTCAGGAACCCGCCCACATTTCTCAACCAATCAGTGAAGGCTTTAAGCCCTGCGCGGGTCGACCAGGTTCTCGTTGTCCTGCTTCACATTTGGTTGAAAATAATAATCATTGCAGTCGGCATCAGCAGCTGGAGAAAGAGAAAGCTCACAACAAACTCTTCTCTCAGACACAGAAAAACAAAACTAAACCTGAACGGCTGGTTTTGTTTTGGTTAATTGCAATAAAATCCCTCTGCTGAAACAACGTCAGATGGTATTGACGAAGAAAAGACGTTTTAAGGTGGACTTACAGCGAAAGAAAACTAACTGAATGAAATAGCTCTAATGCCACATTTTTACAACAAAAAACCTTTGCATGCTTCATTTCAACGGAAATGATGCTATCATGTCGTGTGTGTGTGTGTGTGTGTGTGTGTGTGTGTGTGTGTGTGTGTGTGTGTGTGTGTGTGTGTGTGTGTGTGTGTGTGTGGCACATCCTCTCTAAAGTTTTGCAGGCTAAAGGCAACTTTGCCAGCGTGCGTCCGTGAGCGTTCAGCCGCGCGCTCGCAGTGATCCACTGCGAGCGCGCGCGCGGGAAAGAAAGGTGGGATTGCATAATTACTGCTATAGAAATATAATTACAACCTTGAAATGCAGCAATTATATGTGGCAATTACACAAGTTGTATAAGTCTGACTCGTGTGAGCAGCAGCGTGGATGGCAGCCTACAATCTCCAGGCGGTAAGGCCATTTTATTCTACGTTGTATTAATAGCGCCGCGTCGGCAGGACGCCGACTCTTAATGCTGCGGCTAATCAGCGTGGCGTTTTGGCTGCACTTCCCTCTCTCTTTGTCCTTGTGGACTCGCCAATAATCCCATGTGGATCGCGAGCGTTCGACAGCTGTTTCTGATTTTCCCGTGATTATTCATCCCATTTTGTTTTTTTCTCTTTCTGTGCTTCGTTAAGTTGTTTTTGCTTATGGCTCCGTAGCTCTTTTGACCCTGACTCTATTTATTGTTTAAGATGTGTTTAGAGGTTGGACATGCGGATTATAGATCATTTTAGCCCCAATTTTTAGGTTTAATTTGATTTATACTATGTTTTTTTTCATGATTTCTACCTTGTGACTTGATATAAAAGGGTCCCTCGGGCTCCACCTTTTAGCCAATGAATTGAAACGCCATCTGCAATCACACTGTGGTTTAATCATAGCACAGTCATGAGGTGAGCGTTATCGAATAAAAACGGGCAAACAGACATTGATGAGAGGACAAAACGATGGAGCAATCCCAGAGTGTGTCAGTGAGTGTTCCCCAAAGGTGAGATGTTTACTTGTTTTCAGTGTTGAGCGACGACAAATGTGCTCTTACAGCTCCGGCGCTCCCAGATATAGCCAATGAGGGGAAATTATGTTCTCTTAAAAAGAAAAAAATCTAAATGTTTTCTTTTTTCTTTGTTTACAACTTAATGCTCCTAGGAGGACATGCTATCCCTGCAGAGATGTGTTGCACATTTAAAGATATTTTTAACTTAGTATATCACCCAATTAAAGGCGTAATTAATGCAGCAGTGTTGCGCTTCCAGGACAAAGTGAAACGTAACGCGGATGACAAACAAACAGCCGGAGTCGAGCTCCTCATGGAAGCGGTTAAACCACTAAAGACAAAAGCTTTAAAAGCTCAACAAAAGTCTCTTATTGTAATCTCGTACGGCACAGAATGTGTATTTCTGTGTAATGTTACGTCATGTTTGTGTATACTGTGCGTCTCCACACTTCCTCTCGCCCACAGTGCACTTCCAGCATCTCGCCGCAGACAAATGGAAAATGTAATTCCTTCCCGTTGAATGAATGGGTTGGAGAGCACGTGAACGTCCGCCCGGGCGTTATGTCTCTGTCTGCGTCCACGAGGACATGCTAAATCAGCAGAAAAAGGTCAAACAGTGACGGGAGAAAGAGCTTCACAGGAACAGTCTGGACCCCGTTCCTTTGTGGGCGTCCACTCGATGCTCCGGGGCGCCGAACGAGGCAAAAGAAGCAATAACATTTTCACAGTCAGGAGAAATGAGATCGTTTCCTTTCATGTGAACAGCGTGCGCCTGTTTTAGTTTCCGTCGCACACGCGGCGGCCGCGGCCCCCGAATCACATTCTCCTTCCACTGGAAGATATTTTTATTCAGGAGAAAAACCTAAGTACACTTCTCATGCCCACTTCCTCTCCTCTCATTGTACTTTCATAGCAACCCCGGAGAAAACGGTCCACTTCTGAGAAAGCGGAAAAGAAATCCATTTGAGCTGCTTTTGAAAAACCTTTCAAATGGGAAGTTTCCAAGCGGCAGGCAGTAATGTGGCCGAAGAGTTGCTAACAAAACCACCAATAAATCCCTAAAATAAGCTAACAACAATGCGGTGTTGTGGGAATGGCCCTGCGCTATCGCAGCGAAGGATCCCGAAGTTCTACCGAAAACCATTGACGTCCGGATTTAGATGCTGTATTAGGTTTTTTTCCAGTAGCTGCAGTAGACTGAAGCAGGTCAGCGTGTTCGCCTGCAGTCTACACATAACTCGGGCGATACGGTTGATAATTTTTCTCGAAAAATGGTGAAGATGCAGCTTGCTCATGTGATATTAAGGCGCTGAAAGTTGGCTGAAACCAGGTGGATGCTAATTCGTTGTTTTGGCCGCCGCGCATCTTCCGCCCCGCGGTTAAGATGGTAAATAATGAACAGATCATCGGTTGCAGTTTGGGTTCAGTTTCCATCCCAGTGTGCCGCACAACGATCTCAGTATAGCTTTTGTGTCTCTTTTTCTCAGGTAGTTGTGAGTGGGCAGCCCTCCCACACCCGTGAGTACAAGAATCTAATTGAAGTTTTGTTCCCCCTTCCCATAACTAACATGACATGTTGTGTGCCAGTATGATACCCCGTGCAATGAGAGGCTTATTAGACCATGAAATTGACCAATGTTACCTTGCCTTGTAAAAAAGAAATTGAGGGAAAGGGAGAGGGAGAGAAAAGCTGGAAAAGTTGTTTTTTGTAGCTTCAAAAAGGATGAAAAGAGTTTATCCGTCATCGAGGGTCGGAGGATAAAGGGTGACGGGTGCTGTGCAGATCGTGGTAACGCTGCATAATAACTGCACGCTACGAAGCATTAGTCGAGTGTGAGTTAACACTTAATTCATCATTTATAAAGCATTGTTCCACACTTTATAAATTATGGATTCACTTTGTAATTTAAGTAGAATATACTGCTTCATAGCGTGCAGTTATTATAAAGTGTTAGCGTTTATAATGTTTGGTCACGTGAGAGGCAGCCGTGGCCTCGAGTACGGTCGTCTCTCTCTCTGGTGGCTCGTCTCACTTCATGATAACGACACTTTACGATGCGCCATCGTGAAGTGTGGAAAAACGCTTCATAAATTATTAATTAAGTGTTGAATCATACTCAACTAATGCGTCATTGTTTGTTATTATAAAGTGTTCATCCACACGAACTTGTCATTTGAGGCCATTTCAATAAATGACTTGGACGAACACATTATGATATTGTTGTGTTCTTGGACGCAAAGACTCCAGGAAGTCACTGCTCCTGGCCAGGGAGGAAAAACAACGTTTTGTAGAGATTAAAGTAAAGTAAGAGCGCATAAGAAGCAAAAATCAGAGCGCTTTTGGAGGTGGTGGGAGACAAAATCTGTTCTTGCTAGCAGAGCAAAGCTAGCCGTTTCCCTGTGACCGGTCTTTATGCTTAGCTAACGGTCTGTATGCTTAGCTAACGGCCTTCATGCTTAGCTAACGGTCTTCATGCTTAGCTAAGCATGAAGACCAAAAGCGCTCTGTTAGCTAACGGTCTTCATGCTTAGCTAATGGTCTTCATGCTTAGCTAATGGTCTTCATGCTTAGCTCACGGACGTCATGCTTAGCTCACGGACGTCATGCTTAGCTCACGGACGTCATGCTTAGCTCACGGACTTCATGCTTAGCTAACGGTTTTTTAGTTATAGCAACTAATAACACATTAATCAGAGCGCTTTTGGAGGTGCTGGGAGGCAGATTCTGTTTGAGCTAACAGAGCCTTGTGACCGGTCTTTGTTTAGCTAACGGTTTCTTGGTTGTAGCTCCATATTTAGCATTTAGCTTTTCATATACCTCTCGGTAGGAAATTGATCAGTGCATTTCCCAAAATGTCAAACAATTACTTTGCTACTTTCTTAGAGATAAACCTGCCAAGAACATTCGCACTAACATAGAAAACAAGCATGCTGTTAGTTATTGGACAAACAATATGCGAGAGTGGGCTTTTTTTTTTTTTTAAAAAGGACAATTTCACTGTCGAATGTCCTTGAACACACAAACAAGGAGATCTGTCAAAGCGGCGCACGCCTACATGACCATGTGAATGCAACTTTGCCAAAAAAAAAAAGAAAAAAAGAAAAGGGATATGTTGAGCAATGTAAGCCAATTCCATGTCTGCACGATTCACACCGTAACAAGATGAATGGAAACAGGCGACTGCCAAAAAGAACAAGTCAATCTGACGACTTTCAGTTTAATACACTAAAAGCGGCACCGGTAATGTTGAAATGTAAAATATGTGCGATTAGATGTGATGAATGTGCAAAGGAAACACGAGCATTGTCTGTCAATCACATTCATCAGCAGCCTTCAAACAGATAGTTTCATAACCTCCGCTCTGCAGCGTAGCAACAGTATCCACGGCTTATGTAAGGCCCGCGTCAGGAACACTGGCAGCGTTTCCATCCGAACATGAGGGGAAACGCTCGGTACTGTGTGGGGGCCGAACCTGACCCGAGGAGTAATAAACTGCCATCGACATATATATATATATATATATATATATATATACACTGCACTTTTAGGTCTAACATACTGCAGAGTAAAAAAAAGTGCAACATTTTGGAAGTGCTTGTGCGAGAGGCACCGTAGCAAGGTAATAAAAAACTGTGTTGCTCCATGGAGTGTATAATGGGAGGTTTTGGCAGCGAGCAGGAAGGGAGGACAGCAGGGGAGAGAGAGTGAGAGAGAGGACAACAGGTGAGAGAGAGAGAGAGAGAGAGAGAGAGAGAGAGAGAGAGAGAGAGAGAGAAAGAGAGAGAGAGAGAGAGAAAGAGAGAGAGAGAGAGGACAGAACGGTGAGAGGGAGAAGGAGAGTAGGCGAGGAGAGAATGAGAAGGACAGGGAGAAGTAGGTGAGGAGTAGGAGAGAGGGAGGAGGATAGAAGAAAAGGGCGAGTAGGAGAGAGAAAGGGGAGGGAGAAAGAGACAGAGAAGTATAATGGAGAGGGAGAGAAGAAGAGAGGGTGAAGGAGAAGAAGGATGGAAGAAGAGGGAGAAGGAGACAGAGAAGTAGAAGGATATAGGAGACAGGGAGAGGGGAAGCGGTGGAGAAGAAGTGAGGGAGAAGGATAGAAAGAGACCGGAGGATATAGGAGAGAAGGATATAGGAGAGAGGGAAAGAGGTGGAGAAGGACGAGTGAAGGAGAAGGATATAAGGAGAGGGAGAAGGAGACAGAGGAGGATAAAGGAGAGGGGGAGAAGGAGAGAGGGAGAAGGAGGGGAGAGCGACGAGGAGACAGAAAAAGAGGAAGATATGGGAGAGGGGGAGGGAGAGAAGGAAAGAGGTAAAGAGGGAGAGAGCGAGCAAGAGAGAGAGAAGGAGAGAGAGAGCGAGAGGGTCGCTGGGTAGTTTAGCTCTGATTGGCTGAAGCAGGAGGCCGTGCGTCGCCCTCCTCTGTGTCCGAGTGAACTTCTATGATGGATCGCCTCACAGCTCGGCTTTAATTGTAAGTCAATGCGTCTATAGATACCTGTCGGAGCGGAGCGGCCTGTAGCGTCTCCTCGCGGGCCGGGGCCCTTAGTCCTCCAGGTGAGGAGCCGCCGAACACCAAGCAGGCCTTTAGCGGCACCGATCGGTCCGGGGACAAAAGGAGAACGAGCAGGAGGCCGGTAATCACTCATCCAGCTGTTGTGTCCCTCCTGGCGGCCGCGACGGAGAGCGCGAGGTGTTCACCGGCGATTTGAGGGAAACCCAATCCAAACATAAGTGAAGGAAAGTCAGATGTGTCACCTCACACTCTTCAGGTTAAGGTAGGAATTATGTTTGAACCTTAAAAAGCAAGTGGTTCTCAACCTGGGGGTGCAAGATCATTTCCAGGGTGTCGCCGGATGCCATGTTTAACCCAGAGAGACACGCCCACCTCCAATAAGACACGCCTACCTTTGATAAGATACCCCGACAGTCAAAAAGATACACCTAACTTCAGTAAGACACGCCCACCTTCAATAAGCCACACTCACCTTCAATTAGACACGTCCACCTACGATAAGACACGCCCACCTTCAATAAGACACGCCCACCTTCAATAAGACACGCCCAATGAAAATAACGTAACCACAGTCGCAGAGGTGAGAATCACCCAACGTTAGTAACATATTGAAAATAAAATCACATACTTTACCTGTGATAGTGATTGGCTTTAAACTAGATTGTATTAACTGTGTTTGTGAGTCCAGGCGTTCTCACATGGCTTCCTGATTGGACATAAAACTTTTTCTTTTAACTTTTCAATTTGGACTTTGACAGTATTGTGCATATCCAACAGCTTTAGGCAACATGTAAATTATTCTGGAGCGATGGCTTCTCCGAAAAAGTCTTCCAGCTTCAGTCTTGGATGCGGATGTACCCGTAGAATAAAAAGGAGGAATATCCACAGTGAAGTCGGTTCAGAAGCGCTCGTTCTTGAAAGCATGAAACCAGTTAAACTCCAGAGACGTTTAAAATAAAATAAAAAAGAAACACCCGTCACATCCTTACATGGAGTTTTCTTTTTGTTTCTCTCCCAGGAGGTGAGTGCGTACACTCCAGTCTCTCCTAAAGCCCCGGCAGCTTCATATGAAGTGGCATATCTGGTGGCTCCAGTGAAAAAGGCCCCACACTGCTGCCGAGCCTCTCATCTGCCCAGCAGCCGCCGCATAAAAGACAAAAGACAAAATGCTCAGGAACATCGAAAGCCACAATGGAAAAATACTCATTGCGTTTGGATTCACGTGAACATAAAAGATCACAGCTGAGGGTCTTCTTGTGTCTCCACGATCAAGAATGAAGTAGCTTCAGGCCCAGCCGAGCACGCGGGAACGTGTGAATCCTCACACGCCATCGTTGGTCTTCCTGTGTGAGTTTAGTAGCTCTCGCGTGTTATATTTAGTGCTTGATTTGTAAATTAGGAGGTCTGAGAATGCTGAGAAGGCGCCAAGTCAGAGGGAGAGAAAGATATCCAGAAATATCCTCCGGTATCTCACGAGCCCAACGCCTCCGCTGCTTTCAGGGTGTTCAACTAACTGGGAAAAGAGTGAGTTGATGGCCGTTTCCACACATTAATGAACCGTTTCTGCAGACCGGCCCACAGCGGCTTCACATATCTTGGAATTATCATAACAAAACAACAACAAAAAAGCAGATGGGCCTCCACGGGTCAGCTTGCAAAAAGAAAAGATTAGCTAAAGCAAAAATATGGAGTTCTAGAAAACTCTCCATATCCATCCGAAGAATCAACAATAAAAAAAAAAAGTTATTCTACCATGATTTCTATACCTTTTTCCAGCCCATCTCATCCCTCTTTTCTCACTTCCAGAACCGCTAGAATCAATCGTTGTGCCGTTCACACGCAGCTGCAAAACTGCACAAGTCGCTGGGCTGGACTCAGCCGGCCCTACTTTACACGGTGGAGGGAGAAGGGCCCGGTCGATGCATCAAGTGAGTGCCCCCGCCCGGCTGCCATTACGGCGTACTCTTTGTAATGAGACCTTTCTTCTTGCCCTTCTCAGCCACCCCGTCGAAAACAGGCAAATTACATTACGACAACAGTTTGGTCGATAACTCTTAAACTCTGGAAGCAAATCAAATAACACATAAAAAAAGCACCGACTACCTACATGTGTAATCAAATATGTGGAAATCGGGCATCGGCTCCTGGCTCCGTCTTCACGATCTCAAAAGGGTATCAAAGACATCGCTTTGTACCTCGATGGGCACTTTTTTTTGGGTCTTTTGAGCAGCGACAGAAAGAATATAACACCCCGAGCCTCTGACTATGCAAAGAATAATATATCTCATATTAATAATGTGTTCCCTTAACGCCCTCGAGAGTGTCAACCACTTTGATCCACGTGGCGAGGGGGCTCTTATCTCGCACTATGACGTATTGATGTTAACACAAGTGCACTTAAGAAGAATTAGGGGACAGAGTTGTGGGAGGGAGGGATTGATATGAGACTTGGGGGGAGAAAGCCTTGAAATTGGGCATAAATGTTAAACATTCCAACATAATTCAAAGCGGTGCCTCGGCTAAAAGAAACTGCGTCAGAGAGCGATTATGAGACGTTCCCTGAGGTGTCCCGCCGCCTCTGGAACAGAGACACATGGGACGTTGTTCTCTTTGGACAAGTCTGGAGCTGTTTACTTATCGGAAGAGTGTATTTTAAAAGTTCCTCCAAAGCCCCGGAGAAGCAGCGCGGCGCTAAACCGCTACGTCCCAGTGTCAGGAGTGCGTTACATAACCAAAGCACCACAAGTATCAAAGCCATTTCTTATGGCTGTGTCAAGAAAACGAAGATATTTGTCCGAATTTTGGAGCTCTGTACTAGTATACCTGAAGGTACTGGACGACAGTGTGCACCCGCTATCTCTGTGTTTTTTTTAATAGTAACAGTAATGTTTTATGATTTGTTTTTGTTTCTCTCTGTATTTGTGAAGGTAATCACGGCTGAGTTGTTCAAATGATGTACTGATGATGTAATGATGGGAGTCTTTGCGTCAAATCCTGAAATAAAATGTTCAAAGAACAAGCTGTTTCTACCTCTCTCTCCTGGCCAGAGTTGTTTTTTTTTGGCCTCTCACGATGCGTTTCCTCTGTTCTTCTACTGTTGCTTGTGCTTTTGTCACCCGATTTGAACTCCTCCTTGTTTTCTTTAATTTTTCACATTAATCTGAAACACCAGGGGAGCGGGAGGAAAGACGTAAGGCCGTGTTACAGATAAGATAAGTGTAAAAATCCCTGGCAAGTCTGCCACTTTCTATATATTACAAATGACAGCAGGCCTCCCTGGGACATTAGATCACACCCATGAAACGATTCATATCCTTCAGCGGTTACATTTTATTTCTGGCAAAGAAGGTCCGGGGCCACTTAAATCATTGAAATAAGAACAAAGAGGTGGCGCTGGATTATTCCAGTACCAATTAAGAGCCTTTGATTTACGATCATTCAACTCTCAAGGTGTTATTTTAAGCTCTAAATCAAAGCTTTGCTTTTCTCCTTTACCCTGAATCACACATATACACAACACAACTGATCACAGTACAGATTTGTTTGAGAAAAATCAATTAACTCTTTCTCGTGCAGATTATTCAAAAGAAAATGCTTTTCGCCCGCTACATCCTGGCGCCCCCCTCCTCCCCCTCTCTGTAGAAACAGCACCTGGTTATTATGGGTCATTAAAGTGGACCCTCAGGGTCCCTGCTGGCAGAGAAAACATATTCTGATTCGCCGTCCCTGACCTCGGCTCGTGCATTCATAATGCAGGGCTTTGCCCCGCAGGCCATGACAGACACCTCCAGGGTCTCGGGAAGCAAGTAGCCGGAAGCAGGGAAGATACAACTTCTCTCTCTCTCTCTTTCCCTCTCTCTCTCCTTCTGCAGGTTTAAAGTCGTGTCCTCAGAGCGCTGCATATCCGCTCACACGTGGGACACGTACAGTATACAGAGCTGATGAGTCGAGCTAGCTCTGTGTTGGTGCAGTTATGCATCCTGCAATGTGCGAAGCAGACGCTGCACTTTGATTAAAAGCTTCTTTTTTTTTTCCAGGGAGGGGTTTTCTACACACTTGTTGAGTGTCTCCTCCTAGATTTCCTTTTCCCGTCCGCATCATTATAATTAACCGCAGTCTAGAATGAAGGAAAAACTACCGATTTCACCCGGCTACATCATTCAGTCGTATACCCGGGTGACACACTCGGATTATCCCGGAGAACAGAGTGCACTCTTTACAGAGAGGAACAGAATCTCTTTTGTTTGGCGCGTCGAGGAGGCCGTCACATGTCGAGCGAACCGAACCACGCTTTAAAAAAAAAGAAAAAAAAAAGCATATGTCCGTTTTGTCCATTTCACACATGGTAAACTGTTCCCCACGTCACGTCACACACACACACACACACACACACCCCGTGGCTCTAAAATCGGTGTCTGCACGTGCGTACCTGGGCATGTGCGTGGGCGGGTATCGGCCGCGGTGAATCGCATTTTTGGATTCGCTCCATTTCACGCTGTAATTGAAATAAGTGCCTTTGCCCTGAGCGTCCACCCGGAAGAAAACAGAGGGAGTAAATCAATGTCCAGTCGGGGGAGGAGAGGGGTGGGGTGAAGGGGTGGGGGCTAAAGGGACGAATGGGAGGTCTGGTGTTGGACTGTTGTTACTCACGGTTCAGAATTGACATGCAGGACCGAGCACCTGTAGACGCCATCGGTTGGCGAGACGGAGATGAAATGTGGGGCAAAAATAATTACAACGGGATTTCATCCAACCGGATTCGTATGAGTCGAACTATCAGATGTCCAGTGAAGTGCTTGGACGTCACCAAACCATAGTTGAATGGTGCGAATGAGACGGCTGAACTACCTGCCGCCCAGCGGAGAGATAAAGGCCGAAGAATTACGCAATTTATCAAACGTAAGCGCATAATTCATGATTAGCAACAACGCGCTCCACCCGCTGACCAGCTGCTCATTAGAGACGATAATCCTTTTTGCACGAGTGGCGAGGGCTGGCCATCAGTTCACAGGTGAAGCCGTCCAATATTAATAATAAAAACTCCTCCCACCTCAGAAGGAAAGTCTTTCCCCGCAAGGCAGGACCTCCGTTTCCCCAATTAGGCACGCGGCCAACAATGCCACATGCATAATAAATGTTTTTTGAATTTATTTCGGGAATTTAACTAAGCAGCAACCAGAATGACTCACAAAAACTTCTGTATGCAGTTTAAAAATAATCCTGTAACGAAAACTAAACCAGATTAATGAGACCAGATGAATGAAGTTTAATGCGCATAGCCCGCGTGCTCTAAACAAGCTAACGACAAACCGAAGGAGTTGTAACTGTGCCGCGCGACGAGAGGCTTCTAATTGTGCTGTCAGCAGATTACATATTAGTTCTTGCGCATGCAGTTGCGTGCTGCGCCATAAACACATAAAAGTCAACCATGTAGAGACATCTCAAACACAGCTGCGAGCCGCTCAGAGCTGCCGTCTCGACAGCAGCTCTTCCAGCAGGAGAATTTTGCAGTCTGCTAAGTTTGCACATCATAAAGGCTTTTTACTGCCTGGCGCATTACAGTTTATAGCCGCGCACGTAACGGGATGTGTTCCTATTTGCATGTACATTACATGTTACGCTCCAGAGCGCCCAAGCCAAACTGTTTCTCCTGCTCCGTGCTCAACGGCCCAACGCCACGGGCATGACGGAGCTTCCTCCACCGATAGTCAAAGCGCCGAGTCAAAGCAGGCATTCCTGAAATGTGAAAATCCATCATGGGACGACAGCTCATTTGGGTTATCTACTGGGCGAGAGGGGGGAGAGTAAGAGAATAAAAAGGGTAGAAATTACAATTACACAGATGATAGTGGTGGGGGGAAAAAAAACAATACAGCATAGTATCGCGATATTTTGCGAGACGATATTGTATCGATACACGGAAGCTGAGTCTCGATCTTTTATTGAATGAATTCTAAACGTTTTGGTCCTCAAATCATACTATCAATTTATTTATTTTTTCAAGGACAATTTGCGGTCGCAATACATCACAATACTCAATGTATCGCAGTATCGTGATAACATCGTATCGGGGCGATATCGTATCGTGGGAACCGCTTCTAGACGATGAACGTTCGCTCCATGGATGCGTGTAACCTCTCCGCCCTGCTCGGTGTTGTATGACGCCTCCATCCAGACGTGTAACGAGCATGATGTGGGCGTAACTTACCCGCAGGCGTCCAACATGAGAAGAATGAAGTGAGCGACATCGTCGGGGAGGTTGAGAGTCGCGACCCCCCCCCCCCCCCCCCGAGGCCGGCATTATCACGCCGTCTCATGCCGACGGGGTAACTTATCTGAACACACGGCTGCCTTCAGCTCATTAGAATAACTAGAGAACAGCAGACCGTGCCATATCTGTCGAAAAAAAAGCGACACACAGTATATAAAGTCCACTTCAGCACGCGGCGCTCGAGACAAAAGTTCAACGTTAAGTGCCGGCGACAAATCAAACGGTGAAATTGCCGCGCTCAAGACTGACGGGAGCTTACATGACCCATTTAACCTTTTGATAGCCACGCAAACACCGCAATCTGTTTCTCTGACCCTCCCGTCACCCGTGGACGAAGAGGCGGGCGCCATGGCGGCCTCCTCCTCCTCCTCTTCCTCCTCTTCCATCTACGCGAGTCAAACCGCTCAAGACTAATATAATTTTTTTTCCGGGCAATCTAATAAAACACAAGAGCCGTTTTCCCCTCTTGTCCGTCTCTCGCGTCATCTTCCCATATATCCCCGGCGACGGCCGCAATGATTCACACGAGATGCGTTGGCGTCTCTCAGTACGAGATGAGCGAAAGGCACCTTGGGGAATTTTATGATCCATGACGAAGCGCCCGGGATCATTTTGGATGTATGCATGTGTCACTGCATATTAATAATGGCCTCTGTCTCATGAAAGCACCGGCGCACCTTCAAAGGAGATAATTTAATCTTCTCCCCACTGAGAGCCCCCCCCCTCTTCCTCTCCTCGCTCGCTAATACTTCCCATCAGAATCCCAGTCAAAGGAGCCGTTGCTTACATTGTGCACTTTGGCTTTGGGATGATAAAAAAAAAAAATATGTGAAGAAACAGGAAATGATAGAGGAAGTAAAGCCAACCAGGAGGAGGAAATAAGCCCCAGATTTAGGGAGATAAACATCGTTGGCTGATAGACAATCTCCTTTCTGCTCTTTACGTATGTAAATTGAGCGGTCGTATGATGTCACCACACAGCGAGTTGCTGAGGAAATTGACTTTTCACCCTTCTGCGTAATTTATCCACTGCTGAGAACCATGAGCAGCCACCAAATAAAAAAATCCCCTCATTAAAAATTACCATCCTGTGGTGCTCTTTTTCCTATTTTTTTTTTTTTTTTTGCACTAGAAGCCTGCAAACAAGCAAAAGAACGAGGCCGGGTCCTCTCGAGTGAGCTTCGCGTGCCCTTCATCCCCGCAGAAAGATTTCATTCTCTTTAAAGAGCTGGCACCCCACGGTGAAACCAACAGATGAGGAGAGCGCCGTCGGATCCTGGACTTTGTTTACGGGGTCGTCGCGACGAGCGTCTCATTACTCAAGTCACGCCGCGGCAGCGTATACCAAAAGCTCCCGAGCTCGGGGAGGGGGGACTCAACACGCGACCCCCTACATCGAATGATTGGACGTACAATCAAAAGTTGATATGCAATAACCTTAAATGCCCTCCTGTTTTATGGTCGTACAGGACGCGGCGGACCAGTTAACCTCTGTTTCGACGGGGGAGTGGCCTCCAATGAAAGCTGCCGTAAAAAGACCTTCCACTATGTAAATAGATTCAACATATTCCCCGTATACCAATAAAACATGCGGAGCACACAGCGGCCGCTGTATTAGCACGCAGGATGACATACCGGTGTTACCAATGGGGTAAAGTCAGCCGATGATGCGAGCGCATTAAGACTCGTAAACCTGGAAAAACAACCCGTTATGGTCCGTCGAGAGAGCGCTCATCCAGATGCAAACTAGAAATATATTATCTAGAACATGGTGGATGGACTTTTAAAAGCAAACGAATCCATTCAAACGCAGCAAAGATGAACACGATCTCTTGATCTCGAAGGCTGTTCCAAAGTTTAACGGGTTAATCTAACACGTGTCTCTATATTAGTCATTAAAAAGCACTTATTCATGCCTTATTCTGCAAAACCATAATCGAAAACTATAAGGCAATAGACTTCAAACTTTCCACTCAACAACATCCCAATTACTGCTTATTGGTAGTAAGTAAAGAAGCTGTTGCATATGAATTATGATACCCTGCTCTCCACAGTCAGAGCAATTTTTGGTTTCCTTTGCCAATTTATCCACACGCATCAGTAAATTTATACAACCATCATTGGTAAAACCCCTCCATATCTCAAATCAAGCAAATCAACATTTCTTTGTATATTTTGTCTGAAGTTGTTTTATTGCACCGGCACTATTCATGTTTTTACTGTCTCTTATCGACTTTCCTTCTGTCTCAGCCGGGTCGTCATTGTAAAGGAGAATTGGTTCCCAATTGACTCGTCTAGTTGAAGTTAAATAGGGGTCAAACACAAAATATATTTAAAAAAACAACATGCTTTCCTCAGTATGGGCCTTATAAGTGTACCACAAGGACAGTCCTTCTCCCTCAATGACATGAAATACATACAGTATTTTTTTTCTGCAAAGCTACAGGATTAGCATCCAGATAACCCTGATTTTGTTCCTCATTGTGAAGTGGTCTCGCTTATAACTAACTTACTTTCCTCATACGAATCCACCGAGGTCCACCTTCCTCAAGTCGATGCACAGTTTCTATTCCCATTCAGTGGGAGAAGCACGAAATCAGCACGAGTAGAAGCCTTGAATATACTCAAGAAAAAGAAGTCTTTCAATAGACATGTTCGAAAATCTCTCAAGTGGTCCGTTAATAAAGACGTTATTTCTACGCGTGCCGTCTTTGTTCTTCTCCCCGCGGGATTGAAATTGGACCTGCGCATCCTAATAGCCCTCCATCACTAAAGAAGAACAACTTCAAAATGCTGTAAGAAAAGATAAAGAAGCAAATCAATGGACGGGCTGCATTCTCAAGTTGAAAAAAAAGTGAGCCGGCTGTTGGTAATCGCGGGTATTCAGGAGCACAAAAAAAGCGATCGTTGCACTGCGGAGCTTTTAAAACTTATTTAACCCGTTGAAAACTGTGGAACCAATGTTGGCTGCAGACCTGCTTTCTCCTGCGTTTGAGTCGTCGTAGGAACCCCAAATTAATTCCAATACTTGTGTTAATTGTATGTTTTTGTTCAGCAAAGTCTTTGGGAAAAAATGTATATCTGCAACACAAATCACTTTTTAAAAGATATTTTGATCATAACTATGAACATCCAGCATGAGATGAGCCAGATTCCCCAAAAATGCCTCCTCGAGCGGTCAATAAGACACCTTTTTGGTAAGATTAGGACCTAAAGAATCAGAATCTGCAACAAAAATGACAATGAAACAAAGTCTTGGCCTGTTAGGAAGAAGTTTCAGTCAGAAAAACTGTCGTTCGGTTAAGAAAATGGAAAGATTTCGTAATTTATGCCAAAAGATTGTCTGAATGGGGCATGCTGGGACTTAAAATGGCCACGGGAGGATTTTCAACAACGGTATCCAAAAGGTTAATGTGCATGTTAATAAAAGCTTCATTCCTTTTGCTTCCATAAAGTATCTGATCTCACGCATCTTCCCAAAAAAAGCTCAAAAATCGACAACGGCGCTCTCTGTTGCAGCAGAGCAACTCCCTGCCATGAGTTAATGAGTTTTAGTGCATTATGTCATCAGACATAGTGAGTAACTCCCACTGCTGTTCACCTTTTGGCGTTTTTAATGACGTTATCATCGTAGGCTGCCTCCCACTTCCGCTGCAGCAGAAACGGCCTCGTAGCGTGTACAACAAGCTGCTTAATGGCGCAAAAAAACGAGTCAGAGGCCTTCTCCCTCGTGTTCTGCCTGCATGCGTCTGTGTGAGAGGAAGCAGAGGAGGGAAAAGTGTGACCCCACCCTCCCCGCTCCGCCGTCTCCGTGTGAATGAACCGCACGGTTCAGAGAGTGCTCTTTTATTCACTCGCGTCCTCGTAAAGCGTGTTTCGCGGCGATGACGAAATCCCCCTGTCGTCTTTAAGGTTTCTTTCTCTGTCGCCACACTCTCACCTCCCCTCAGGAGCGTGGAGGAGGTGAGAGGGAGAGAGCCGGAGCTGTCATCACAGTTTAGATCAGTGTCCTGCCTCCACTACCGCCCCCCTCTGCCCTCCACCCAAACCTCCAGCAGCGCATTACGCAACTTCAAAAAAAAAAATAAAAAAAACAAGGTCACGGAAATATCCAGTGAGGAATCAAGGGAGATAATAAACAGGAGAGGAAAGTAAAGTCTTCTTCCTCCACCCTCTCGTTCTGCCCATTGCGGTGTGTATGTGTGTGTGTGTGTGTGTGTGTGTGTGTGTGTGTGTGTGTGTGTGTGTGTGTGTGTGTGTGTGTGTGTGTGTGTGTGTGTGAGGTAAGACCACCGGAATGAGAGAGAGAAGCGCCTGCAGCATTGCAACACGTACACATTTTCAGCAGAAACACACATACATTTAAAACCGCACAAACATTGACACACACACACACACACACACACACACACACACACACAAAGAGAAATCCTGATAGTTTCAACGAGACGCGGTCGGCCGCGTGTTTGTGCTCTTATTCCGGCCGCATGCTTTGAGGGATATCTCTGTGAAGACTTAATGCTCACCCGCGGTTAGGATCAAATTTACCAAAAACAAGGCATCCTCTTAAGTAAGAAACCTTATCCTGACCCTCTCTTTGTCATGCATTAATAATAAGGCTTTGAGTTAAAATAAATAAATAAAAAAAGAGCCAGCCCTGGAGATGTCTAGAGATGTCACACACTTCATCTGCTTTGCATTGGGGATTAGCAACCGCTGCTAAGAAGAAGACGAAAAAAGATGTGTGACTTAAAAGAGGCCGTGGTGCTTTTTAGGGAATGAATGACTATTGGAGCAGAAGAAGATTATTGTAATGCTCCATGAGAAAATAAAAATGTATTGTTTTAAGTAAAGAAAATGTTGGTAATTGATTCATCATTCAATTCCTTTGAACAAGACATCGTGCAGCGGCTGCTGGAGTTGCTCGGAGTACAATGCTAATATTAAAATGCTATCATTCGAATGCTAACATTAAAATGCTAACATTTGAATGCTAACATTAGATTGCTAACATTAGAATGCTAACAAAGGCCAACGTGTTGATGCAAAGCCGTTACGACGTCAACCATGTTGGTGTCGCGTGTTAGCACGTTAGCATTTGTCAGTTTTTGGACACAGAAGGGTAAAGTGCAGCTGAGGCTAACGGGAACGTCATCAGTTTGCAGGAATTCTGTCAGAAACCAAAACCGAACAGACGGACATTGTGACCTGAGGAGAAGTCTGAGGATCACCAAATGTCAATACCAACGTTGAGTCTGAATCGAGGTGACCGACCAACAGGCCGACATTCCCATACCTAAAGGAATTTACCTTCCAAAATATGACCATACATCCATCTGTTATCGCCTGATTCGGCGACAGCTTTAACAATCTCTTCATCAAGCAATTGCAGATTCCTGCAGCTCAAATATGAAGAGTTGCTGCTTATTCCTTCTTAATATAACTATGTATTGCAGTAACTTAAATGTCTTTGGATTTCAAACCATTGGGAAGGCAGAATAATAATATCTCTGGAGGTCGTTAGTTGTTGTTGGGACAAAACAAGCCTTGCACACACTTTTTTTGCGACGTAAAAAAATAATGATTCAATCCATTTAAAACGTCTGTGACAGATTCATCAACAATGAAAAGAAAAACTGTTTAGTTGCACCCTGTTTTTTTTTTACTGAATACATCTAACACGGCTCTGGGAAATTGACCTGCCATTTCACATTATTTCCTGACAATTTGGACTTAAATAGACTAAACAATCAATACGAACCACAGATTGATAGCTAATGAAAATATATGCAGTGGCAGCACTAGAATACAGCGACTACAAGCCGTGTCACCGCTTCACAAACACAGCGGCTCATTGCCAAACGGATATTCAGTATGGTAATGTGACGCTATACAAATCAGTTAATTGCAGATTCTCCTGGTTATGTACATGCTAATGTCGCTTGTCAAGCTTGCAGCCATTTTTCCTTCCACGATGAAAGTTTTTCGCCGCGTCTGTTCGTGATTCCCAAACAGCCACGCCGACGTTAATTAAATTCAGACTGCGTCGAACACAATGGCAGGCTTTAGGTGCGTCTCCGCCCATCAGGGGGTAATTTAACACTCTTGATACTTTTGAGCACCTGGCCTTGAGCTGTAGCCGCTCCGCGAGAGAACAATGAGTTCCCCCCAAAACAATCGTCACTAAAAAAAAAAACACAACAGATATTAACCGTGGTGAGCAGCTGGACGTTTATTCCCCCCCCCCCCCCTTTCTTTTTTTCGACATGTGTACGGTCATGTCATTACACGTTAATGGGCTTTTCCTCTGATGCTACAGAGAGAGAGACGGAAGCGGTGGCGGAGAGAGAGAGAGAGAGAGAGAACAGGGAACCATTTGATGTTTGCCAGTTGAAAGAATAAGCCTCACTTTGGGTTGTGCTTTCCACAGAGGCATGCTGGGATTGAAAGAGCGCTTGCCCAGGGCTGAAGGGGATTTTTGGTGGGCGCCACACATCCAATTACCACGGTAGCATCACAGACATCCACGGGGGAAGGCGCACACAAACACACACACACACACACACACACACGGGGCCCCCACGCGACATGTAAGACAACCACTGCAGGAGACTCTCACCGCGGCAGAGGGGGTACCAGCCGAATGCTTCAGCTGGATCGGCTGCTCCAGAATTCATGAATATTATCAGCATGTGTTGATACGTGGCTCATGATATAAATATGGATAGCAATATGGAAACACCACCCAGGTTCCACCTCTTTGGAGAGGGATTATTAATGCATTCAGTGAAGCTATTACCGGATTTGCATGCCGTTTCTGATGAGCCCGGATAACCTGAGGATCCGCTAATACGTCGAGGTTTATTGGCGCATTTCAAAGCGGTTTTTGAAGTCCTCTGTTCTGTGTCAGAAGCTGGGTTTTCATATCCCCACCAACAAACTTTAATAACTACATGGTGCCACATCAGCACGCCGAGCACGTAGACCCGGCAAACCAAACTCATTTAAAACAAAACATCCTGGAATTAATGCATTAATTTTCTTTTTACTTCTACCCACACAGGTTAATAACTTTAATATTTCCTCTCTCTTTAAAACGGGGCGGCCCCCGAAGGCCAATGAGAAATCACACTTCACCAGACGTTACTGCGAAATCGATTTTGCGATACATTTTTTTAATTATATGAGATTTGTCATTTCTTTTAATAACGCGGCGAAACGGCCCGGAGCGCCACTTCTCTTTTATTAAAACTGACAAAAATCTCTGATAGCTGCGTATTTGTAAATCACATGAACAGAGGAAACGACATTTGGTAAATATACAAAAAATGACAAATGTGTTCATGGTCACCGGTAATGTTTTAGTCTTTGTTCAAAATCATTTGTTAACCCCCTGAGATCTGAGGTCAAGTTCTAGATTTTACATAAATTTCTTAAATTCACCTTTTTAACCCGTTAAAAACTCTGGAAAACAATGTTGGCTCCAGACCTCCTTTTTCCCTGTTTGATGTATTGTAGGAACCCCAAATTAATTCTTAATACTTGTGTTTATTGTATGTATTTGTTCAGCAAAGTCTTGAGGGAAAAATGTATATCTGCAAAAAACAAATATTTTGATTGTAACTATGAACATCCAGCATGAATATGAGCCAGATTCCCTAAAAATGCCTCCTCAAGCGGTCACTAAGACACCTTTTTGGAAAGATTAGGACCTAAAGAATCAGAATCTGCAACATAAATCATGATAAAACAAAGTCTTAGTCTGTTAGGAAGGAGTTTCAGTTAAAAAAAACAATGTTCTTTGGTTAAAAACAAAAAAAAAAGAAGGAAAAATTGCGTATTTTATGCGAAAAGATTGTCTAAATGGGGCATGCTGGGACCTAAAATGGCCGCGGGAGGATTTTCACACGGTTTCCAAAAGGTTAAAAAAGCACTTGCATATGATATACTCCATGTGTTGTATATAAAAATTGCGCAACAATCTCAGCTATCTAGATAATGCTTCTGCTGGATCGGCTGCTCCAGAATTCATGAATATTATCAGCGTGTGTTGATGTGTGGCTCGTGACATAAATATGGATAGCAATATGGAAACACCACCCAGGTTCCACCTCGTTGTCCTACGGCACGAGTGTAAGGAGACAATATGGCCCCTAAAGCTGAGGAATTTAAGCTTGATTCATTTCTGTCACATGCGAGTGTCAGCCCTGACGTATTGATGCTATATGTATGTACACAGTGAGTGAATGCTGGCGCTATCATGGACTAGCCCCAGCAGGCCCCAAACAATCAGCTATAGATCGACTATTGACCTGCAGCCTCACACAATCACCCCCCGCCCCTCCCCCGTTGAGCTTGGATGATAAAATGCCGAGCCCCACTGTTTTCTGCTCAGCACAGAGACCTTTGGTTACAACCCAAGAGTGGACATATACAAACTCTGCTCCAAATTATTGATTTCAGCAACCTCTTTCAAGGTGAATCACACCAATGAAGGGCCAAACCTCCCCATTCCTTCTTATGAAGATGCCTTAGCTGCACAGTTATGTCTCTTGGAGGCATTTGGTTTACACCCAGAAAATAATATTGCGTGCAAAGAAGAAAAAAAGGCAATATTTGGGCTCATGGAAATAAAATGGAAGGGGAAATAAGATGCAGAAATGCTGAAAAAAGGGACAAGAGGTCATCTGGAGCTGTGGATGTGGCCTTTCGGGAGGCCTGCTTCAGGCTTCACTCATCTTCAGATGAAATACAGCCAAGTGACACGAGAGACGAGTAAAAAGAGGACTGCCAAGTGTGCGTCTTCCTGTCTGCACATGTAGATGCGCGTGAGCTTTTTGTCCTGGAACATTGAGGAAGTGTTGCATCGTTGACCGATGCTTCTTTACTGAAATCTCACCTATATCGTATACATCGCACTTTTCATGTTCTGACACAACATGTTCTTAACTCACTGCATCACACAGAGTACGACAAAATATGATAAATGGAAAATTCATTACAGGAAAAGTGTCCAAGCAGATCGGATGCTGCAGGTAATATAATTTGCTTATGGAACAGCAACTCTTGAATTAATCAGTAATTTCAATTGAGGCCAATATGGAAAGCTTTCATTTGGTTTTGCGTGCCGTTTGAAAATAAACCATGTGAATGAAAATGAAATAAAAAGTGACTGGCTCAAAGAAGCCCGTGCCGTGAATAGTGGACGCCAGCCTTTTGTTGAGGCCAACGGGGGGAGTGAACCAAATCCAGGGAGAATTTCATTGATGGCGAAAAAAAAGCGTGGGTTGAGACTTCTGCCGTTTGTGGCACAGGAGAATACCTGCAAAAAAGAAAAGTCTATACAGTGTGTAGACACATAGACCGGGCCACGAGTCAGATTAGACTTCTAATAACTGAATTTCTAAAAAGGCGACGCACCCTTTGAGGACACTCTGGGAGCGCCGCTGAAAAGTTGTTTCCTTCATTCTGGACTGTGCCTGTTATCGGTGCATTGAAAAAAAACAAAAACTCCTGCACCGATAACGACGTAGACCGCAGACAATCATAACCGGGCGACGAGAACGCCAACATCTGCATTCAATCTCGCCCCGGAGATTTCTTCCTCCACTTACTGAACTCTCAGTGGAGGGAAGTGCTTCGCCTACTCAAGAGAACTCTGCTTGCTTTGCCATAGGAAGCCATTAACTTGACAGTGCGCGGCTTGAGGTTATCCCCCTGGGTGCATCAGCCTCTGGGATAGACTGTGTCTGGCGAAGAGATGAAGAGAGCATGACGCTAAAGAGATTAACTACTACAATGTGAATTTCTGTTAGAAGAATGAGGGGTTTTTTAGAGACTATTGAAGGATACACAGAAAGCCAAATAATAGAAGAAGAAGAAGAAGAAAAGGCTCAGCAGACTGAAAGATAACCATTTAGAAAGGGTACGAGGTTTAGCGAGTGCTAAAACTGCACGTAATGACTGCATCACATGTTGGAAGGCACTTTGAGGCGCGTTCAGAGCGATGCGTCTCGTTCAGCAGGGCTGGTGTGCGAATGCACATCGCTAAATTAATATCTCAGCAAAGTATTGCCCTAGATAGATGAAGGAAAAAAAGCATGCACGTACACAGAAAAGCAGTTATCGGGCTTCCGAGCACACAAACTGCATGTTCATCTGTGTTGAAATTTCACAGAGCCTCTGCACAACTCAAGACTTTCAGCTCTCCTTTTGCCAGCAGGGGGACGAATGACTAGATGTGAGAGATGGAGGGAGGAAAAAAAAAAAAATGCAGCATATATACGTGTGTGTGTGGCTAGGTGGAAGTTATTGATGTGACGCTGGAGTCTTATCCAGGGCGGGGGGGCCAATGTGTGGCTCCCCTGCCGGCTGCCTGTTTCGTTTAGGAGCCGGGGACGACTGAGGGGCGTCGTCGTCAACATACTTACTTCGCCACTGTCCCCGCTTGTCAGAGGAGCTTAACCATCACTCGCGACAAAGATAAGTAGGCCTCTTCCTGCAGTCGCCTCATCGCTGTGAAATGGTGGTGATTTGCAAAGAGACACACTCCCCCCCCCCACCGCCACCACCACACACCCCGAAACCTTCTACATGCATCCATCCTCTCCTCCCCTCCTCTTTTTTTTTTTTTTTTACAGCAATCTCATCTGCTCTCTCGCACAATCGTACGGCGGCTGCTGCTGCGAGGAGCTTTCGTTTCTGCAATCACTTCACATTTGTTTCAGCGATTGATTTCCTGGCATGTGGGGGGAAAGGAGAGAATGAGCGAGTGGGTAGGCAGCGAGGGGAGGGAGAGGGGAGGAAACAGGGAAGTCGTTGCGAGGCTCACATACTGTCACCATGACAACAGACATCACTTCACAGGAGCAGCACTTAGGATGCCTGTGTGGGCTGAAGTGACATAGTTGAAGGTTAGCATTAGCCTCTCGCGGGTGCCAAAAACGGACCAATCCGCTCCCTTTCGCCGCGTCCTTTGACTCTTTGGCGTTCCTCCGCGGTGGCGGCACTAAAAAAAAAAAGGCACAACCTGTTGCTCCTCCTGTCAGGTACCTATTGGGATCGCCGGGTAATTTGTACTTTATGTGTGTAAATGCAGGTCCTGCCAGTTTGGGTTAACAAAGACAATTCAATTGACTGAAACGCGTAAGGGGGAAGACAGGAGGAGACATTCATATTCAACGAGCCCCTTTCATCACTTGCGTCACTTTGAAGCTGGCTAGCATGTATAATTCTCTGTGATTTGAAGTGATGCCAATCATGGAAATGATAACTCCATATACGGAAACACACCACAGACACTTAAAAGGATCCAGCTCAGCAGCTAATCCCGCCGTTGATTAGGAACAATCTGTGACACACCATGAAGGTACACAACTGACGGGCAAAATGAACGCACAACTCATCAAGATCTAATGCACGTATTAATGGATTATACAAGAGTGGCTTAATGTTAATAAAAGATCAAGTTTATGCCATGATATAACACTTTATGAATAATCACATCACAAAATTTTAACACACAATTAAGTCTCGTATTAATTAACATGGCATTAAATCTGCTACAAACCAGGTATGAGGACATGAGCCTCAGTCGCTCTCAGCCTCTAAAAGCATAAACGTACCTCTTTCTTCTCTTTGTGCACAAATTAAAAAAACCTGGCTAAAAAGGGATTCTGGTCTGCTGCTATCGGCATGCAGCACATACACGCACATACACGCCTCGCTCTCTGCAGCCGCCCCTTGTCCATCCAATCACACGCAGTCATAAATACAATATTTACGCGCGGGCCAGACTTTCATGCATGTACGTATGTCACGGGGCGGCGGCGGCGGCATCGACCAGAAAACATCCAGTGAGTCTCTACACGGATAAATATGATGATATGTTGATGAATGGAGGACTTAACTGTGGGTTGTTGGTTAAAAATAGCAGAAAATTGAAAGCTGAAACACAAAAGGAGAGCGCAGACTCTGCTAAGGGGATGATACTTGAGCCTCGGGTTTATACTCTTTTTTTTAATTACAATGCTAATTGTTACCACATAGGTGCAGGTGAGATCTCCCCTAACGAGCCTATCTATTCCTGCAGCAAAATGTGCACTGATCGACCACGTGGTGGCGCTATAATAAGGTGTTTAATTGAGTTATGACCCCTTTACTTCATCAACCAGGCCTCTCTCCTCGTTAGCATTTGTTATCCATCAACCACGCCAAGTATAATCGATCAAGTAATGTACTGAAGTACAGTTTTCAGGTACTTACTTCACTTGAGTAATTCCATCTACTTCACAATGTGTACTCCTCCCCTACAACCCCCCCGACAGCTGTAGCCACTAGTTAGTTTGCAAACAGGTGTTTTCAATTAACTAATTAGAGCTCAGCAGGTGCTTTGGGTGGAGCTGTGCACGAGCTCGCCCAACTCTGTGCCCCAGTGGACGCTAACAGGGCAACCTGCCACCGCCCTGAGCAACACAACAGCACCAACGACAGGGCGAAGGAGCCGTCACTCAAACTCAGTGCTAATTAGGGAACACGAGTGGACGCACCTGTGTGGGTAAACCATGACTTTATAAAATATTATGCATTGATTTATAATTGATTTAACTAAACTGCAGCACTGCCTCACTTTCTCTTAAGAAAACTAATTTTGTCAGTTCAAAACTACGAATTGAAATTAATTTGAAAAATAGGATTCATGCAAGCGCAAGTCCATATTTAGAATAAGCTCTCAGTGGATGTAAATCAGCACCTATTAAGTACAGTCGAGGCCATTATGATAATGCTGTGGCTGTGAATAAAAGTCTTTTGTGAGCAACTTATGCCATTACTGCCATTTTCTAGGTTGATTTTTCTTCATTAGATTTGTATTTATGCAGCACAGAGCAGACTGGAAATGAAGGAAGAGGGTGAAATGTGTGGGTTGCCATATTACTAAGGTGCCTGGCGGGACTTGAACCGGCAGCTTTGCCTTGACCCAGAGACCAACGGGATGCCCTTATTAATGAGCTTTCATCTTTCAAGCATTACAGTGGTCTTTGTGATGGTCAGATGTATCTACTCCAGCATCAGGGCCTCTTCAGGAAAAACACAACGCTACTGTACTGCTGGAAACAACCAACAACAACATGAAAATGTTATTTATGCTCTTGTGTTCGTTTATGTTCACGACAATGGAAACAGAGACAAAAAAAAGGTATGGGAGAGAAGCCCAATGCGATGATAATAGGAGTCTCATCCTAATAATCTGCACGTGCCTTGAGTTCCACTACTACTGAAACAATACCGTCGGCCATTTTGCCTTTTAAAAACGTACAGTGTTTGGGATTTGGTGGCATCCAGCGGAGGAGGATGCAGATATAAACCAACTCGAACATTGCCCGTGTGCAAACGCATGGAAACTACAGCGATAAACGTGACAACGCTACAACGCTAATGGCCTTTTCCACAGCCGGTGTTCGGTTTGTCCTTTCTGGGCTACCGTAGAAACATGGCGGCGCAACATGCTGGCGGCTCTGTATGTAGATGAAACAGCTCATTTCTACACTAAATTAAATGTTCTTCTTCATGTTAAACGATTTCTGCCGATATATCCCCCTAAAATGCTACACACTCTTCCTTTAAAGCGAGACGTTGTCGCTTTAATTCCTTCATCTTGGACCACGTGTCCAACAACACGAGGAAATGAACACTATCGCATGAAATGAAATCACGGCAGATTAAAATCTCGCCGCTGTACAAGGTAATATCAGCGGGGACCGAGGTTGACATTTAAGATTTGAATCCTGTTTTTAATGACCCAGATGATGAATGGCCACTTCATCAGACTGTCACGAGACAGAGGGGGAAAATATCAGTTTCCAGACTTTAATTTCCAAAGACAGAATTGCATTTTGATTCTAAATAAACAACGGGAGGGGCCTCGTCGTGCAGCGGGACAGGACTTAATGAACGAACGATTACGAGATCATTAGCGGCGGCTTTTTTTTCCGTCCGCGGCACTGTACGGAGCGGGAGCGAGTAGCTCAGGGTTTTGGGGATGTGGGCTTAACAGTTGAAGCAGCCAGCCAGGTTACAATAAGCTTCTTTGGTCCGCGGTGGGGATTTGGCCTCGAATGATCCGAAGGTAAATTGTGTTCCTGAACTCATCCAAATCCTCACAGCGGAAGGAGGAAGAGTATTACATGCTGCTCGCGATGTGTGCAGAGTAGCCAAAGCTACATTATACTTCTTCTTTTTCTTTTTTTTTTGTGGAACGCAACCCATCAAGAACAATATATTCCGTGTATCACAGCTCACCGCTGCGCCAGCTCCATCTCTGCTTTGAACTATGCATACGAAAGCAGGAATGAAATTGCTTGTTTTTCTTGCAGAGGACATCGCAGTCGTTGACAATGCTGTTAAAAAAAAAAAAAATCCCTGCTTCAAACCATGAAGCCCACAGCTTTTCCTTTTCCTTTTTTCGCCGACTGCCAAAACACATACACGGCTACATCTTCCCCGGTAGCTAAAGGGGGCAGAGAGAGGGCAGAACTGCGAGTGGCACCCTTCCAGTGGGGAGCAACACACACTCATACACACACACACACACACACACACACACACACAAACCTGGGCGTCACGACCTCTGCGACACAGGAAGTCACAGAGCTCAAACTGAAAGGGCACGTCGCTAATTTTTTTTGGCGCGTGACAAGTATGACTCAGCTCGTGAAAGCTGTAATTTCCTCGGTGAGCTTTGTGAAGTCTCGTGAAATTAACCCCGATGACGTCAGAGGGACTCGACATGCCGGAGATGTGAGTGTGGAGTCTGAAAAGATATGAGCATTAGGGTCAAATAAAATGATGCTATTGGCTGCATTATGGGTAATGTAGGATCCAGAGTCCACCGGCGACTGAACGTCAGGATGGTTTGGCCTCTTTTGCCTTAAAATTCATCCATGAAAAAAAAGAAAAAGCCGGCGCGCTCATTTGGGGTCGTGCCCTTACATTTGAACTTTGCGCAAACCTGATGTTGTAAAACAGCTGTTTCACCTTAATCACATTGTATTAAGAGTCTTAAAGTACAACAGGGGGAACGATTCATCCGGTGAATGGCGAGCACAGCAGGAGGGCTCCAGACTTCAAGTCCAAACATTGTCTCTGCAGTGTGTGTACGCACAGCTCGTCTCAGAGGACGCCGTCCTGAGAGATCCGACACGCGGTGTGATTAAGTCGCCGCTATCTGAAGCCCCTTCGTCTCTTCTCACTGCGACGAATTACTTCCTCCGCGCCGTACCCAGCTGTATATCCTCATTTGCCTCTGATAGAAGCGCACATACTGTAGACACCCCTCTGCTGCTCTCCGGGGGGAATGGAGGGAGAGAGAGAGAGAGAGAGAGAGACGGGCAGGGAGGTATAGAAGGAGAGGAGATAGAGTTATCCGCGGTCTCATTACGGTGGGAAATGTGAGGGTCCCGATCCAAGGGAATGATGAAGGACTCTGTGGAGGAGGCCTCCGAGAACCAACAAAGACGGCTTTAGTTTCACTGGCAGAATGCATTTGCATAGCTTAGAAGCCAAAGCGACTGAACCGGGGCTCATGAAAAGAAACCCCAGCAATTGCTTGGACTTCAATGCAAACGAGAACGAGAGAGAGGGTGAGAGAGAGGGAGAGAGAAGGAGAGGGAGAAGTGGGACGGGAGAAAGAGCAGTAGCAACTTTTTTTTTCCTCTTTAGTGGCATAACACAGAACGAGAACAGGAGCGTGTGCACTTCCCATGGAGGTTGTCGCCGACTGACTTTGATGCAAAGAGAACATACTGAAGGCGGTACATCTCTAGATTAGGTAACCATCTGGAGGGGGGAAAAAACACTGGAAAAAAAACATGCCCATGCTGTCATAAGTGTCACGCTGCATTGTAGCCGTTTGATATTATTATTTAGGGCAGCTCGGTTGTCGGCAACATTACAACAAAAAAATTGCCAAATTGAGAATATTTAGCAGGTTTTTAGGTTCGCTTACGAGCAGCCACTGGTTTATTGGAGCTAAAGAGCAACACAGATTGAGATAATAGAGCAATCTCATGTGTGTGTGTGTTGAAAGTGATGAGAAAAGATGGGAGGGTGGTAAAAAAAAATGAAAAAGAGGAGATAAAGAGTGGAGCAGATGTACTTTAGTGGCGTCTCTCTCTTCTGCCTCTGTGGCCTGGAGTCATGGAGGGATGACTAGCCTTCATCAATCCTCTTTAATGACTCTGGCAGCACCACTTAACGCACTAGTATGTGTTTTCTTCATTACCGCATCATCATTCCACCATTTAGTCGGCCGCGATGACGTCGGTCGATGCTCGGGGATAAAAAAAAAAATTGCATTGAAATTTTTTTTTTTTTTTTACCCTTCCTCCTGCAAAACTGTCCTATTCATCTGCTCTTGAGTCAATTTGGAAATCTGGGGAAAAGGGAAGTGATAGCTGAGGTTTTGAAGCTATTATTGAAATAGATTTGACTGTGGAGAAAAAAAAAATATCCCCAGCACTTTAAATACCTGGATTTCAAAGATATGACCAGAAGAATTCAGGCCTTGCCCTCTATAAAGGCCGGATGAGGAACTCTCCCGCTTCAAAGTTTTCTGGCACCGTTATAGATTATCCCCTCACCCACACACACACCCTTGTTTTAGACAATCACACACACTTTCTTTTACCTCTTTCACACTCCAGTTCCACCGACTGTGTCCAAAACCGTCGGTGGATCCAATGGGAGACAACCCAACATGCATGCTAATGTGTTGCCGCTATCAATAATAGACGTTGACCTTCGAACCCGGGTCGCTGCATTTTCATTCAGACGACCTCCCCGGAGGTGTGCAGTGCACTTTAAAACATGAGGCACACACACACACACACACACACACACACACACAGGACTTACAATGGCTGCTCAACATTTAAAGGAACTCGACGGACAAAGTTTGAGTCCATGAACGTCTGTCAGGTCCAATTCTGCGGCACCAAAACATAAAGACACCTTGACTGGAGCCCGCTTACCTTACTGTATGATAGGTGAAACACTGTACTGATGGGAATGATGTGTGTATGTGTGTGTGGAGGGAGGAGGATGGGGTGGAGGGGAGGGTGGATGCAAATTCAAAATTCAGGCTTCACAACATGCAAAACACACAAAGGCCAATACATGCTTTAACAATTCCATCTGCTCCATCTCCCCCGTCTCTTCTGCTTCTGCTCTGAGCCCCACACACACACACACACACACACAGGCACACACACACATCGAGCATTATGGGATATGATTCCTTCCTAATGAGCCTGCGTCTTCATCCTGCACGCTCACGCCAACGATCCGCAGCTTTGATCAGACGGTCGCGTGGTTTCCGGCGCAGATAATCGAATCCCACCGAAGGCAGCGATTTGGGACTCCAAGGGTTTCGACGAGGTCATGCCCTCGTGTAACCACGGGGGTGATCCAAGCCGACAACAACAACAACAACAACCATGTAGAAACCACACACAATATAGAGTGCTCTGTTTTTTCGTTGTTGCAATGTCTCTGCAACAGGTGCGCGGACGAATGTGGGAAACACGAGCGCACACGTATGAGCAGTCGTGCAACAGCTGCTCGTTTATTATCTTATTCACGTCCTCCGTCTCGAGCAAGAGTATAGATACAAATTCCTGCGTTGGGCATCGACGGTTGGTCAGGTGCGGCAGCGCCACTGCTCCCCGTAACCTTTCACTTCACTGCCACATCATCTCTCCACACACACACACACACACACAGAGAGAGAGTGACCATGGTGACAACTATCTCCTTTTTTTTCAAATGCTCGGCAATGGCCTCTGAAACGCAGCATCCCACATCTCAACTTGACCTCGCGCTCTCGCTGCACGGGCCTCTGCTTCGGTAAGCGACAGGTCAGGGCCGCCACGCACCTCAAGGCTTCCTCCTCGACGGCCCAACGTTCCTGCACATCAACCATTATTTCCCTCCTTGCACTGCTGCTGCTGCTGCTGCTGCTGTAGAAGATGACGATTCATTCGAGACATCGTCTCTGTCACTGGTTGCACAAGCAGACAGAAAGAGAGGCGAACAAAAATGTGTGCTCATTGTCGAGTGTGCGAGTGTGTGTGTGTGTGGGAGGAAGGGAGGGAGAGATTCAGACAGACAGACATAAGGAAGAGGTAGGCACATTGTGGGCCACCACACATTGGAGCTAACTCATGACTGAGCTCACTAAATGCCAACGCTCGCTCAACAGATCACAGAGCTCATGGTGACATTCAAGAAAAAAAAAACAAAAAAACGTGCCAACGTCGACCGTGTGAATGCTAATGAACCAAAAAAAAAAAATCCCACGTATGCATGTGGGTGACCAGTCTGAGAGGCTTCAAAGGGTCCACAGCACATAACGCTTGAATGCATTGCCTACTAAATTTAGCCAGCTCCAAGACCATCATGAGTGATGGATTGGACGAGAAAGATGGGGGGGTGGGGGGCTGTGCGTGATTGGTTGCCCACGGGATCTGCTGTAAAACCCCTCAGGGGTTGCAGGAGAACAACACAACACATTTGGAGCCTCTCACTCATGTCATGACATTCAGATCTGGTTTGGCACCGGGTTTTTTTTTTTTTGCACCAGGTGATACTAACACGGGACCCTGTGAGTCCCCCACAAAAAAAATAAAATAAAAGGTGGGTGGCGCGATGGATGAGCGGCCACTGTTTCCACAAGGTCATTAACGGATGTGGTTCACGCACACAACACTCACCGTACACTCCTTGGCAGCGGATGCCCTCCACGACCAGCGCCAGCAGCCCCAAAACACAGATAATTAGATCCATCCTCTCACGTTAATCTCTGCATATCCTCCTTCTCTCTCTCTCAATGGCAAGAAGTCCTCTCCGGGGCGGTGCGCGTGAGTGAGTGAGGCGCATAGGCAGAAGGCGCTGCTCCCGTCGATTTGATTTTTTTTTTTTTTTTTTTGGTTGAAGTCTCAGTATTTATTTGCCGCGAAGGTATGTCTACGTCCGCGGCGGGCGGTCAGGTTGTTCTGATGTCCGCTTGGCATGTAGTCAGGAAGGCGGAAGCGCTCGCGGCACAGAGACGCGGGGTGAAGAAGAAGAAGGAGAAGAAGAAGACGGAGAAGAAGAAGAAGGGGGGGAAAAAGCAAGCAGGCGCGGAGAAGCGAGCTGCAGAAAGCCCGGCCTTAAAACAAACAGCAACGTCTCCTCGTCTCCAGGTAAGGTTGCGGTGTTGCGTCCGTCCGTGTGTGTGTGTGTGCGTGTGTGTGTGTGTGTGTCCCGGACTTTAGCGGAGACCCCCGAGGCGGCAGACCGAGGGCACGCAGCGGGGCTGTCGACGACGACTACAGGCGGACGGGGGCTCGCTTCCCGCGGACATATCGCTTCCTCCTCGCGCTCCAGCGGCGGTCGTTTCACGGCTCGCTCCGCGGATGCAGCTGCTGCGTTGACTGCATGCTGTCAAACTGGAGGAGGGAGGGGGGGGAGCCGTCACCTCATGCTCCTCCACGGAAACACACACAGCTTTCACCTTCTTGTAGAAAAAAAATAATAATTTTAAAAAAAAAAGGAAGGTCGTCACTACAGGCTGCAGCCGGTTAACCACAGTGGAGGCTCGCGCGCTCACGCAGTCACATCACGACTGCGCCCCGACGCCGCGCGCTCTAGCCTCGTCTCTCCCGGTGGCAACGACGAGAGAGGAGGAGGAGGAGGAGGAGGAGGAGAAGAAGAAGAGGAGAGGTTTCCAGTCCAGGCGGATGGTTGCTCTCCTTCGGCGCCGCTCGCCGCCGCTGCCTCCTCGGCGTTATGATAAAAACCACTTTTCTAATGAATTCACGCGACGGTGGGAGCCGGATGCGCCCCGCCGCGGAGCCAGTTGAGCATCGGTCACGTTGCGCAATACGTGCTACGGAGACCGAGTGGCACCGCAGCCGGTTTCTTGTGGCTACGTCAAGAGGTGCGTGGCTTTCCAGCGCTCATCTGTATGGGAGGCTTCGCTCAGCGTCAGGAAAGGCATGAGAGGCGCAGCTGCTGAGAGAGAGAGAGAAAGAGAGAGAGAGAAAGAGAGAGAGAGAAAGGAAGGAAGGGAGGGAGGGAGGAGAGAGAGAGGGAGAGAGAGAGAGACCATTGGAATTCAGGAGATCTATTTGACAGACCTTTTGCAATCAACACCAAGCAACTAGTCTTTACTCCTGTCTGCTCGTGTTTCACCAGGCCTCCTTTATCAGACAGGGAGCCAGAGATGCTGTCTGCCATGTAGCATTCATCCGTGAGGTGTTGGGTCGTCTATCCAAGCTGCTGCTGCTGCCGCCACAGGTCTTGCATGTTTTTGGCAACTTTTGCAATACCTACTTTCTTTAAAAGGTACCCAAGTGGTTCCCGAATGGGGTCCCAGACGCCCCTCCGGGGCCCTGCGGGCAGGTCTAGGGGGCTATGTTACATTTGTGCCATATGTAATGGCTGGAAATATCCCAATTAAAAAGGTTCACCTCACCAGTGTCCTTCAGTGGAAAACTAATGGTCATATACACATGGTTCCACTTCTTTTGTTTTTCCTGAAATAGCAACGCCGGTCGGATCTGAAAGTTTGACTATAGCTGTTTCCTAGCAACAGATTTCTATTTGGATTAAATGGTATTTATTAGTTTTAGTTTCCCCCTCAATGCTGCAGCAAAATGTTGAACGTGGACGAATGTCAAGAGCCGCAAGTCGAGTCCTGATCAAACGGACTCCTTTAAGGCCTCGTTGCAGGTATTTTGACACTGAATTTGAAGAATCAGATCAACTTGTGTTGACGAGTAACGCACGTTGGATTTTTCCTTCTTTAAATCAAGTAGAAAAGTAGTTCCTGGTTGTATTATTTGAAGCACAGCACCAGTGAGAGGGCTCATCTTTAGGAGCTGGGGATCAACGGGAAGGGGCTGCAGGAGCACCAGTGTGTGGTTTGGCGCCCTCTACAGGACGCCATTTAAATTAATCAGCAATCATCAGAAGGCGTTGGGGGTTGGACCCAATTCTGGACCACGCCGTCATCACGCTGTCGTCTCAGAAAATAAGTACAATGTGATTCAGTTCATTGCCTGGTGAGACTTCCGTCATTTGTAATTCAGCTGAGCTGACAGTATCCTGATACCGAGGGGAGAGAAATGCATTCCAGTGGACTTAATATTCGATAAAGGCTACTGCGAATGTGATTCGGAAAAGCTAAACGATCGATCGCTCCCCCGGTGCGGCGGCCCCGAAACGCCGGGCGTGGGGAAAGCAGTGTCGATGGCAACCGCAAATAATAATACAAGTATTTCAGATCATATTTTCTGCCAATATCTGGCTTTATTAAATCTCAAATGGCGTCAAATCACTCGTACCGTCACTTTCATTCAGGGCGTTCGACCGCCTCTGGCATATGTGCCTGCTTTTTTTAAAATCTTGTGTCCACAAAGATCATTTTCTTCACAATTTCCAGGGTTTGATTGCCAAAAGTGAAACGCAATCGAGCATTAACCGAATCTTCATATATATATATATATATATATATATATATATATATATATATATATATATATATATATATATATATATATATATATATATATATTATAATTCAATGGTCTCAGGTTGTCAGGACCGTGCGGTAACGGCTGAGCACTTTGCATTTGAACACAAGTTGACTGTCTTGACAAGTGTAAAAAATATGTGTGTTTTTGTCGTGCGGTGATGTGCTGTGTGTAGTCGCTTATCCCCCACCTGCTTGCTGCTAATCATTATGTTTATTACTGTACGTTTGCATCACCCATCCAATATGGACTGGAGCGGCAGACCAGCGGGGAAGCTTAGACTTCAACCCTCCATCTGTCTGTTGTGGATAAATCTGCTCTCCCCCTCTTCCTCCTCCTCTCTCTCTCTTCCCCTCTCTCCATCTTCATCTTCCCTGGAGGCATATAATGCAACCTTTTTTTTTAAGCAAGACGTCTGATGCTGCTAAAGTACACTGACATTGGAGGGAATGCGATTATGAAGGCCATTGTGAGTACAGTGTCTCTGTGCAGCATCATGAGGGGGACGGGGGAGGGGGGGAGGGTTTCTAAATATAAAATGCCCTCGCTGGTCTCGTAGTTAGAGCTGTATGACATTTTTCTAAATGTATTCAGTCATACAGTGCAGGAGGTGTTGGATATGGTATGAAACAAGACAATTTGGCATTTGAGGGAGCCTCTCTGGGCTTCACATTCATCTTCAAACACAAGGAGACCTATGATGTCACGGTGAGACAGATCCAGGGTCAGCCAGAAAAGTGTGTGTGTATGTGTGTGTGCGTGTGTTTGTGCATCCGTGCTGGTTCATCTGTGTGGGGAAGAACATGAGAGGGTTACAGCTTTGGTACTCCTGACAATATTCTGCTCTGGTTGGCATCACACATGAGCAAATCTCAAATGGAACAACATGTATTTTTTCCATCTCGCTGCCTTAAAAGTCATATAACAGCCAGTGGCCACCTGTGGAAACGCTTCCACTGACAACTGTAGCTCAAGGCTCATCTCGCAATGCTCACTTTTTCGTTTCCTTTTTTTTTTTTGCCGGGTTACTTGTGCTTCATTTAAATTGTCAGCGGCACTGTTCCAATGTGACATTTGAAGCGAATGATTACTTTAAACTTCTATCTGGTGAACAAGAGAGATGTCATTTGGCACACCCTGAGGAAATTGTTAGATAGTAATGCCACGCAGAGGCCCGGGCGTCTGGATTCAAAGACATTTTTAATGGTTCCAACAAACTGCAATTACCTTGGTCGCTGCTGAGCGACCGGAGGCGCCTTTCAGCATGCGCCGCCATCTTGGTGGAAACGGGGATGTACATTTTTTTTTTTTTATCCGTCACTCAAAGATTGCACATACTTCGTTGCATGTACAGTGTACACACACTCACAGCAACCGAGTCGCTGCTGACGAGTGTTTTTTCACTCAGGAAATAGGTCACCTTTTCCAGCCGGCGTGCAGGCCAATTTTAGAAAGGCCGAAATATATATATATATTTTTTTTAAAGTGGGCAGATGATTTAGTTTCTCCGCGTCATGATTGGTAACGCGTTGCATGTGGCTCATCCGAGTCCAGCTGGAGGGGAAAGGAGGCGGCGGCGGGTAAAAAAAAACCAGTGCATTCAACAAGAACACCACGCATGACTCTCTTCCAGTGCAATCCTCATTCCTATAAACATCTTTTGGGCTCCATAAAGCACTGATGAGTGAATGCATACTTGCTCTGTTGCTTCTGCACGAAGGAAACCAAATAACTTTCTTTTTATGTTAATAGGAAATTAGAGCCCATCTGTTCTTAATCTTCTCGCATGCTCCTCCACGTGAAAAGAGCGGACGCCAATTTAGATTTAGTGATTTCAAGTCTCCTGTTGGGGAGGGGGGGAGCATCCGCACACTCTTAACATAGACTGCTGTAGGATCTCATGCTGAGAGGCAGGCCGCAGCCCGACTATAAACACAAAAGGCAGTTCTGACGGCCATGACGGGCTTCTCTTCTCCACATGCTCCCTCCTCCGACACCCCCTTCCTCCCTTTTCCCCGGCTAGCAGCACTCCGACACTCAGTATTCTCGGCAGCGGGACGCCCGTCGGCAGTATTTACACACATAAGTGCGGTGGAAAGAGGTAGATTTCACAATGAGGTGCAGCGGCTCGTGGCAGCTGGCATCAACACGGCCGTGGGAATCCAGAGACTTTGCCGCCCTTTTGTGGCGCTCCCCGGCGCCCTCCGCACAGGTTGAGCTGTCATTGAAAGGGGTCTGAAGCTACCTGCTCGATTTTAAAGCTTTGTAAATTTAAAATTAAACGTGCCGCCGCCGCGGGAGAAGTGTCAAACTGCATCCTAAACACATTCATGAATAAGTAAATTCAGAAAAAGTTGCACTCTTTTAATTTGCTTCCCTCAAAAAGGGGGTATTTTCTTAACAGCCTTCGACAATGCCATCTGACTATCCTCCACAAATCAATGCATCCATCTGTCTATACTGTGATTGAGGAAACCTTTTATGTCCCTCCTCCACCCAAGATAACTTTACTGCAGCTGTCCACTTCAACACAGGAGAACTGACTACCGGCCTATCGACCAGCGGCGCTCCCGACTGACAGGTAAGAGTTAACATGGCGTGCTAATTAAGCCGTACGAGCCTCCCAGTTAGATGGACTCGCGCTCGACATCATGCACAGACAACCGAGGACATGTTTCACCGGGGAAGAACGCAATATATCAAACGATAATATCATCTGAGGATGATCTGAGGAGAAATTGTTGAGGAGCATTTGCTCAAATAAACTCACACCATCAAAAAAACCTTCTGTTTATCCTTTAAAATAGCACTGTAGTGGTGTCAATAATGTTTGTATTAACATCTAGAAGCATCTGTAACACATTATGATTGATAATAAAGAATGACATGCTTGTTTACATGATGAATTCTTATGTACATGAACATGAACAAATCCTCGCGCTGTTACAATATTTATTAATTTATACATGTAATAAAATTATTCAAAGGTTAAAGTGTTTTTTTTTCTCGCTGCATGTAATGCATTCCATACATATAAAGATGTATGCAATGCAGTGATTACAATGAATACATGAATACGTTGCATCAGCGTAATGTGTGTATAAGTAGTGAAGAAGCAAACACGTGGCTCTCAGTGGACGTCCACCCAACGTGAGGTGCACAGAAAAGATACAGTCATTTTAAATCTTGTCTTGAGAAAGAGGAACGCGTTCTCCCGATAATGAGAAACTGGGACGATTTGTTTTCCTCCATGAGAGTATTCCCGAAGCGCTGTGCAAATCACAAATACTACGATCCAAGCGAGTACAATCAGTTTTCCCGATTTTTCTAAACCCCCTTCAACTGCATAGAAAATGTGATTCCCGGTTTAGTATGCGGCGCTACTTGGCTCGCCGTCTGAGATATGTAATTATCTCTCGGTAAAAGAAGGTAAAAAAAGCGAGGCCGGCGTTAGCCTTCGTGTCCTCGGCTGCACCGCGGCGGGAAAATAAATCCTCCGAACGGATCTCACTCTGGGTGAAAATCATTACGCTGCACTTGACGGACAGTAAATTGCATTAGCGACTCCACTTAAAATTGCAGGTAAAAGAGTGACGGGTGAGGGGGGGGGGGGGGGCCTTACTGAGAAAGAAAACTTCAAGACTTGTTTTGTGCCCTCGGATCAGCACTTAGCGCCCGCACTAGCCCCGCCTCCACACGAGAGGTTAATGGAAATCCCCGTTCGTCCCCGGGTGCACAAACGGATGCGGATAATTGTGCGAACGGAAAAGCGTCGCGGGTGTAATTATTTCCTTTTATCCGCGGCGGGATCCCGTGTGCCCGACTCTTGCACGACGAGCCTCTTCTGTGATTTCAGAGCTGTGTCTGAAAACACAGTTTAGGGCCAGGAGCAATGGCGGAAAGCAATGAAGTATGGGTAAAGTGGTGTGTGTGTGTGTGTGTGTGTGTGTGTGTGTGTGAATGCAATACAAATGCCACTCCATTCAGCAGGACCGCATTTGCCATAGATATGCCACCCAAATGAAAAAGGGCCACAATCACTTTAGGCTTGAGTTGCGAGCAAACAAATTAATTATTTATGAACAATGAATATTGCATATTGCTCTCAAAAAAATGTTGTTGCCTCTCCTTCATGAGCCGGCAGATTGGATTTACAGCGCTGGATACTCACTCCTATGGAAGATGAATGCTAATCACTTTTCCTACGTCGGCGCACGGAGACGACGGAAGGAAACCGACAAGAATACGTCGAGGGAAAAAAAAAAGTTGAATTATTCGCTTGACGTGCAACGCAAACACGGTTTACTCTCTTGCGAAGAGCTCTTACCCAGAACGCAGTCGTGTTTATGTTTTCATCCGTGGCCGATGAACTCATCATGCCGCGTCTCTTATTTCCACCCGCCGTCGCACATCCTCGCCGGCCACTTTTGAAAAGTAATCGAGCGGTCAAATAAAAGCTCGGAGCGGCCGCCGTGTAGCCGTCGGCTTTTCTATTTGGCGCCGTGCAGCTCAGGTGTAGTTTAATAATGGCTCTGCCATCTGCTCACCCGGTCGTCCTTTAAATTGTCTTTTGCTATTGGCTTAAAACGAAACAAACAACAACAAAAAAAAAACCCACTGCTGCTGTTTATGCCTGGCACGCATTCACCCTGGCACCAAAATAGGGGCCG